>NC_141539.1:70120000-70482500 GCF_021556685.1 Rattus norvegicus | reverse complement strand
TTGCCAACCAAACCAAAAAAGGACACAGTTTGTTATAGTATATACTATAATTTTTTTTGTGAAATCAACTTATGTGTTTGAAGTTATTTGAAGTGTTTTGGACAAAAGACATTTTTTCTGGTTCATGGTTATTTTATTACCATATTTTCATAATTTAACATCCTTAAACTTGAGTGTCTCTTAAAATCAGTGAAATTACATAGCATGACAGAAATTTTTTGTGTTTCCCTTTGTTAGTAGTGATAGCGGTGTGCATGACAACTGATGTTCTCTGAGATTGACAAACATGACATTAGTTTTCACAGAAAATATGCTAGGTATATTTAGTTTATGTCTCATTAAAGCATACTGTGATATGGAAAAGGTAATCAGAAAACAGTGTTAAGAAATGATGACCTAGTGCAGGATTGATGGATCAGAAGTTAAAGAACTGTCTCTTGCAGGGGACTTAGATTCAATTCTCAGCACCAACATGGAGGCTCACCACCATCGATGACCTCATAGGAAGGGATCCAATGGTCCTTTCTGACCACCACAGGCATATACTACATACAAAAATTACTCAAACAACAAAGTAATTTTTCTAAATGATACCATAACCTACGAGTTGAGAAATTTAATTAAGCTCTGGAGATTCCTTTAAGTATAAGGCTTATTTTAAAAGAATGGCAGCTCATGAATGCGAAAGATATGTAAAAACATATCTGTGCATCCATAAACCTGAAAGAAATTCATTATATCTTATAAGTAAGATACAGCATTATTTTGTTCCTCTTGCCATCAATGCGACTTTACAGATCATGCTGTTCTCATCAGAGAGTTTATCCTGTAAATTAGTGTGCGTGTGTGTTTGTGTGTGTGTGTGTGTGTTAAATTAATGACACGCATTTAAAAAAATATTTGTGACTACAAGGACACCAAAAATCAGATGGCCATCTGATTGTTTCGAGCTTCTACAGGAACTGGAGGGCAGAATGCTGCTAGAAAATTTTTGCTTACCTCTCAGATATTGCGCTTAGCTCTCAAATCTTCCACTCACCTTGAGTGCCTGGTGCTGAAATGCCATTGGTAATTGGCATAGCAGAGTCTTCTCTAACAAGTCATTAATACTTTAGGATAAAAGAAACTAATAGATTGGTTATCTATTAACAAATGAATTCCTAAGGAAGAGCAGATACTTTGACTAAGCAATAAATTACATAGCCTAGGTTCATGCCTGATTCTACCAGGAATCAGTCGTTCTGAGATGAATAATTGGGAAGTGAGATCAATAAAGTGTGTGTTTGGGGGAAAAAAAAACAGCTCCAGATAGACTCAGATCAGATATATTGGGCTAAGGAGTATAATCGACAGGATCAGGATCTCACATTGATAGGAAATTAAAAACAGAATCATAAAAGGTAACTTTGATATGAGTGGTAGTTTCTCTTTTTTCCTCCTTTTTTTTTTCGGACCTGGGGACCGCACCCAGGGCCTTGTGCTTGCTAGGCAAGCGCTCTACCACTGAGCTAAATCCCCAACCCCCTGAGTGGTGGTTTCTAAAGGCTGCATTATGGTCTAGAATTGGGAGTTAGAAAGATCACCTGATTCTTTGTGGTGGGCTTCGTGGTATAATGACTTGGTTCTATTTTCATTTAGAAAAAGGCAGATGAATAAAGAATGATATAAAATGCCAAATGAAATGGGTTAAGGAACAGCCCTCTTTTCTTTATATATGCTAGAGAAGAAACGCAGGCATGGTCTTATAAAGTTGTGTTTAGGGAACACTCCATCTTGTTGAGAAAGGGTGCCTTAAACATATTTGAGCTGCTGACTACTTTGCATGAAATAGCTGCCAGATCTCTGTTGTGTTTCAGTCTGGCACAACTGACAGTGCAGGCAGACTGTTTCACAATTCTATTTGCAAAATAAAAGAAGATTAAAAGACCTTTAACCATGTTGGTGAGGCTGAAGGAACTGGTAATAGAAAAGATCTCCAAAATGAAGGCTGTACTCTTCAAAAGACAGTAGCTATTACTCGGGGTCCAAACCCATATAGTGCATTGCTGCAGTCCAGAGACAAGGCTGGAATGCGCTGCATCTAGACTGGCTGCTTTTGGTAACATCTCTATTTCGTGAACAAGAACACACAATGAGAAGTGAGGTATATGCAAAGGGCCAAACTTATAGACTCCTTTAATAAAGTGGACTCATGCTATAGATAATATTAAAGTCTTATATGATGTATAAGATATAAGATGATGAGACCAAGCCATAGCAAAAAGGAGGGACTCCCCAAGGATTATACAGTCATTTATCCAGAAGGGAGCAAGACTTCTATCTTGTTCACTCTCAAAGCTCATTCTCTCAGCCTGACATTAACCCTCAGAATTCCCTCTAGTACAGCCAAGCCAACAACACTTACCCAGGACTGATGACTTCTGTCACCACACTCTTGAGTTTTGGCAGCATGTCACTGTTTTTATTTTTTTCAACACTCTTAAGTTGTGGCAGCACATCACTGTTTTTATTTTTTTTCAAGCCATACTTTTCCAAGTTACTAAAGATTGACAGTACTATTTCATGAAGTTTATTGTTCACACAAAACCATTACAAAGTACAGTCAGAGACAGAACAAATTTGATTTCAAAGTTGACTTTTTGTGCTTGGAGCATGTGATGAGGGAGAATGTGCAGACAGCTCACGCTTACTCAAGCTTAATGACAGATCTAAATTGGAGCTTAGAGATAAAAGAAATTCTTTAGTGATGCCTCGGTTGTCATTGATTGCTATGAGCAATTTTAAAGCTATTCAAGATGAGAATTGCCAGCTTGGTTCTGAAAGGGGAGAAAGTGGTAGGTAAGATTAGAGGCTGGTGCAAATGCTATCTTGGTTTAAAAGGAGAAGAACCAGTTTTATATTGCCTGCATAGGTGACAATCATGACTACATATAGATGTTTATCAGCAGGAAATGACTCAGTGAATCCTTAGGGTAGGTTAAGCACCAGCTACACTGAGAAAGATAAGAGCTACATCCAGAATTCTGCAAGGATCACTAGGCAAAGTAGCTAAGAGGAAAAGAACAGTTGCTAAGCTGACAAAATGACAAAAAGCATACCGAAAATAATTTTCATAAATTATAGTATATAATCCAGCTACCTGCTAGAGCTCTTTAAATTAAAAATGAGGGTCCATTCTGAGAAAGTGAATGAAGTGCAGGGTTGAGAATCTTTGCGTCCCTGTTGGCCATTCCCCCCATTCAAATTAAATACTCTCATTCCATTTATGAATTGTACTAAATGGTCCATGGCAAAACATTGTTGTAACTGAATTTGAAGCTCTTATTTTTCACCTACAATTTGCTTTTAGAAATTTTCTAATTTCTTAACATTTTTAGCTGCTTTGCTCTCCCTTAAATATATTAATTATATCTTATATGTAGAATCTAGAAATTGAAATATCCACTGGTTTATATCTTTTGCTAATGAAAATCATTGGCCATACTTTGGATAAATGACTCAAAGAGAGGTGTGTGTGTGTGTGTGTGTGTGTGTGTGTGTGTGTGTGTGTGTGTGTGAATGAAGAGGGGGAAGAAATAGAGACAGAGAAAGAGATTGAAAGAGAAAGAGACAGAGAAATATATAGATACATAAACATTGCCATTGTGTGGAGTATGTACTGAAACCCACATTATAGAAAAAGCAGTAGACTTGTGCTTTTGAATTATAGCAAAAGATATGGGAACTCCAAAAAAAATGATTTAGCGTTAAAAGCATGAATATGCATTATTCTGTCTAGTCATATAGATTGGACAGACATGTTTTCAGCACAATGAGAAGCACATTAATACATTAAGCACATTAAGTTCTGTCTAGATAGATAGATAGATAGATAGATAGATAGATAGATAGATAGATAGATAGATTGGCTGAGATGTTTTTAGTGCAGTAAGAAAGACTTTAAATCTATGCTTAGAATACAACCAAAGGAAAATCAAATTTTTGACCTTCCTTCTATGATAATAGTAATCAGTGCTTTACCAAAATTAGATTAATAGCTTGTCAAAATTCCATTGGTTAATATTAAACTATGGACTTTAAAAGTTTTAATAACAATAGCATAGTGAGAAGGAAATAAATTGGAAACATTTTTTCATTATTTATATACCTGAATCACTTTCTAAGACCAATACTACTTGCATTTGCATACCTTAAATTACTTTCTTGGACTCTCACACTGTAAGATTTCCCGTCCTCAGGCCTTTTCAACTTGCATTTACATACTCTAAAGTACTTTCTTAGACCCTCACGACTTTCATAAACTTCAAAACTTTTGTTTCTGTCCAATGATTTGCCAGGAGACATAACTGGTTGCTTATTTAGAATAGTCGTTGAGAAGCAAGTTTGTTTAAATAAAGGAATAGTAAAAAGGTACACTGAAACCTGCTTTGTGAGTTTCTCTTTCAGGGTGAAGCCTATCAGCAAGTTAAACACATTTGTATCTGCCTTTCTCAGGAGAAAACCTAGTAGTTCTAGGAAAGAGAGACCTGATTTTATATAAGAAATGAATTTACCATGCAGCTGCAGTCTTGGGGAGGAATTGGGTATGTGATGCTGTTAAACTGATAAAGTTAGTTAGCAATCAACAACATCAGAGATCTTAGAAGAATAAATAATAGCAGAAAGAGTAATCCAAATGGCCTTTGTGTCAATTAAAGTGACAGAGAAATATCAACTATCTGAACAGTTACCCTAGGTTCCCTTGGTCTCAATGTTTTCCTTAGGGTAGAGATGCCATAGGTCTTCAGCCTGCACACAGAACAACATTACATCTTTACCTATGCAGAAAAACAGCATAGGCCTATGGTTGCCAAATTCAGAAAGTCAGATTTTTTTTCCTGTGTAAGAAGAACTTGGGAAAAACTGACTGGCATTGGCCAGGTAGGGTTAAGCATTCAACCCAACAGTTTGGGCAGGGATCTGGCAGTAGGCAAGGCAACAGGCAGTGTTTTGTCCTATGGTCAGCATTACCAAAATGCACGTGGAGTTGTCTATGCCCCATCAGCTTCTGTGGAAACATTAGGGTCACTTCTACCCACTGGCATTTTCATCTATCAAGGGAAACTTTTCATCAAACATCTTAAATGCCCAAATCAGCAGATTTCAGAAGAATTTGAACCATTATCTGTTAAGTACACATGATTTAAATATTTCACTTGTTTTTAGTTACTAGTTTTAGCCTTAAACTTGAAGATATTCATAGAAGACTAAATGAAGCCTGTCCCTGTAAATGAATTACACTTGTTCTTAATATGACTATGAGAATAGCTCTGAGAACATTAAAGAATTTGATCACTTATAAAATGACTAACCATTAGCTTGTATGTCTTAAACATCTTTAACGGTGTACAAGTTAGTAGCTTGTATAAGATCATATTTTACCATTTTATCACTATTAAGTTTGAGCCGTTTTAAACAAACCATAAATACATGGTGAACCTGGCAACATTACTTTCCTGGCTCTTTTACAGTGTACCACTACAGAATATTACATTCTTTTTCTATGAACCAGTTCTCTGAACTTAACAAAGTTAGCAAATACAAAGAGGCTAGGCATATGTCTTTAAATCAGGCAGTATAAACCTGAGAAGACTTTAGGGACTTATAGGCTTTCTTTATCAAACATATTTTATTCATCAAACATCTTGTTACTTTCTAAAATTTTATAGACGCCTGATATGGAACAGTTTATAAAGACACAGTGATTAGACATTTATCTCTAGGTCAGTTCTGCTAACATGAGCTTTCCTTTATAATATTAAGTATTTATAAACTTTATTTATAAACATACCTTACTCATCAAGCAAGCATGTTGTTCCTTATTCAAATTCTCTGGAAGCCAGTTATTGGACACAGCAAAGACATAAGAAGCTAGATGTACATCTCTAAGTCAGTTTCTGTTAACCTGAGACTGTCTTTACAAACTTGGGAATTTATCATACAAAATAAAATCCTAATTCAAAATATTTTGGAGTCTTCTTGTTGCCTCTGTAGTCTAAAAGTGAGATACACTGTTAAGCAGAGAGATCAGAAGGACTAAGAAGTTTTATAATTTGTTCCTTTAGTTGGTTTCTACTAACTACATAGTCATTTAAATCAAAATGGTATAGGACATTACATGTACTCCCTTGTGACCTTAGTAAAGATGTCTGGAAGCCATACAGTTGCTTCTATCCTTATGAAGTCATCAGGCAAGATGTAGGCAAACCACATGGTTGCTATTAAAGAACATATATTTTCCTAATTTATCTATATTTTAAACAAGAGTTGAATCCAAGTGACATATACATATTTTCCTTAAAAAAGAGTTTAATCACATATAAAGTATGCTGTAGCAACTTAAGGTTATCTATATAGATTTGTAATTATAAACCTTTTGTTATAAGTTTTAAGCTAAATTTTTTTACAGATTTTTAAAACTATAACCAATTAATTCACATATCCTAAGATAAAGTGTATACAACCATGTTAAGAAAAAAATTAAGAACAAAGAGCGAAGAGGTTGTAGAGATAAAATACTTTTATTAGTTATTTTATTTATTTACATTTCAAATGTTATCCACTTTACTAGTTCCCCATCCACAAGCCTCCTATCTCCTCTTCCCCTCCACTACCTCTATGAGGGTGCTCCCCCACCTACTCACCCACTCCTTCCTCAGCAGCCTAGTATTCTCATATCCTGGGTCATCAATCCTACAGGACTAAGGGCCTCCCCTTCCAGTGATGCCAGATAAGTCAATCCTCTGCTACATATGCAGCTGGAGCCATGGGTACCCCTTGTGTACTCTTTGGTTAGTGGTTTAGTCCCTGGGAGCTTTGGGGGAGAGGGTCTGGTTGGTTGATATTGTTGCTCTTCCTATGATGTTGCAACAGGAGATCAGATAAAAGATTTTTAAAAATGAAAAGTTAAAAAAACTTAGACAAAAAAATATAAAAGATGTGGAAGTATATAACATAGAAAGTTCATGTATAGGAGATTTGGGGATCATTTGTTTGTGCAATGGCAGCAGAAGTTGTTGCTTTATGAGAGCATTTGAAAATCTCGTGTGCCATCTTTGGCCATTGAGGTGTAAAAGAGGCCAAGCTATAGTAAAGAAATCCTTGAGTCTGAAGAGAAAGAAAGGGCCATATAAGACCTAGGAGAGTGTAAGAAAATGAGACACAGGAGGGCATAGGGAAGCAATGGGACTTCCATGGAGGAGATGGGAGACTGTGAGGACAGGGCTGCAGGTAAGGACTTTACCTGAAGGTGGATTTCCATATGGTAGAGGTTCAGGAGGATGTAAGGGAGCTGTGGCACTTAGCAGGTAGCTCTCATGGGGAAGTGAGAAAATTCTAAAATATTGAGAATATAGACAAGGAAAAGGGATTGGAAAGAGATGGGGGAAGTATCCTCAGAAACAGGGTTGTTCTTAATGGACTAAGTAAGTTGACAGAGAGAAATATCCTAAATCACGGGAGATAGATATCTCTTCTACGGGATAGGGTCCAGCGGCATAAGAAGAGCTTGCTGGCACACAGGTGTGGCTTTTGTGGTAGTAAAGCCTGTCATCTCCAGGGGGTCACTTTCCCACCATCGGAGGAGTGAGTAGAGCAGGCAGAGAAGAAACCAGTTGAAGAGGTGGACTAAGAGAGCCTTTTGGGGGAAAGGAGGTTTCCAATAGAAGGATAGGCATAAGTGTCTCAGTAGAGAGATGTCCACAGGTTCTCAGTAGGCCAGAGACATGGAGAGTTGCCCAGGTGATGGACACCCCAGGAGGGCATAGCAGGCCCCAAAACACAAAGAGACAAAACAGAATAGATGAAGAGAGAATAATGGATACAGGGGATGAAGGAAAGAAGCAGATTAAGAGGCAGTAAATTGGGGGTGGGGTCAGAAGCCAACTGAAACAAGTGATCTATCAGTACCTTAGGAGAGTCAATCCAGCGGTTTGGTTCTGTTAGGAGAAAAGCCAACCTTGGAGAAGGCTTACATAATGCTCCTGCCCCATAAGGTGAATGGAAATGAGGACATGGCAGCTCCAAGGTCTCTTGAGAAGGTGTTTGTTTTTTCTTGATTTGTTTTGTGTTTTGTTTTGTTTGTTCATTTGTTTGTTTGTTTGTTTGTAGATATGAGGGAGAAAGGAGGCAGGAGCATCTGCAACAGTCCAGGTGAGAAAGGAAGTGGCAGATTGAACTTATCCAGCAGAAAAGACTGGCCTGGGAGAAGAGATGGAGATGGGTGGAAATGAGAGCTGAGCTGAAAACAGAGAAGCAAGAGAGGGAGAAGAGCCGAAACAGAGCATGGCTGAAATGACAAGGTTATATAAGAAAGAAAGAAGGGGGAAGGGAAAGGAAGTTCAGGGGCTGAAGTGGTCAGGGCAGGAAGCAGGGCTGAGAAGCGGTGAGAAGAGCCAGGATCCTATAACAGGTACTTGCCATGCTGTCAGAGCCTGGCAGCCAGTAGGGCTCTGGAACCGCTGTTAGCCATTTGCCCAATTTTCTCTGCAACCTGACACCAGTAAGCTTTTAGAATTGTATCTTTCTTTGTATTAGAACATTTTAACTTAGTTTGTGCACATTGATATGTAACATATTTACTTCCAAACACTCACTGATTATGATAAAGACTTTTATTAACTTATAGAAGAGTACCTCTCATTTGCAAAAATGTGGTATTTCTTTGACTCTTTTGAAACCCTTCATTTTTATTTTTTTGTGAGAGTCACATATGTACACAATTTATTGCTCTCATACTCACCTCATTATATACTCTCTTTTTCCTAATTAGTTCCCCTACATTCCTATCTGAGTATATGTATGGATTTATGTGTGAGTGTGTTGTGCATGTGTGTGTGTGTGTGTGTGTGTGTGTGTGTGCGCGTGCGCGCTTTGACATGACTAAGTAAGTTTTCATATGACTTCTTTGAAGTACCTTAAGTAGTAGTATAAAACCTTAAAGAGGATTATTAGATGGAAAAATTAAACTGGAGTGGAGCATGAGAGACCAGGATAAAGCAGGTAGTGCTGAGAAGAATGAAAATTTCGCAACCTTTATTCCTTTCTCTTCTTTTTTAATTAGATTATTTTTTATTTACTGTTCAAATGTTATTCTCTTTCCTGGTTTCCCGTCCATAAGCCCCCTATCTCATCCCCCCATGCCTTCTTCTATGAGGGTGTACCCCTCCCCAAGAGCCCTACCCCTGCCCTGATATTCCACTACACTGGGTGGGAATCCAGCCTTGGCTAGACCAAGGGCTTCTCCTCCCATTTGGGGCCCAACACGGCCATCCTCTACCACATATGCAGCTGGAGCCACGGCACTGTCCATGTGTACTCTTTGGATGGTGGTTTAGTCCCTGAGAGCTCTGGCTGGTTGGTACTGTTGTTCTTATGGGGTTGCAACTCCTTCAACCTTTCTCTAACTCCTCGAATTGAAACTCTGCCTTCAGTTCAGTGGTTTGCTACAAGCATTTGCCTCTGTATTTCTCATGTTCTGGCTGAGCCTCTCAGGAGACAGCTATATCAGGCTCCTGTCATCATACACTTATTGGCTTCATCAATATTGTCTAGGTTTAATGGTTGTATGTATGTGGGCTAGAACCCCAGGTGGGGCAGGCTTTGACTGGTCATTCCTTCAGTCTCTGCTCCAAACTTTTTCTCGGTATTTCCTCCTATTAATATTTATGTTCCCCCTTCTAAGATGAACTGAAGCATCCATACTTTGGTCATCCTTCATCTTGAGCTTCATGTGGTCTGTAGATTTGGGTAATTGAGCTTTTGGGCTAATATACACTTATCAGTGAATATACACTGTGAGGTTTTTGGTTTTGGTGTGTGTGTGTGTGTGTGTGTGTGTGTGTGTGTGTGTGTGTGAGAGAGAGAGAGAGAGAGAGAGAGAGAGAGAGAGAGAGAGAGAGAGAGAGAGAGAGAGATTTGGTTACCTCATTCAGGATGACAATTTTTAGTCCCATCTATTTGTCTATAAATTTCATGAAGTCATTGCTTTTGATAAATGAGTAGTACTCCATTGTGTAGACATACCACATTTTCTGTTGAAGGGCATCTGGATTCTTTCCAACTTCTGGTTCTCTCCATTTAGTTTGACGTTGGCTACTGGTTTCCTGTATAGTGCTTTTACTGTGTTTTGGTGTAGACTTTGAATTCCTGATCTTTCCAAGACCTTTAACATGAAGAGGTGTTGAATTTTGTCAAATGTTTTCTCAGTATCTAATGAAATAATCATGTTTTTTAAGTTTATTTATATAATGAATTACATTGATGGATTTCCGTATATTGAACCATCCCTGCATCTCTGGAATGAAGCCTACTTGGTCATGATGGATGATTATTTTAAAGTGTTCTTGGATTTGAGAGAATTTTATTGAATATTTTTATGTCAATATTCATTAGGGAAATTGATCTGAAGTTCTTTTTCTTTGTGGGGTCTTTGTATTGATTAGATATAAACCTAAATGTGGCTTCATAGGGTAGTGTTCCTTTTGTTTCAGTTTTGTAGAATAGGTTGGACAGAATTGGTATTAGGTCTTCTATGAACATCTGATAGAATTCTGCACTAAACCCATTGTTTTGTTGTTGTTGTTGTTTTTTTTTTCTTTTTGGTTGGAAGACTTTTTGTAACTGCTTCTATTTCTTTTTTTATTCTTTTTTTTTTCTTTAATTTGGAGCTGGGGACCGAACCCAGGGCCTTGCGCTTCCTAGGCAAGCGCTCTACCACTGAGCTAAATCCCCAACCCCCCTCCAATTCTTTTTTTTTAATGCTTTTTTTTTTATTAACGTGAGTATTTCTTATATACATTTCAAGTGTTATTCCCGTTCCCGGTTTCCGGGCAAACATCCCCCTCCCCCTCCCCTTCATTATGGGTGTTCCCCTCCCAGCCCTCCCCCCATAGTCTAGTTCACTGGGGGTTCAGTCTTAGCAGGACCCAGGGCTTCCCCTTCCACTGGTGCTCTTACTAGGATATTCATTGCTACCTATGGGGTCAGAGTTCAGGGTCAATCCATGTATAGTCTTTAGGTAGTGGCTTAGTCCCTGGAAGCTCTGGTTGCTTGCCATTGTTGTACTTTTGGGGTCAAGAGCCCTTTCAAGCTCTTCCAGTTCTTTCTCTGATTCCTTCAATGGGGGTCCTATTCTCAGTTCAGTGGTTTGCTGCTGGCATTCGCCTCTGTATTTGCTGTATTCTGGCTGTGTCTCTCAGGAGCGATCTACATCCGGCTCCTGTCGGTCTGCACTTCTTTGCTTCATCAATCTTGTCTAATTGGGTGGCTGTATATGTATGGGCCACATGTGGGGCAGGCTCTGAATGGGTGTTCCTTCAGTCTCTGTTTTAATCTTTGCCTCTCCCTTCCCTGCCAAGGGTATTCTTTTTCCTCATTTAAAGAAGGAGTGAAGCATTCACATTTTGATCATCCGTCTTGAGTTTCGTTTGTTCTAGGGATCTAGGTTAATTCAAGCATTTGGGCTAATAGCCACTTATCAATGAGTGCATACCATGTATATCTTTCTGTGATTCGGTTAGCTCACTCAGGATGATATTTTCCAGTTCCAACCATTTGCCTACGAATTTCATAAACTCGTTGTATTTTTTTTTAAAAATTATTAAAACATTTTTATTGTTTTAAACAATTTTAATTAATAATTTAATTATTAATAAAAACATTTTTATTGAAAAATGTTTTCATACACATACACATACACATATTCTGATCATTTTATCAAGTCATCTTTTGGTTTTTTTTTTTTTTTTATTAACTTGAGTATTTCTTATATACATTTCAAGTGTTATTCCCTTTCCCGGTTTCCGGGCAAAATCCCCCTCCCCCTCCCCTTCCTTATGGGTGTTCCCCTCCCAACCCTCCCCCCATTGCCGCCCTCCCCCCATAGTCTAGTTCACTGGGGGTTCAGTCTTAGCAGGACCCAGGGCTTCCCCTTGCACTGGTGCTCTTACTAGGATATTCATTGCTACCTATGGGGTCAGAGTCCAGGGTCAGTCCATATATAGTCTTTAGGTAGTGGCTTAGTCCCTGGAAGCTCTGGTTGCTTGACATTGTTGTACTTTTGGGGTCTCGAGCCCCTTCAAGCTCTTCCAGTTCTTTCTCTGATTCCTTCAACGGGGGACCTATTCTCAGCTCAGTGGTTTGCTGCTGGCATTCGCCTCTGTATTTGCTGTATTCTGGCTGTGTCTCTCAGGAGCGATCTACATCCGGCTCCTGTCGGTCTGCACTTCTTTGCTTCATCCATCTTGTCCAATTGGGTGGCTGTATATGTATGGGCCACCTGTGGGGCAGGCTCTGAATGGGTGTTCCTTCAGTCTCTGTTTTAATCTTTGCCTCTCCCTTCCCAGCCAAGGGTATTCTTTTTCCTCATTTAAAGAAGGAGTGAAGCATTCACATTTTGATCATCCGTCTTGAGTTTCGTTTGTTCTAGGGATCTAGGGTAATTCAAGCATTTGGGCTAATAGCCACTTATCAATGAGTGCATACCATGTATGTCTTTCTGTGATTGGGTTAGCTCACTCAGGATGATATTTTCCAGTTCCAACCATTTGCCTACGAATTTCATAGACTCGTTGTTTTTGATAGCTGAGTAATATTCCATTGTGTAGATGTACCACATTTTCTGTATCCATTCCTCTGTTGAAGGGCATCTGGGTTCTTTCCAGCTTCTGGCTATTATAAATAAGGCTGCGATGAACATAGTGGAGCACGTGTCTCTTTTATATGTTGAGGCATCTTTTGGGTATATGCCCAAGAGAGGTATAGCTGGATCCTCAGGCAGTTCAATGTCCAATTTTCTGAGGAACCTCCAGACTGATTTCCAGAATGGTTTTACCAGTCTGCAATCCCACCAACAATGGAGCAGTGTTCCTCTTTCTCCACATCCTCGCCAGCATCTGCTGTCACCTGAGTTTTTGATCTTAGCCATTCTCACTGGTGTGAGGTGAAATCTCAGGGTTGTTTTGATTTGCATTTCCCTTATGACTAAAGATGTTGAATATTTCTTTAGGTGTTTCTCAGCCATTCGGCATTCCTCAGCTGTGAATTCTTTGTTTAGCTCTGAACCCCATTTTTTAATAGGGTTATTTGTTTCCCTGCGGTCTAACTTCTTGAGTTCTTTGTATATTTTGGATATAAGGCCTCTATCTGTTGTAGGATTGGTAAAGATTTTTCCCAATCTGTTGGTTGCCGATTTGTCCTAACCACAGTGTCCTTTGCCTTACAGAAGCTTTGCAGTTTTATGAGATCCCATTTGTCGATTCTTGATCTTAGAGCATAAGCCATTGGTGTTTTGTTCAGGAAATTTTTTCCAGTGCCCATGTGTTCCAGATGCTTCCCTAGTTTTTCTTCTATTAGTTTGAGTGTGTCTGGTTTGATGTGGAGGTCCTTGATCCACTTGGACTTAAGCTTTGTACAGGGTGATAAGCATGGATCGATCTGCATTCTTCTACATGTTGCTCTCCATTGAACCAGCACCATTTGCTGAAAATGCTATCTTTTTTCCATTGGCTGGTTTTGGCTCCTTTGTCAAAAATCAAGTGACCATAGGTGTGTGGGTTCATTTCTGGGTCTTCAATTCTATTCCATTGGTCTATCTGTCTGTCTCTGTACCAATACCATGCAGTTTTTTATCATTATTGCTCTGTAATATTGCTTGAGTTCAGGGATAGTGATTCCCCCTGAAGTCCTTTTATTGTTGAGGATAGCTTTAGCTATCCTGGGTTTTTTGTTATTCCAGATGAATTTGCAAATTGTTCTGTCTAACTCTTTGAAGAATTGGATTGGTATTTTGATGGGGATTGCATTGAATCTGTAGATTGCTTTTGGTAAAATGGCCATTTTTACTATATTAATCCTGCCAATCCATGAGCATGGGAGATCTTTCCATCTTCTGAGGTCTTCTTCAATTTCTTTCCTCAGTGTCTTGAAGTTCTTATTGTACAGATCTTTTACTTGCTTGGTTAAAGTCACACCGAGGTACTTTATATTATTTGGGTCTATTATGAAGGGTGTCGTTTCCCTAATTTCTTTCTCGGCTTGTTTGTCTTTTGTATAGAGGAAGGCAACTGATTTATTTGAGTTAATTTTATACCTAGCCACTTTGCTGAAGTTGTTTATCAGCTTTAGTAGTTCACTGGTGGAACTTTTGGGATCACTTAAATATACTATCATGTCATCTACACATAGTGATATTTTGACCTCTTCTTTTCCGATCTGTATCCCCTTGATCTCCTTTTGTTGTCTGATTGCTCTGGCTAGAACTTCAAGAACTATATTGAATAAGTAGGGAGAGAGTGGGCAGCCTTGTCTAGTCCCTGATTTTAGTGGGATTGCTTCAAGTTTCTCTCCATTTAGTTTAATGTTAGCAACTGGTTTGCTGTATATGGCTTTTACTATGTTTAGGTATGGGCCTTGAATTCCTATTCATTCCAGGACTTTTATCATGAAGGGGTGTTGAATTTTGTCAAATGCTTTCTCAGCATCTAATGAAATGATCATGTGGTTCTGTTCTTTCAGTTTGTTTATATAATGGATCACGTTGATGGTTTTCCGTATATTAAACCATGCCTGCATGCCTGGGATGAAGCCTACTTGATCATGGTGGATGATTGTTTTGATGTGCTCTTGAATTCGGTTTGCCAGAAATTTATTGAGTATTTTTGCGTCGATATTCATAAGGGAAATTGGTCTGAAGTTCTCTTTCTTTGTTGTGTCTTTGTGTGGTTTAGGTATAAGAGTAATTGTGGCTTCGTAGAAGGAATTCGGTAGGGCTCCATCTGTTTCAATTTTGTGGAATAATTTGGATAATATTGGTATGAGGTCTTCTATGAAGGTTTGATAGAATTCTGCACTAAACCCGTCTGGACCTGGGCTCTTTTTGGTTGGGTGACCTTTAATGACTGCTTCTATTTCCTTAGGAGTTATGGGGTTGTTTAACTGGTTTATCTGTTCCTGATTTAACTTCGATACCTGGTATCTGTCTAGGAAATTGTCCATTTCCTGAAGATTTTCAAATTTTGTTGAATATAGGTTTTTATAGTAATATCTGATGATTTTTTGAATTTCCTCTGAATCTGTAGTTATGTCTCCCTTTTCGTTTCTGATTTTGTTAATTTGGACGCACTCTCTGTGTCCTCTCGTTAGTCTGGCTAAGGGTTTATCTATCTTGTTGATTTTCTCAAAGAACCAACTTTTGGTTCTGTGGATTCTTTCTATGGTCCTTTTTGTTTCTACTTGGTTGATTTCAGCTCTGAGTTTGATTATTTCCTGCCTTCTACTCCTCCTGGGTGTATTTGCTTCTTTTTGTTCTAGAGCTTTTAGGTGTGCTGTCAAGCTGCTGACATATGCTCTTTCCTCTTTCTTTCTGCAGGCACTCAGCGCTATGAGTTTTTCTCTTAGCACAGCTTTCATTGTGTCCCATAAGTTTGAGTATGTTGTATCTTCATTTTCATTAAATTCTAAAAAGTTTTTAATTTCTTTCTTTATTTCTTCCTTGACCAGGTTATCATTGAGTAGAGCATTGTTCAATTTCCATGTATATGTGGGCATTCTTCCCTTATTGTTATTGAAGACCAGTTTTAGGCGTGGTGGTCCGATAGCACGCATGGGATTATTTCTATCTTTCTGTACCTGTTGAGGCCCGTTTTTTGACCAATTATATGGTCAATTTTGGAGTAAGTACCATGAGGAGCTGAGAAGAAGGTATATCCTTTTGCTTTAGGATAGAATGTTCTATAAATATCCGTTAAGTCCATTTGGCTCATGACTTCTCTTAGTCTGTCGACATCACTGTTTAATTTCTGTTTCCATGATCTGTCCATTGATGAGAGTGGGGTGTTGAAATCGCCCACTATTATTGTGTGAGGTGCAATGTGTGTTTTGAGAGCTTTAGTAAGGTTTCTTTTACGTATGTAGGTGCCCTTGTATTTGGGGCATAGATATTTAGGATTGAGAGTTCATCTTGGTGGATTTTTCCTTTGATGAATATGAAGTGTCCTTCCTTATCTTTTTTGATGACTTTTAGTTGGAAATTGATTTTATTTGATATTAGAATGCCTACTCCAGCTTGCTTCTTCTGACCATTTGCTTGGAAATTTGTTTTCCAGCCTTTCACTCTGAGGTAGTGTCTGTCTTTGTCTCTGAGGTGTGTTTCCTGTAGGCAGCAGAATGCAGGGTCCTCGTTGCGTATCCAGTTTGTTAATCTATGTCTTTTTATTGGGGAGTTGAGGCCATTGATGTTGAGAGATATTAAGGAATAGTGATTATTGTTTCCCGTTATATTCATATTTGGATGTGAGGTTATGTTTGTGTGCTTTCATTCTCTTTGTTTTGTTGCCAAGACGATTAGTTTCTTGCTTCTTCTAGGGTATAGCTTGCCTCCTTATGTTGGGCTTTACCATTTCTTATCCTTTGTAGTGCTGGATTTGTAGAAAGATATTGTGTAAATTTGGTTTTGTCATGGAATATCTTGGTTTCTCCATCAATGTTAATTGAGAGTTTTGCTGGATACAGTAACCTGGGCTGGCATTTGTGTTCTCTTAGGGTCTGTATAACATCAGTCCAGGATCTTCTGGCCTTCATAGTTTCTGGCGAGAAGTCTGGTGTGATTCTGATAGGTCTCCCTTTATATGTTACTTGACCTTTTTCCCTTACTGCTTTTAATATTCTTTCTTTATTTTGTGCGTTTGGTGTTTTGACAATTATGTGACGGGAGGTGTTTCTTTTCTGGTCCAATCTATTTGGAGTTCTGTAGGCTTCTTGTATGTCTATGGGTATCTCTTTTTTTAGGTTAGGGAAGTTTTCTTCTATGATTTTGTTGAAGATATTTACTGGTCCTTTGAGCTGGGAGTCTTCACTCTCTTCTATACCTATTATCCTTAGGTTTGATCTTCTCATTGAGTCCTGGATTTCCTGTATGTTTTGGACCAGTAGCTTTTTCCGCTTTACATTATCTTTGACAGTTGAGTCAATGATTTCTATGGAATCTTCTGCTCCTGAGATTCTCTCTTCCATCTCTTGTATTCTGTTGGTGAAGCTTGTATCTACAGCTCCTTGTCTCTTCTTTTGGTTTTCTATATCCTGGGTTGTTTCCATGTGTTCTTTCTTGATTGCTTCTATTTCCATTTTTAATTCCTTCAACTGTTTGATTGTGTTTTCCTGGAATTCTTTCAGGGATTTTTGTGTCTCCTCCCTATGGGCTTTTACTTGTTTATTTATGTTTTCCTGGAATTCTTTCAGGGATTTTTGCGATTCTTTCAGGCATTTTTGCGATTCCTCTCTGTAGGCTTCTACTTGTTCTCTAAGGGAGTTCTTCATGTCTTTCTTGAAGTCCTCCAGCATCATGATCAAATATGATTTTGAAACTAGATCTTGCTTTTCTGGTGTGTTTGGATATTCCATGTTTGTTTTGGTGGGAGAATTGGGCTCCGATGATGCCATGTAGTCTTGGTTTCTGTTGCTTGTGTTCCTGTGCTTGCCTCTCGGCATCAGATTATCTCTAGTGTTACTTTGTTCTGCTATTTCTGACAGTGGCTAGACTGTCCTATAAGCCTGTGTGTCAGGAGTGCTGTAGACCTGTTTTCCTCTCTTTCAGTCAGTTATGGGGACAGAGTGTTCTGCTTTCGGGCGTGTAGTTTTTCCTCTCTACAGGTCTTCAGCTGTTCCTGTGGGCCTGTGTCTTGAGTTCACCAGGCAGCTTTCTTGCAGCAGAAAATTTGGTCTTACCTGTGGTCCTGAGGCTCAAGTTTGCTCGTGGGGTGCTGCCCACGGACTCTCTGCAGCGGCAGCAACCAGGAAGACCTGTGCCGCCCCTTCCAGGAGCTTCAGTGCACCAGGGTTCCAGATGGTCTTTGGCTTTTTCCTCTTGCGTCCGAGATGTGTGCGCAGAGAGCAGTCTCTTCTGGTTTCCCAGGCTTGTCTGCCTCTCTGAAGGTTTAGCTCTCCCTCCCATGGGATTTGGGTGCAGAGAACTGTTAATCAGGTCTGTTTCTTTCAGGTTCTGGCGGTGTCTCAGGCAGGGGTCCTGCCGCTCCTGGGCCCTCCCCCACGGGAGCCCAGAGGCCTTATACAGTTTCCTCTTGGGCCAGGGATGTGGGCAGGGGTGAGCAGTGTTGGTGGTCTCTTCCGCTCTGCAGCCTCAGGAGTGCCCACCTGACCAGGCGGTTGGGTCTCTCTCTCACAGGGTCTGGGAGCAGAGAGCTGCTGGGGGCCGGGATCCGCGGGTGTGGGACTTCCGGTAAACACAGAACGTGCCCGGTCCTAGAGAAATTCTGCTTCGGTGTGTCCCAAGCTCACCAGGCAGCTTTCTTGCAGCAGAAAATTTGGTCTTACCTGTGGTCCCGAGGCTCAGGTTCGCTCGTGGGGTGCTGCCCACGGGCTCTCTGCAGTGGCAGCAACCAGGAAGACCTGTGCCGCCCCTTCCAGGAGCTTCAGTGCACCAGGGTTCCAGATGGTCTTTGGCTTTTTCCTCTGGCGTCCGAGATGTGTGTGCAGAGAGCAGTCTCTTCTGGTTTCCCAGGCTTGTCTGCCTCTCTGAAGGTTTAGCTCTCCCTCCCACGGGATTTGGGTGCAGAGAACTGTTAATCAGGTCTGTTTCCTTCAGGTTCCGGAGGTGTCTCAGGCAGGGGTACTGCCGCTCCTCGGCCCTCCCCCACGGGAGCCCAGAGGCCTTATACAGTTTCCTCTTGGGCCAGGGATGTGGGCAGGGGTGAGCAGTGTTGGTGGTCTCTTCCGCTCTGCAGCCTCAGGAGTGCCCACCTGACCAGGCGGTTGGGTCTCTCTCTCACAGGGTCTGGGAGCAGAGAGCTGCTGCGGGCCGGGATCCGCGGGTGCGGGTGCTTCTATTTCTTTAGGAGTTATGGGACTGTTTAGATGGTTTAATCTGATCCTGATTTAACTTTGGTATCTGGTGTCTGTCTAGAAAATTGTCCATTTCACCAGAATTTCCAGTTTTGTTGAGTATAGGCTTTTGTAGTAAGATCTGATGATTTTTTTTAATTTCCTCAGATTCTGTTTTTATGTCTCCCTTTTCATTTCTGATTTTGTAAATTTGGACTTGCTCTCTGTATTTTCCAGTTAATCTGGCTAAAGTTTTATATATCTTGTTGATTTTCTCAAAGAGCCAGCTCCTGGTTTTATTCATTCTTTGTATAATTCTTTTGTTTCTACTTGGTAGATTTCAGTCCTGAGTTTGATTATTTCCTGCCATCTACTCCTTTTTGGTTCATTTGCTTCTTTTTGTTCTAGAGCTTTCAGGTGTGCTGTCAAACTGCTAGTGTATGCTCTCTTCAGTTTCTTTTTGAAGACACTCAGAGCTATGAGTTTTCCTCTTAGACCTTCTTTCATTGTGTACCATAAGTTTGGGTTTGTTGTGCCTTCACCGTCATGAAATTCTAAAAAGTCTTTAATTTCTTTATTTATTTCTTCCATGACCAAGTTATCATTGAATAGAGCATTATTCGATTTCCATGTGTATGTGAGCTTTCTATCATTATTATTTTATTAAAGACCATCCTTAGTCCCTGGTGATCTGATAGGATGCATGGAATTAGTTCACTCTCCTTGTATCTATTGAGGCCTGTTTTGTGACCAATTATATGGTTAATTTTGAAAAAGGTACCACGAGGTACTGACAAGAAGTGTATTCTTTTGTTTTAAGATGAAATGTTCTATAAATATCTGTTAAATCCATTTGGTTCATAACTTCTGTTAGTTTTTCTATGTCTCTGTTTAGTTTCTGTTTCCATGATCTGTCCATAGATGCGACTGGGATGTTGAACTCTCCCAGTATTATTGTGTGAAGTGCAATGTGTGCTTTGAGCTTTAGCAAGGTTTTTTTTTTTTTTTTTTTTTTTTTAATGAATTTAAGTGCCCTTGCATTTGGAACACAGATATTCAGGATTGAGAGTTCATCTTGGTGGATTTTTCCTTTGATGAATATATAGTGTCCTTCCTTATCTTTTTTGATTACAAGACAATTTTATTAGATAGTAAAATATCTACTCCAGTTTTTTTCTTAAGGCATTTGCTTAGAAAATTGTTTTTCAGCCTTTTATTCTGAGGCAGTGTCTTTCTTTGTCACTGAGGTGTGTTTCCTGTTTGCATCAAAATGCTGGCTCCTTCTTACGTATCCAGTCTGTTAGTCTATGTCTTTTTATTGGGGAATTGAGTCCATTGATGTTAAATATTAAAAAATAGAGATTGTTTTTTTTCTGTTATTTTTATTGCTAGAGGTGCAGTTATGTTTATGTGTCTCTCTTCTTTTGTGTTTGTTGCCAGAAGATTACTTCCTTGATTTTTCTAGGGTGTAGTTTCCCTCCTTGTGTTGGAAGTTTCCATCTATTATCCTTTGTAGGGCTGGATTTGCAGAAAGATATTGTGTAAATTTGGTTTTGTCATGGAATATCTTGGTTTTTCCCTCTATGTTAATTGAGACTTTTGTTGGATATTGTAACCTGTGCTGGCATTTGTGTTCTGTTAGGGTCTGTAAGACATCTTTCCTGGATCTTCGGGCTTTCATAGTCTCTGGTGAGAAGTCTGGTGTAAATCTAATGGGTCTGCATTTATATGATACTTGACTTTTTTCCTTTACTGCTTTTAAAATTCTTTGTGTTGGTGTTCTGTGCTTTTGGTGTTTTGACTACTATGTGATCGGGGTAGTTTCTTTTCTGGTTCAATCTATCTGGAGTTCTGTAGGCTTCTTCTATGCTCATGGGCATCTCTTTTTAGGTCAGGCAAGTTTTATTCTATAATTAGGTTGAAGATATTTATTGGCCCTTTAAGTTGGGAGTTTTCACTCTCTTCTATACCTATTATCTTAGGTTTGACCATCTCATTGCGTCCTGGATTTTGGGTTAGGAGCTTTTTTTGTTTTACATCTTCTTTGACAGTTGTGTCAATGTTTTCTATGGTTTCTTCTGCCCCTGCTATTCTCTCTTCTTTCTCTTGTATTCTGTAGGTGATGCTTGCATCTATGACTCCTGATCTCTTCCCTAGGTTTTCTATCTTCAGGGTTGTCTCCCTTTGTGCTTTCTTTATTGTTTCTATTTCCATTTTTAAATCCTGGATGGTTTTGTTCAATTCCTTTACCTGTTTGGTTGTAGGTTTTTGTTGCTGTTGTTGTTGTTGTTGTTGTTGTTTTTGTTTTGTAATTCTTTAAGGGACTTTTGCGTTTACTCTTTAAGGGCTTCTACTTGTTTACTTCTGTTGTTTTGTATTTCTTCAAGGGAGTTATTTAAGTCCCTTTTTAAAGTCCTCCATCATCACCATAAGATGTGATTTTTAAGTCCAATTCTTGTTTCTCTGGTGTGTTTGGATACCCAGTATTTGCTTTGGTGGGAGAACTGGGTTCTGATGATGACAAGTAGTCTTGGTTTCTGTTGCTTAGGTTCCTATACTTGCCTCTTGCCATGTCTCTGTTGTTAGCTTGTCTTGTTGCCTCTGACAGTGGCTTGACCCTCCTGTAAACCTGTGGGTCAACACCCCATGCAGAGATTTGTGAGACTAGTTCAGCTCCAGGTGCTGGCAGAAACTCTAAGGGTCCTGTCCCAGACTGCTCCTAAGTTTGTTTGTCCTGAGGCCTGCAGGTTGGTGGCTTGGAGCAGAAGAGTTGGTGGGATTGCAGACTGGTACAACCATTCTGGAAATCAGTCTGGAGGTTCCTCAGAAAAGTGGACCTGAGGACCCAGCTATACTTCTCTTGGGCATATACCCAAAAGATGCCCCAACATATAACAAAGACATGTACTCCACTATGTTCATAGCAGCCTTATTTATACTAGCCAGAAGCTGGAAAGAACCCAGATGCCCTTCAACAGAGAAATGAATACAGAAAATGTGGTACACCTACACAATGGAATACTACTCAGCTATCAAAACCAATGACTTTACAAAATTCATAGGCAATGGATGGAACTGGAAAATATCATCCTGAGTGAGGTAACCCAATCACAGAAAAACACACATGGTATGCATTCATTGATAAGTGGATATTAGCCAAAACACTCAAATTACCCTAGATGCACAGAATACATGAAACTCAAGAAGAATGACCAAAATACAAATGCTTCACTCCTTCTTCAAAAAGGGAACAAGAATACCCTTAGGAGGGCATAGGGAGGCAAGGTGTAGAACAGAGGCAGAAGGAACACCCATTCAGAGCCTGCCCCACATGTGGCCCATACATATACAGCCACCAAACTAGATAAGATGGATGAAGCAAAGAAGAGTATGCTGACAGGAACCGGATGTAGATCTCTTCTGAGATACACAGCCAGAATATAGCAAATACATAGGCGAATGCCAGCAGCAAACCACTGAACTAAGAATGGGACCCCTGTTGAAGGAATCAGATAAAGGACTGAAAGAGCTTGAAAGGGCCGGAGACCCAGTATGAACAACAATGCCAAGCAACCAGAGCTTCCAGGGACTAAGCCAGTACCCAAAGACTATACCTGGACTGACCCTGGGCTCCAACCTCATAGGTAGCAATGAATAGCCTAGTAAGAGCACCAGTGGAAGGGGAAGCCCTTGGTCCTGCCAAGACTGAACCCCCAGTGAACGTGATTATTGTGGGGAGGGTGGTAATGGGGGGAGGATGGGGAGAGGAACACCCATATAGAAGGGGAGGGGGAGGAGTTAGGGCGATGCCGGAAACCAGGAAATGGAATATCCATCGAAATGTAAATAAGAAATACCCAAGTTAATAAAGATGGAGAAAAAGAAAGAGAGAGAGAGAGAGAGAGAGAGAGAGAGAGAGAGAGAGAGAGAGAGAGGAGTTGGTCCTACCTCTGCATTCAGGTGTTTCAGAGTTCCTGTCAACTGGTTTTCAGCTCTGGGCACAGGCAGAAACCAGAAGGGTCATACCCCTGACTGCTCCTAGCTTCCTGTGCCCAGAGGGTACTAGTTGGTTTCCTCTTGCGCCAGGAATCTGAGCAGAAGTAGCTTTCCCCCTGAGCTCTCAGGAATGTCTTAGAGTCCAGCTCTCTCCCCCCATGGATTTTGGTACAAAGAGCCGTGGGACCGGATCAGCTCCAGGTGCAGGCAGAAACCTGAAGGGTCCTGTCCCAGACTGTTCCTGGGTTTGTGTGTCCTGAAGCCTGCAGGAGGGCGGCTTGGAGCAGAAGAGTTGCTTTTACCTCTGCTCTCAGGTGTTTCAGAGCTCCTGGCGACTCCTTCACAACTTTTTTTAGACCCAAAATATTTGATTTTATTAGCTCATAAAATAATAAGTTTCTACATGTTTTTAAATATACCCTTTGTTTTTGCTAATCCATCCTCCACTACCGTTTACCCTTTCCCTTGACCCATTCATCTTTAAATCTTCCATTTCTAGCATCTCTTCTACTACTATGATATCCAGTTTTTCCCTATCATTTTAATGCTTTCTTATACCTCCTTGTTCCTTCCTTAGTGCTGGGGCCTTGCAGTGATTCACTCTACCTTAAACACAGAGCCACTGTCCACCCATGACAAGTACTTTTGTCCAAGCTCTTTTATTATTATTAATAGCATATAATTATTAAACATTCAGTTATGATTAGTAGGTTTCCAAGTAGTTTTCTTATCACTTATTATTGTTACATAATCATGCTATTTTCACAATATTCAGAGAAGATGGTAATAAATATTATTTCTGATTTCAGTGGAAGTTTAATGCCTGGTAAAATATGGTTTAAAATTCTATATAAATAATCAGTAGATTATTATTTTCTAGCATTGTTTATCTTTTTGTTTTTTGTTTTTTATTTCATTGTTTTTGGGTTGTACACATATGTATAAAATGTTTTATTGTTTGTGGGTTGCACAGATATGTTTAATGTGGTGTTTTTAATTTTATTATGTATTTCTTTACTTACATTTCAAATGTTATTCCCCTTCCTGGTTTCCTGTCCATAAGCCCCCATTCCCTCTCCTCCCCCTCCCCTATATGGGTATTCCCCCTATACATCCCTTTTATTGCCCTCCCCCATATTCCCCTGCACTGGGGGTCCAACCTTGGCAAGACCAAGAGCTTTCCTTTCCACTGGTGCCCCAACAAGGGTATTCTCTGCTACATACGTAGTTGGAGCCCTGGGTCAGTCCATGTATAGACTTTCGGTAGTGGTTTAGTCCCTGGAAGCTCTGGTTGGTTGGCATTGTTGTTCTTATGGGGTTGCAAGCTCCTTCAACTCTTTCAACCCTTCCTTTAATTCCCCCCAAGGGGATCCTGTTCTCAGTTCCGCGGTTTGCTGCTAGCATTGACCTCTGTATTGGACATGCTCTGGATGTGTGGCACTGTTTTTCTTATGTTTATGTTTTTTATATTATTTCTACTTTTCTTTACAAATAAATATTTAGAAAACTATCCATCTTTCATATATGATTATCTTACTTTTAAAAGTAAAATAAATTACTTAAAATATGTTTTTCAAGGTGTTGTGAATTCAATATTTGCAACTAACATAATGAAAGATATTCTCATTAAATAAAAATGTATCTACAAATTACTAACTGAAAATCAGTAGATATATCTATATGTACCTTCTGCCTAAAAATATAAATATATACTTTATATCTAATAAGTTTCTCATGCTTCTACTTATTTTTCTTGAGCAATATTTAACTACAGATTTGTGAGTTTAATTGAGTCAGGTTAAGCATGGTAGGTGGGGGTGTCCTCTGCATTCTCTGTCATATTATAAATTCTTTGGAGAGTTGTAATACTTGGGTTTTAGTGTTTCTTCCCCCCTTTTCACATGAATATGTAAGAAAAGCAATTCGCTGATGACAAAATAAGTTTTCAAGAAAGTATCTTGAATTTTCAGTAACAGTATTTTTCAATAACAACATTTTTATTCATTCCTTTTTCACTCGTGGCTATTCAGAACTGTGTACCCAGTATACATGTAATTAGTTACTCTAGAGTTTCCTACCATTTTAGAGCCTCAATATTATAATATTTGACTAAATTTTTCTTGAAAAACACAAGTCTTTAAAAAGAGAAATTAATTGGATGCCAGGTGAGCATCAGTTTGTGAAGACATACATCCCAATTGGGTGAGCTGTGGAGACCGCTGTCTGCAGAGAGTGAGCAAGAGGTCGGGGGAATGATGGAATTACATTCCAATTATTAATTTTTTTAAATTACAAAAGGTATGTATTTGAGATTACTTTCTTGATGCTTCAGTTTCTTCTTCTTTAAAATGGATGTCAAAACAGTTATGAAGTATCCTTGACAATGTACACAGGAGGAGGTTTAAATACTTAATGTTTATAAGGAAAGTTATACATGGTTGTTGATCATAGCTAGTATCTCCTCTTGTACTCAGCCTTCAATCTACTCAGGTTGATGAACAACCCCTGTCCTAGTCCTACGACGATGTTCCTTAGCTTTGGTTCATGATATTTAGCCACTTCGATGTTACTGAGTATATGTCTTACTGTATTTTCTATTAGATATGTCAGCATCCGTCTTGACTATCAAAAAATATTCCCTCCTCTAGACCTGCATAGTCACAACCCTTTACTGTAGATGAAAATGCAAAATGCAAATGCAAAAGTCATACCCATTTCTGTAATCTGATTGGTAGAAAGTAGACTTTGCAAAAGTAAGGAAAATGTGTTTAACAGGAAAGAGAATGCAGCAAGGAGAAAAGTTGACTGATTTCGCTTTTTTTTCCAGTCTGTGGGTGAATATGTTTTTATTAATTAAATTCTTCCCCATTACACACATGTGTATAATGCCCATTATCTAATCTCATCTCACATTCTCTCCCAGCTTCCTGATACTCTTATCTATTCTCCCAAGCCAGACAGTCAGACAGACAGTCAGACAGACAGACGCACGCACACACGCACACACACACACACGCACACACACACACACACACTGTTTCTGAGGTTAACTAGAACCATCTGTGTCAATATGAGGTTGGAGACATTTACTGAAACCTGGGAAGATAGGTTCATTTGTGGGTATACAAGGAAAGATAGTGATTTACTTTATTACAGAATCTATCAATAGCTCATACTTCATTAGGAAAAGCTAGGGTTTCATGTGCCTCTCTTAACAACAATGTACTTTTTTATTTGATGTCATTGGTAATCATTATGATAACAATTTTGACTATAATGAGATAGAATATTAAAGTCATTTTTATGTTCATTTCTCTAACGAGTAAAGTTTGAAAAAGTGTTTTTTAGCTATTCTTTTTGAGAATTCTCTAATACCTCAGTTAGGCTTTAATTAGATTGTCTAGTTTTTGAGTTCTTTGTATATTGGTGTTTTTTTTTTTAAATCATTGTAAATTCTAAGCACACATAATCTGCTAGGTATATAACTGAAAAGATTTTCTTCCAATCTGTGAGTTGCTTCTTCATTCAATTAACAGTTTTGTTAGATTTCTGTTAGGTTCATTTGACTTATAGTTAAACTTTTTTTTATTAACTTGAGTATTTCTTATATACATTTCGAGTGTTATTCCCTTTCCCGGTTTCTGGGAAAACATCTCCCTCCCCCCTCCCCTTCCTGATGGGTATTCCCCTCCCAGCCCTCCCCCCATTGGCACCCTCCCCCCAAAAGTCTAGTTCACTGGGGGTTCAGTCTTAGCAGGACCCAGGGCTTCCCCTTCCACTGGTGCTCTTACTAGGATATTCATTGCTACCTATGAGGTCAGAGTCCAGGGTCAGTCCATGTATAGTCTTTAGGTAGTGGCTTAGTCCCTGGAAGCTCTGGTTGCTTGGCATTGTTGTACTTTTGGGGTCTCGAGCCCCTTCAAGCTCTTCCAGTTCTTTCTCTGATTCCTTCAACGGGGGTTCTATTCTCAGTTCAGTGGTTTGCTGCTGGCATTCGCCTATGTATTTGCCATATTCTGGCTGTGTCTCTGAGGAGAGATCTACATCCGGTTCCTGTCGGCCTGTACTTCTTTGCTTCATCCATCTTGTCTAATTGGGTGGCTGTATATGTATGGGCCACATGTGGGGCAGGCTCTGAATGGGTATTCCTTCAGTATCTGTTTTAATCTTTGCCTCTCTCTTCCCTGCCAAGGGTATTCTTGTTCCCCTTTTAAAGAAAGAGTGAAGCATTCACATTTTGATCATCCGTCTTGAGTTTCATTTGTTCTAGGCATCTAGGGTAATTCAAGCATTTGGGCTAATAGCCACTTATCAATGAGTGCATACCATGTATGTCTTTCTGTGATTGAGTTAGCTCACTCAGGATGATATTTTCCAGTTCCAACCATTTGCCTACGAATTTCATAAACTCGTTGTTTTTGATAGCTGAGTAATATTCCATTGTGTAGATGTACCACATTTTCTGTATCCATTCCTCTGTTGAAGGGCATCTGGGTTCTTTCCAGCTTCTGGCTATTATGAATGAGGCTGCGATGAACATAGTGGAGCACGTGTCTTTTTTATATGTTGTGGCATCTTTTGGGTATATGCCCAAGAGAGGTATAGCTGGATCCTCAGGCAGTTCAAAGTCCAATTTTCTGAGGAACCTCCAGACTGATTTCCAGAATGGTTTTACCAGTCTGCAATCCCACCAACAATGGAGGAGTGTTCCTCTTTCTCCGCATCCTCGCCAGCATCTGCTGTCACCTGAGTTTTTGATCTTAGCCATTCTCACTGGTGTGAGGTGAAATCTCAGGGTTGTTTTGATTTGCATTTCCCTTATGACTAAAGATGTTGAACATTTCTTTAGGTGTTTCTCAGCCATTCGGCGTTCCTCAGCTGTGAATTCTTTGTTTAGCTCTGAACCCCATTTTTTAATAGGGTTATTTGTCTCCCTGCGGTCTAACTTCTTGAGTTCTTTGTATATTTTGGATATAAGGCCTCTATCTGTTGTAGGATTGGTAAAGATTTTTCCCAATCTGTTGGTTGCCGTTTTGTCCTAGCCACAGTGTCCTTTGCCTTACAGAAGCTTTGCAGTTTTATGAGATCCCATTTGTCGATTCTTGATCTTAGAGTATAAGCCATTGGTGTTTTGTTCAGGAAATTTTTTCCAGTGCCCATGTGTTCCAGATGCTTCCCTAGTTTTTCTTCAATTAGTTTGAGTGTGTCTGGTTTGATGTGGAGGTCCTTGATCCACTTGGACTTAAGCTTTGTACAGGGTGATAAGCATGGATCGATCTGCATTTTTCTACATATTGACCTCCAGTTGAACCAGCACCATTTGCTGAAAATGCTATCTGTTTTCCATTGGATGGTTTTGGCTCCTTTGTCAAAAATCAAGTGACCATAGGTGTGTGGGTTCATTTCTGGGTCTTCAATTCTGTTCCATTGGTCTATCTGTCTGTCTCTGTACCAATACCATGCAGTTTTTATCACTATTGCTCTGTAATACTGCTTGAGTTCAGGGATAGTGATTCCCCCTTTTAAACTTTTAAACACAGTGTTTCCTGTTTTACTTTTTGTCCAGATGATCTGTGTATCGGGTGTGAGTTGGTTAATGAAGTCACCCATGATGTCTGTGTTGAGGTTAAGCTGTGGCTTTTGTGTTATGAAACCGAATACACAAAGAAATTATAATTAGAAACTGTTTTATACTTTTAATAGCCTCCTTTTATACATGCTCCATCTTCACCCCTGCACATCTATTTTTTTAATGGATATTTTATGTGTTTACATTTGAAATGTTATCACCTTTCCCAATTGGGTTGTCCCCTCTCCCATACCTCCTCCCCCTGATTCTATGGGAATGCTTCCCCTCCCACCCACCACTCCTTCCTCAACACACTGTCATTCCACTACACTGGGGAAAGAAGCCTTCACAGGACCAACGGCTTCTTCTCCTATTGATGCCGGACAATGCCATCCTCTGCTACATATGTGGCTGGAACCATGGGTCCCCCCACCTTGTAGGCAGTACAAATAATGGGTCTAAGGTTTTGTGGTTGGGTTGGTGTCCCAGACCCTCCATTAGAAGTCTTTTCTGGTTATAGGAGATAGGTATTTTAGGTTCTGTTTGCTCCATTGCTAGGAATGAGGTGACCTAGGGTCATGCTCATAGATTCCTAGGAGTTTCAATTGTTCTAGGTCTTTATCTTATCCCAGAGATGCCACCACCCATCAACTGAAGTTCTTTCTCTCCACAGTATTCTCTTCCCTCCATCCTACCCTCACTTGATCTCTCCTGCTCTCCTCCCCAGTCTCCCACCCACAGTTCCCTTCTACCACCGACCCCTTCCCCATGTATATTCTATTTCCTTTTCTCAGTGAGATTTCCCGCTTCCCTCCTGGGGCCCTCTTTGTTACTTAGCTTCTTTGGTGTGTGGATTGTAGCTGAGTTATTATGTACTTTATGGTGAGTACATACTAAATTTGTCTCTCTTGATCTGGGTTACATCACTCAGGGTGATCTTTTCTAGTTCCATCCATTTGCCTGCAAATATCATGGTCCTTACTTTTAATAGCTGAGTAATATTCCATTGTGCAAATGTTCTACATTTTCTTTATCCATTCTACACTTGAGGGATATCTAAGTTTTTTCCAGTTTCTGACTATATAATAGCCTCTTAATAGACTGTTTTCTTAATAAATGTGAAATGAGAATTTTTATCTCTTCAGACTAGTTCGAAATTTATTTTTTACTATTACAATACCTAAACCTGCTTGTTTCCTAGTTCCATTTTCTTGTAATTTATTTTTCCATCTTTTCTACTCTAAGGTAGTGTCTATCACTAAGGATAAGGTATATTCTTAGAAGCAACAAAACGATAGATCCTGTTTTCTTATATATTTTGCTAGCTATCCTTTTATAGGTGAATCAATACTTATTGTTAAAAGATGAGAATTCACTAGTATCATGTTTTCAATTTCATGGTGCTTTCTTAAACTTCCTTTGATTAACAGTTTTGGTGTCTTTATTTTTCCCTTGTGACCTTTAGGCATATTATTCTTTTCAACCCTACGTTTCTGTTCTAATAACTTATGCAAAGCTAAGTTAATCATCATATATTCTTTCTACACTGTCTTTGATGTGTAAAGTTTACATGTATTTCTTTTTCAGTTTTTATGGTTTTGCTGTGTAGAATAATCTTTTTCAACAGAACAATCTTTTTCAGAATTTGAAATAGTTCTTTCAAGTCCTTTTTATTTTAAAAATCATCTTCTTGCAGCCAGCTGTTGTTCTGTTGGTTTTGGCTTTAAACGTGATCTGACTATTCTCTATTGCATCTTTCAATGATATTTATTTAGTGGTTCTGATGCTTTAACTATAATATTTCATGAAGACCATTTAAAAGAATTATCTGTTTAATTTACATATAAGTATGCTGTAGCTGTCTTCAGACACATCAGAAAAGGGCATATGATCCCATTAAATATAGATATGGCCCATCATGTGGTCGTTGGGAATTGAAGAACACTTCATAGTTTCAGCTAAAGAACAATGGATTGAGACCTAGACTCTGTCCAGACCTTGGCTTTCTCTGCCTCTGAACCTTGTCCATATCCCCTTTGATCAGATATAGTTGTACAATAATTCGGTCTATAAACTTGACAGGAGACCCTACCCCATTCCCATCCCTGGCAATGCTCTATCTCTAGAGTCACTCTCTAGCAGTTCCACATGGCTCCTCTGGCCATGATTGCACTTAATTCTTTGGGCCTCCACTTGAATCTGGTATGAGGAGCACACAACTGAGGTCAACTTCATTAAGCAGGTTCCTCGGTGGCGCTGGAAGGACCTGGACTTGGTAGGAGACCATGTACTGACTTCCAGATTCTTAAACCTCAGTTCTGCCTTGCCCAGAGTCTTCCATGTCACCTAACTCATCACCCTCCCTTGGGATTCTGTACTTATGGGCTAAAACTTCATGCTAAAAGATAGCCAACATCCTAAATGCAGATGCCATGATCTCATGACAATACTACAAACAATATAGTAAACCAAGATACTACATCCCCCTGCAAAACAACCAATCCTTCTAGTGAAGTTCTTCAAGGAAACAGATTAGATGGGACATCAGGATATAGAGTTAAAATGAAAATTCTAAACACACTAAAGCAGTGTTTACATATTTAAATGTAAAGGCAAAAGAAAACATCTGAGTGAATTTAAAGAGGACATGAATAAAATTAGTGAAGTGTAAGAAAACACAAATAGCTAAAAGAAATTCAGAGTATGAAAATTGAATTCAATCAAGGAATAGAAATGCAAAACCACACCATGGTGAAACTTTAAAAAGTTCAATAAAATAGTTCAGTAGACAACTTACCAACAGGGAGGATCATGTACTAGACAGAACATCAGAGTTTGAAGACAAGGTAGAGAAACGGTGTCATTCAATGAAGTAAAATAATTTTTCATAAAACATTGAGTGAAATTTGTAGGACCACTGGGACATCATGAAAATACCAAATCTATGAATTATGGCTGTAGAAAAAGTCTAGCTGATGGCATAGTTAATGGTTTTAGTGAAAAATTAAGTCAATTTAGTGAAAAGAACTAGTCCTTGTACACAGAATAGATCTGGGACATTTAAAATCTGTAATGACTCTGTAAAAGTAGGTTTCTCAGAGTTACGAAAAATAAGGCAAAGATTAGTTGTAGGTAACAGAAAATTCTTGAAAAATCACAGTACTTAGGTTTTTTTTGTTTTTTTTTTTTTACTATTTTTACTTTTATTATTTTACAATCCAGCCAGTACTCCCTTCCGGTGTCTCCTCCCAAAGTTCCTCATCCCATTAAGCCTCCCCCATCTCCAAGAGGATGTCCCCCTACTTTAGCCTTCCTCACTCCCATGGCCTGAAGTCTCTTGAGAGTTAGGTGCTTCTTCTCCCACTAAGGCCACACCAGGCAGTCCTCTGCTATATATGTGTTGATGGCCTCTAACCAGCTCCTATATGCTGCCAGGCTGGTGGCTCAGTGTCTGAGAGATCTCAGTGGTCTGTGTTAGTTGAGACAGCTGATCTTCCTATACGGTTATCCTTGTCCTCAGTTTTTTCCCAGCCTTCCCCTAATTCAACTACTGTGGTCTCAGGCTTCAGTCCAATGGCTGGGTGTATGAATGTACATCTGATTCAGCCAGTTGCTTGTTGAGCCTCTCAGAGAACAGCCATGCTAGGCTCCTGGCTGCATCGGTAATAGTGTCAGGCCTTGGAGCTTCCCCCTTGAGATAGATCCCAAGTGGGTCCAGTCCCTGGAACACCTTTCTCTCAGTCTCTTCTCAATTGTTATCCCTGCAGTTCTTTTAGACAGGAACAATTCTGGGTCAGAATTTTTGACTGTGGGATGGAAACCCCAACACTATATTTGATGCCCTCCCTGTCTTTCTACTGGAGGTGGACAAGTTCCCTCTCCCCATTATCGACCATTTCATCTAACGTCCCTCCCACTGAGTCCTGAGGGTCTCTCACCTCTCTCCCAGGTTTCTGGTATTTTCTAGAAAGTCCCCTCGCCTCCCATCCCCAGAGGTTGCATATTTCCATTCATTCTGCTGGCTCCCAAGGCTTTTCTTCTGGCTCCCCCTCATCACCATACCTGATCATGTTCCTCTTTTCCCTCCCCTCTCCTCCCCATGACTCCTCACCTCTCCCACCCAGATCCCTCCCACCCCCTGCCTCCCATGATTATTTTCTTCTTCCCACTAAGTGAGATTGAATCATCTTTACTTGTGCCCTTCTATTTGTTAACCTTCTGTGGATTGTATCCTAGGTACTATGTACGTTTTTGTTAATATCCAGTTATCAATGAATACATACCATTTTAAGGAATTGTCTTACTAGATAAGATATGAGGATTATACTAATAGTTTTTCATTTATGTTTAAGAACATTTATAAAAACTAAGATATACTTTAGCCCAATTCTAATGTGAATTCCAGGATATCTCTTAATAGTGAATGCTTTTAGAGCTGAGATAAGATTAAGAATGTTATATCCTGTTGCACAAATAGCTTTTACACTATTAATATCATATACCTCAAACTATGACTCAATAGAAGTGAAATTAAGTCCTTTCTCTAAATCATTGTTTTTTATGAACCAAACTTCATAAGTCATTGCACTCACAAGGAAACAATGGGGGATGGCATTGTTATATCATTGTTCCAGGGATGGTTAGAACACCCTGAGTTGGACAGACAGGGGAAAAAAATAAAAGGCAAGTAGGAACCCCCAGAAAAGCTGGAATCATGTGGAATGGGCTCTTGGGTGAACAAACTATATCACCCTAAATATTTGTTATATTCAGTTGAATAGGAATGTGAAATTATTGCACACAACTGAATCAAGGAGGCAAAGTTTAAGGTGTACAGCTGAAACATGAGGCAGGTTTAGAAAATCTTCATAGGAATAGTCTCTATAAGGGGCAGTTTTCAGGCCATAAATATCTGAAGGGTGAAAGTTATTCCATTTTCTGCATATACTATCAGCATCTTTAAGTAGCCAGAGGAATTCCTTTCTGCCTCACCCTAGAGGGAGCTTGGGAAAAGGCTTTGCCATTCTCCTATGTGTATGAGGCTATGGTCCCTGACATGGCTATGCCCATCTCATTGATACACATTCATGAATATTTTCACCTACTCCTGGATTCTACTGCCCTCCACAGAGGCAGAAGAGTATCAAGCATGATTGTGGCTCTTCAACATGTGAAGAATTGACCCAAGATTTAAAGCAAAGATGAATCATCATTGGCAAAATAAAAGTGAGTCCATATCACAAGGGTTGCAGGACCAACATTACCCTATTGGTCTTAACATCTAATTTAAAAAAAATTATCTTTTAAGCACATTTAGGATATTTTGTAGAACAATTGTTTTCAACCTTTCTAATTCTGTGACCTTAAATAAAGTTCCTCGTATTGTAATGACCTCCAAACACAAAATTATTTTGCTGCTATTTCAAAATTGTAATTTTGCTATTGTTACAAATTATAATGTAAATATCTGATATACAGGATATCTGCTATGTGACCCCTGTTAAAGTGTTGTTCAACCACCAAAGGGTTCAACCTTTGCCCTGTACTGGCTGGTTTTCTGTGTCAACTTGACACACACTGGAGTTATCACATGGAAAGGAGCCTTCCTTGAGGAAATACCTCCATGAGATCCAGGCCTTTTCTCAACTAATGATCAAGGTGGGGAGGCCCTAGCCCGCTGTAGGTGGTGCCATCACTGGGCTGGTAGTCTTGGTTCTATAAGAAAGCAAACTGTGCAAGCCAGGGGACACAAACCAGTAGGTAACATCCCTCCATGACCTCTGCATCAGTTCCAGCTTCCTGACCTGCTTGAGTTCCAGTCCTGACTTCCTTTGGTGATGAAGAGCAATGTGGAAATGTAAGCTGAATAACACCTTTCCTCCTCATCTTGCTTCTTGGTCATGATGTTTGTACAAGAATAGAAACCCTGACTAAGACAACCCAAAGGTTCAGAAGTACTATTATAGAAAATAAGTTTTCATTAGTAACATGAATGAGACTATGAGAGGTACTCCTCATGTAGGGAAAGATATTCTTTAGGATCATATATATATATATATATATATATATATATATATATATATATATATATATACATATATATATATGAAAAGAAAACATCATTACATCAATATAAATGAAATATCTAGGTTTCAATAAACACTTTAAAGCATCTCTTATTTTGAGGCCTTTAAAATTACTTAATTTAAAATTTACTATAAAGTATATATAAGAATATAGAACTTTTGTAACTATTTTATCCTTTAGACCTTCACTGCTGAGAACATTTTATAAATCACTAAATACAACCATTTGAAATATGTCTTTTAATCTTCCTTACATCAGTGTGTACCAATGAAAGGATCATTTTATTTTCTCTTGGTAATGAAAGATGGTAAGTGATATTCTTAAATAATAGACAGCTATACTCACAGACAATAAATGTCATCAAACATCAGTTCAGTTCTTTGTTCCCCCCTCAAGGTCAAAACAAGAGTACATATATGCCATGAGTAAGTCTAAAACCACAGTTTTAATGAATATTAAACCTTGTCAGACTCAGAAATGGAGTTCTTTTCTGTTTTCCTTTAAATTTATAAGTACATATTCGTGGGTAGACAGTATTCTTCCAGAACCATTTGTCCATTTCAATAATCCATTCACCTGTTCTTTCTTCCTTTTTTTAAATTTTAGTTACATCATTCAGAACCAAAATAAGGGAAAATAAAGTCAATGAACTCTGTACAACCACTGTAAGAGGCTCAACTTGCCTCTACTTTGTGCTCCAATATACTGTGGCTTTGTCATGTCTTTGTGCTTTTTGTAGTAGGAATTTAATATTCAGGAATTGTAGAGAGTACCTTAAGAATCTAGGTCATGTGCTCTCTTCCTAACATTTAATTTTTTACAAATTTTCAAGCAATTCTCTCCTTATACAATACAATATTGTTATGGCATTCCATCTATTTATGACTGGAAATAACCATCAATTTCAGGATTACTTTAAGGATCTAGTTTAGCAATAACTTTAAACTCACAAAATAAACTGAAGGCATATTAAATGAAAAGTTAACAGTTTAAAATGAAATAGTCCAATGGGCAGAGATGGCCATGCTCTTTGAACATGGAAAATAATGTAAGGCTCTAGATTGTGACTGGAAGGAGAAGAAGGGATATTTTTGTTCAATATAAAAAGATCATACTTATTCAAATATGGAGTAGATTATGTAGCTTGGCCCATGTGGAAATCTTTACTATTTATTTGTTGGACTTACCCAACAGCAGAACTAGAAATCTACTCAGTGGGGTTGATGTAAGCCAGATCAATCACTACATTAAGGCTTGGATTTCATGACCTTTAAAGTCCATTCCAACTTCAGATTCAGTGAATCTCTGAAACCCACTCCAGTGGGAGTGTTGCCTGCCAAATTAGTCTTTGCACGAAAATCAGAAAATGATGTCAACTGTTACAGCTGCAGTGAGTCAGCTGGAATCTGCCCAACAAAGGCAAAGTTCAAGCTAGTTACCAAACCCCAACTAATTTCAAAAGATTTTTAGGTGTTTTAGAAGGTTAAAGATTACACGCTCAATGTGCTTTGCTTCTGGCCATGTTCTCCAACTAAAATAGTAGTCATAGACAATCATTTTCGATAAACCTAACTGAAGAAACCAAACCTTTATGTTTTAATTCTATTATCTATGACTCTAAGTAAAAATAGGTCCCTATAGGTTTGAACTGAAAAATAAAAACTCTTAGTTGTACTCCAAGTTGTATTTTTGTTTCATTTATTAAATCAAAAGGCCTCAAGGAGCCATGCAAGCTACCAAGGAGGAAAATCAATCTGTAGTCCAATCAGTTGTAACAACAAAGAGTCACAATAATGACTGGAATAGCAAGATCCCTTTTGAAATTAATTTAATAAGTTAATTGGCCTGAGCCAGGCTGACTCCATGACAGGCTGAGAACTAGCATTTTTAGGAGACCAAACCTGAGTTTCTACTTCTCAGATCTGTGGACAAGTCAGTTACTGGAACAACCACAAGCTTATTCAAAAGGGATTCCTTTCCAGCTTGCAAAAAGACAGTCAATTTTGTGGCCAAGAGGTCAAGAGCTACCCTCTCTTGGCATGAAGCGAGACCCTAACCACCATTGCATCACCCAGACCTCCAGAGATAGAATCCACCAATCAGGATATAGACCTCCTGCTCCTCCCTAATATTGCTCAGTTCTACTTTAAAACTGAGTCTGTAAATTCAGTTGGGATCTTTCTGTCTTGATGGAATTGGACCCATTAATGCAGGGACTTGTTCTGTGGTATCACTCTTCAGCGATTCATGGACCCTAACAATTTAAGTTGTAAGAATGGCACTTATACCATAGGAGTAAGCAACAGCTCCCTAATTGGACTTAATAGGAATGATTTTGTGCCCAGTGCTATAAATTTAGCCAACTCCCTAAAATTGATAAGGCTCTAGAGCAGTGTAGCTTCTAAGTGGGTTCAAAGTACTTATTCTTATATCCACAAATAAGCGTAGCTCTCACACTGCCTCAAAAATCTTTTGTTTTTGTAGCAGAGCCACAAGTGTTCAACATGCAGAGATCAATTGACCATATGGTACCCACACCCAGATATTTTGACAAGAAAACCCTGCACTTAAGGTTCAGGAACATTATAGAAAAGTGGGCAGAAAGATTGTAAGTACCAGAGGAATAAAACACCTGCTAAAAGATAGTCCTCTGAAACACAGAAGTAAATGTCACTTTTATTTTCTCAGATGAAGTGATGAGATGAGAGCCTTAACCCAAGCTGTGCAAATACATGGCTTGGGCAGAGCCCAGAGCATTTCCTTCTCTGTGCTAACTATCCCGAGGCTCAGGCCTGGTTTCTGACCTTCATACAATCTAATCTTCCCAGTTGACTGACTTAATTCAGCTTTTCTCAGCTTCTATCTGAATTGCTCTGCCTGGCCTCATACTATCTTTGGCAATATATTCTAATTGGCTCCTTCTCTGGCTAGTTCTGTTTTCCCCTATGTCTAGCTTCTTTATTCTGGAACCCATCTCTGTAAAACTGTCCCAAAGTTGCTATACACATACAATATCTAGCATGTATCATCTCATCTCATCTCATCTCTCTCTCTCTCTCTCTCTCTCTCTCTCGCTCGCTTTCCTTCCCTCCCTCCTTCCTTCTTTCTTTCTTTTCTTCTCTTCAGTAGCATCTCTTTCCTGTGTTCCTGTGAGTTTAGAATATCCTATCTCTGACTCATTCTGTCAAATCTTTCTTGGATTTCTCACCTTATCTGCCCTTAAATTATATATCACTTTCAAACATGGATGTTTCCTTCTATAAACTAAACTGATCTTCTTTATTAGGGATATAGGGTATGTACTAAGAGTGTGTCTGTATTCCAGCCAGATTATAATGTAATCCAGGGCATATCTGGATTCTGGCCTGATTATGTCTTTGGATGTGACGAGAGAAGTCATGTTGCTTGATTGAAATTCCTCTACATACAGACATGAATTTGGTGGAGGAGGGACAAGGAGAAGGAGGAGCAGATATGGAACGAGTAGGGAGTAGGAAGTTTCAGAGTCAAGCAGATCTAAATGAAAATACTAATTTAAGCACTGTTAGCAGTAGGGTGCTGGAGGACCTACAACTCTGAATGTCAGTGGTGTTACATAGAACAACAGCAACAAAAAGAATGTCTTATTGTTTTAAGAACTTTCCTTGTGCCTTTTTATGTATAGGAGCTTCAAATGAATGATTTTAAGTTATATAAAATTTCTATGAGATTTACATCATATTTTTCAGATGAAGAATATGTATTTGAGTCTCTCCTTTGTCTAAGCTACACAGAATATATTTTCATAAGAGATATTAACCAATAAAATATGAAAATGACCTATATATCTAGATGTGTTTTACCAAGAGCATAGAGAGACCTACCTTACTACATTGAGTGTAGAAAATATCTGTAATGGTATGATCTCTATCTAGACAATGTTTAGCTCTAGTAAGGCACCCAAGGATGACGAACACACAAATGGAAGCCTCTAGGTCCTGATAATCTAGGACCATATTTGTCAAAAGCAGCTCAAACATAGCTGGGAAAATGTATTTCTTTCCTTCAAACACTGTAATATATTATTGATATGGACTTCAGTTAAATGATGCTGACCTAAAAGATCTTAAGTGATAAAGGGATTCGCAATCCCAGAAAATAAATGATGTTTCTATGTCAGAGGCTCACACAAGGGTAACACAGAAGAGAGGTTTGATTAAATTGTTTTCTAATAGAAGCCAGAGAAGTCAAAGATCCATCCAGCAGTCAGGAATTGCTAGAAATTATTAAGTAGTACATTGTGGTAAAATTCGGAACAGACTAAATACAAATAAGCAAATAATTACATTACATGAATGCATGAACAGGCATATAAAAAAGATGTTTTGAAAGTTCAGAGGAAACACTTGTGTTTCTATTGAGGAATGCAAAAAGCAATTTTTAAAACAGATATCTTGGGTCCTGTAAAAAATGCAGAAATTGTCTAGGCACAGAGGATAAAAACAGAACTAAGCAGAGTGTATAACATGTTCAAATGTACAGAACTGAAAACATGAGACAATGGGGTTAGCACAGACACAGAGAGGAAGTATCCAGGGAAAGGTGGTCTAATAGAGGAGATAAACTCTATTTTTAAAGCACTTCAGTTTTTTTCTGAGCATTAAAATTACCAAACATGTTTTCAAAGACCAGCCTGGCAGGAGCATGTAAATGTAAAATTAAAGACACTTTTGCTTTACTAGAAAAATTGGGAAGAAGCTATCAATGTTGACATCATAAAGGTGACATGGGTGATGAGTGTGAGAATGTAACAACATAAATAAAAAGTGTCCAAGGCTGTATAAGAAATATAACAGAATAAACAGTGTGGTAAAATTAAGTATACACAGTGCAGTTCATTTTCTGCCAAGAAATCTGATTGAATCGGGTCCATATATGGGAAAGTACGATCTAGATAAAGGGAGCAAAAGAAGTGTTTTTAAGTCTACAAACAACCCAGGAGGTCTCTGTTCTAGGGGAGAATAGAGGGACAAGACTAATGACTGAGAAATCATCAGAATAAAAATGGAACTAGGGGAGCCACATAAAACATATATAATTAAGAATAAGGAGCTTAGGGATTCAGAGAAAAGAGTCCCTAGAGGGGAAGTACTCAGACCGGCAGAAGTCACACAAACCTACTTCCATCCCTGCTGCAGATGGTAGCCAGTTTGGAGGGTCAAGATAACATATGAAAAAGATGAACAAACAAAAGCACCAGAATCTTTGAATAGCCACAGTCTTTGAGGTATTTTGTAAGTACGCTAAAAACCAGAACCAAGGTGTGTATTCTTTCAGGCAAGCACCTGTCTTTGGAACAATATCCAGTGTTGAAATATTACAATCTAACAAACACAAGCAGGAGACAGATCTGTAAAGACAATGTTTGCTGGTTGTGCCAATAAAGGAACAGACTCACAAGTATGAAAACCTGAGTTTTCACCCCAGAGCTTATATCTAAATATCTACTATGGTGGTACACTCTCAGAGTCTCAGCACTGAGAAAGTGGAAAAAAGAGGCCCCCAGGGGCTTGCTGTCTAGCCAATCTAACCTAACTGGGGGAGACCCAGACCAAGATGAGATTCTGTCTCAAAGGATCTATTTTGGAGGATGACATTTGAACTTGTCCTCTGGCCTTACCACATAAACACACAGAAATGAGCATGTGACACGCACACACACACACACACACACACACACACACACACATACACACACGCATACAAGCATGCATGCATGCAGCATGATGAAGAGAACTGGTTTCCACTGTTATCTATAAAGCAATTATAATACTGTCACATCAATGGCAGATACTATTAACATGAATACTAAAACCTATGGAGTAGAAACAATTCTCTCAAAATGCCCTTGGGACAACTGCGAAGACCAGTGACTTTTCCATTATTGGGGCTATCAGGTCTGATTTGTGATAACTCATAAAAGCCATGATTTCTCCAATTTAGATATCATAAAGTGTAGGATGTAACATAAATATTAGATCATCCGCAATATGGCAAACCATCTGCCTCAATTCTTGGAATTTAACCCGTTTCCATGCACGCTAAACAAGTGATCCACCACTAAGGTATATCAGCAGACAAATCATCTTCTTAATGTAGGTACCTACCTGATGATACCTTTAAAAATTAATGCACCTCTAAACTGATAAAAATAGTAGATATTTATTGTGTGCCTCATATTTTTTAGCTACATGTTTTTTGTAGAAGAGCTAAATCTAGCTAATTTATCAGAGTTTACCTTAAGCCATTTTTTTCTCATTACACAAATTCAACTTTTTTTCCGTTCCAAAACTAAGTGAAACAATACAGTTCTTGTCTGTGCTGAGTTCATTTAAATCACCATCTGTTCCGTGGGCTCGTTCATTTAGTCACAAATGCCTAAGGATTCCTTCTTACAGCACAGTACCCGGTGGTGTATATGCATCAGAGTTTCTGCATCCATTCGTAAGTTTACAGACATGAAAGTCGTTTCTGTGTCCGGGCTTCGGTGAAGAGTGCAGCAGTCAACACAAAGGTGCACATGTCTCTTCAACAAACACATCCAGGTCTTTAGATTATACTCAGTAGAAAGTTATTTTGTTAATTTTTTGAGGCATCAACAATCCATATTGTTTTGCATGACAACTGTTAAGTTATGTTCTCAGCAATAAAGTATAATGAGTCCTTTTCCTCATATCTCAGTCTTGTGCTATCTTTAGTCATTTGAACGGTACTACATCCTCTCTGGAAGAAGGAAATGTCTTGTTATAAGTTTGATGTTTATTTGCTTGATACACAGTGAGGTTGAACTTCTTAAAATGTATTGTCTATTTATACACCATTTGAGAAATCTTTATTTAAGTGCATTGCCAATTTTCACTGATATTCTTATTTTTTGTATTGAATTAGATTTCCTATATACTAGGTTCCTTACTTGATAGCAGGTACTTTTACCCTCAGAGCCATTTCTCTGACCTCTGAGTAGTTTGAAATGTACTGTAATGTTTATTATTATTGTTGTTGTTATTGTTATTCTTTTTCTTTTTTTTAAACACTCCAGGTTTCATTCCCTTCCCAGTGCACCCTCCGACTGTTCCACATCCCATCCTTTCCCTCTCTCCTTCACGAAGATGTCTCCATCCCACTTACTCCACCACACCTCTAAAATGCCTATGACCTCCAGTCTCTTGAGGATTAGGTGCACCTTCTCTGACTTAACCCAGACCCGGCAGTCCTCTGCTGTACATGTGTTGGGAGCCTCATCTCAGCTGGTGTATGCTGCCTGTTTGGTGATCCACTGTCTGAGAGATCTCGGTGCCAGGTCGATTGAGACTGCTGGTCTTCCTACAGGGTTGCCTTCTTCCTCAGCTTCCTCCAGCTTTTCTCTAATTCAACCCCAGGGGTCAGCAGTTTCTGTTCATTGGTTGGGTACAAATATCTGCGTTTGATTCTTCCAGCTGCTTGTTGGGTCTTTTGGAGGGCAGACATGATAGGTCCCGTTCTGTGAGTGCTCCATAGCCTCAATAATGGTGTCAGGCCTTGGGACCTCTCCTTGAACTGGATCCCCCTTTGGGCCTGTCTCTGGACCTTCTTTTCCTCAGGCTCCTCTCCATTTCCATCTCTGCAGTTCTTTCAGACAGGAACAATTATGGGTCAGAGTCTATGGGAAGGGAATAAAATCTGGAGTGTAAAAAAAAAAAAAAAAAGAAAAATATAACAGTAACAACAACAACAAAACTGGGATAACAACTCCATTCCTCACGTGATGCCCTGTCTTTCTGCTGATGGTGAGCTCTACAAGTTCTTTCTCCCCACTATAGGGCATTTCATCTAGTGTACCCCTTTTCGAGTCCTGAGAGTCTTTCGCCTCCCAGGTCTCTGGTACATTCTGGAGAGTACTCCCAACCTCTAACCTCCTGAGGTTGCCTGTTTCCATTCTTTCTACTGGCCTTCAGGTCGTCAGTCCTTTCCCCCAACCCAATACTAAATTATGTTCCCCTATGCCCCATCTCCTTTCCCTCCCCCCTTGTGGTTACTTTCTTCTTTCTCCCAAGGGAGACTGAGGTGTCCTCACTTGGGACCTTTTTGAGTTCTGTGGACTGTATCTTGGGTATTTTGTACTTTTTTTTTGTCCTCTTAGGTCTGAGTTACCTCACTCAGCATGATATTTTCTAGTTCAATCCATTTGCCTTCTATTTTCTGATGTGTTGATATTTCTATGCTGATTTAGCTTCCAATAGATCTATTCATTTATTATCTTCCTGGGTTTTGTTGCTGTTGTTGTTGTTGTTGAATCTTCAAAGTGTTTTATCAGGTAATTTTTTTCTATACACAAGAACAGTATAAATTATTAATTTCCAATTTAAACACTCTGGTTTCTCTGTTCTATGTGTTCTCACTTAAATTGTCAGTGCTATACTGATTGTAGGATGTAAAAGTGGACATTTTCATTCTCTTTCTCTTAGAAAAAAACCCTCAAATCTCATCAAGTTTAATGTTTTTTTGCATGTTTGTTATACATAGCATTTAACAGAATGAGATACGTTCTCTCAATGTTCAGTTTCTGAGACATAAGACCATATAGCACATTTTTTTTCCAGAGAACTCTCTGTGCAGCTGAGAATGACTCAAATTCAGTATATAGCAGAGTATAGCTTTGAACTAGAGATGCTCCTGCCTTCACACCCACCCTAAGGACTAAGCCACTGGCATGCACAACCACTCTTGGCTGACACACACTAATTTTATACCAAATGACTTGAGTATTATTATCATGAAACAATGTTGAATTTGATTAAACTCTCTTTGTGTACGTAGCTAGATGAACATAAATAAGTCTTTCATTTTTATTAGCACAGTGTAACTTACTGGTCTAAGTCATAGTATGACCTCTTCCATTTGATTTGCTAATATTTTTAATATTATTATTAATAATATTTTATAATATAATAATATTATAATATAATATTATAATAATTATATAATTATAATATAATATAATAATATTATTAATAATAATATTTTAATATTATTATTAATAATATTTGCTAATAAAAATATTGCCCTTATTTTGTCAATATAGTGACATTCTCTGACATTGGTATTAAGTAGTGCCAGCAGTGTGAAATGAATACGGACTTACTTAATGGTTGGCATTACTTCTTCAAATGTCCAGAGTAATTCAATAGCAACATCATCAAATTTCAGGGTTCTTTTCATATTGATTCAATCTTTTTTACACTCTATTATTATGTTTAAATCCTGCCTCTCAGTAATTTCATATTGATAGGTTAAATATCTCTAAAAATTTATTCAACTCTAAGTAATATAGTTGTGGGCTTAAATTTTTCAAAATATTCTTATATTATCTTTTGTACTTCTGTGATTTCTGAATGTTTGGTTAATAAACACAGGGCACTTCTTTAAGAAAATTACATCTATGCACCCATCCAGCCAGCTAAATATTCACTAATGAGTCATGTGACTATCTTTACTAGACATTTGAAATATTTTCATATTGAGAATGTAAAACGCCATCAAATTTTAATATTGGATGTTGTAGGAGGAACAAGAACAACTGTGGCCACCTTTCCATAAAGGAGGGTGGGAGTTACAGCCACAAAGCCATCTCATGCAGGAGGACCTAATTGAAGACTGCCTGAGAGACCAAGGATTGCTGCCAGCCAGTCAGGACCCACTGTTTAGATGAGATGCTTTTTTGGTACCAATGAGGTGTGGGTGGAGGGTATAAAAGGAGCTTGTAGCAGTGTTCCGAGGAGCTTGCTACCCCTGGAGTTTGAGGTATTGATTGCTTGCCATTTCATCTCCAACCCCCAAGGGCAGGTAGGTTTAGGCAGCAAGTAGTCAAGGGCAGAGGCAGCAGGACATCTTCATAGAAACCTCTGAGAGGGTTACAGCAGCTGTGAATCAAAAGTGTGAAATATCTCTCAAGTGTCAGCAAATGCGTGGGATCTCAAATGATAAAACTCCTTCACAACAGGTTTTACAAAGTCAACCTGCACATCTTTGAGTAGTATGTTAGAATTTAGATTGATTCATAAAGTTTGGGAGGGGTCCTGTTTCTTCATTTTAAACATTTCTAGTTGATTCTGTTTCCTCAATTCTATAAATCATATTTTGAGCATCAAGAATTCATGGGGATTTTTTATATAGATGATATTAACTGGGGATAATGTCTAGAATTTAGTTTCTAAAACCTTTCATTATACCACCTCTTTATTGTTTCTGTATTTAGTGCTTTATATCTTTTCTGTTGCAATGGATAAATGCTGTCTGTCTCACATAGAACAGTTACACTTAGTTAGCCAAAGCATATAGCAGATAACTAATCACTATAAATGTCTTTCTCTCTTTCCTTCTTTCTTCCTTTTCCTTCTTTCTTCCCTTTCTTTCTTTCTTTCTTTCTTTCTTTCTTTCTTTCTTTCTTTCTTTTAGCTTGATTTTATCTATGGGCCGTATCCCTTAGTCTCTTCAAGAATTTCTAATCATCCATTTTTTTGTTATAATTAAAGCCTATTTCATTAGCATTTGTAAGAGCACATAAATGCTCCTTATTTCCTTCTGACAAATAAATTGTTCTAATTTTTTCAATAGCTAATTGCAATGGTCTCAATATTCATGATAATTACCAATTTGCTACTGGTATTCTATAAAAATCAGAGTAGAAAAAGAAGAAATCTTTTATATGTGAGTTTTGAAAAAGTAAAAATAAGTAAACTATTAAGAAAGCCTTTAAGACATGGCCTTTTAATAGTTGGCACACTTTTAGACCCCACTATTATTCAAGCACTGATGATTAAAATTATGCAATCTTCATTTTTTATTATGATGTAATAACCTTCTGAATTCCCTTTGTTTTTAATTCTTTCAATCTATATTATATTTATCAATCTCTAATAATTGATTGCTATATCCCCATCTATTTAGAATCAGGGTAAGGATAATAAACCCTAATTCAGTATAAATAGCACATCCTCTTGATTGCTAGACAACTCTTAATTTCAGTTTCTGTTTGGTAGGTGTCTTAGTCCTTACATGTTATTCCAAAGCACTGGATTTTTCCTTTTTATGCTTATGTTCAAATGTCCTTTGAATCTGATTCATCACACTATTCTTAGATAAATATCAGATGTAAATTGATCTTGGATCAAAGTTCAACACATTCTTCTCTCCACTTCAAAGACACTCTCTATTTGAACTTAAATGAAAGTATTTCAATATTTCTCCTGTCTACAATTATTTTCCATCCTTTGACTATGTTTATTAATTTGATTTAATTTTAAAAAATACCAGTATCTGAATTTCACATATTGGTGACACAAATTTATTTGATATAACAAGTATTCAGTGTTTACTATTGATTCTCTTCTATACTGCCTTCTCTAAATAATGTCTATGGAGTTCCTGTCTTTTGATGCCTGATTTTTACTATAATATGATAATTCTTTTCAGATCCCTAATGAAATGCTATTAGGAATTACTGTGCCATAGGAATCATCCTATATTCAGAGATACAAAGAACAATCTTTAACAGCACAGAGTGTATACTTGAAATATAATTTTATCGTGTCTGCAAATAAATTTAGAACTTTGAACTATATTTCAATTCGACTCTTCTTGACATCTAACATACATTTGGAAAATTCATAAATTTGGATTATCATGAATTTAATTGACTTTATATTTATCAAAAATAGAATAGTATAATATTACTTTCTCGAAATATTCAACTGAGAAAGTTTTAACAATAAAATACTTAATTCAATACTTCTTAACCAATGTTTGGCATACATAGAACAGTGTCTTGTTCATTTTATCTAGCATTAGTGAGATACTAAGGAATTCCACAGAGTGAATGCAAAGTGTTCCTCTAATTGTTTATGCTCTCAGAACCTGCAAAGGAAAACATCATCATGAGGAAATATCCAAATATTTGAATGCAACCATTTTTATTTTCAGTAAAATTCTCATTAAATGAATGCTCCAATCTATGGCTATCACATGGATCTGTTACCGGATTAATCCCTATTCTCTATATACATACTGACTTAGTAATGCTACTCTAAAGATGTGAGACTCTAAAGAGAACAAGATCATCAGATGGACATGCAGAGAACATCTCAGAATTCATGAAACCTGAATACTCCAAGAGCTCAGTTTTGAGTTCAGAATAAGCTCATAGAAGTCATCTTAGTCACATAACCTTCAAGCTGGTTACCTTTACTCAGAACTAAATCGTTCAATTATTACTGCCTAAATAGAAAGAATCACATTATTATTTGTGGGGTTTTTTATCTGTTAGTTTCAGACAAACGTTCTAGTTCTGGTGAGACTGAAATTTGACTCAATCAACTATGTTATTAACTATCCCTTCCAACTTTTTTTCAGCCTGAAGTATGAGAAGCTTGTCATAAATGACTTCACCCAAGTAATTGATAACATTTTTCAAAAGTATGAAGGCAGAAGACGAAGCCTTGTGGCACTCCCATATGGCAGCAAGCCATTAATCTTTTTCTCTCCATTTTTACTGTTTGTATTTTCTTATGAAACTAACACAGGCCTCCTGCCAAACATTTAAACAATATAGACATTGATAATGTGGAGACACGAATGTATCTGATTCTATCATTGCATGCTTGGTTAACAACTTTCAGTGCTTAGGAATAGTTATATCCCTCAGTAGATGAATACATTTAATATTCACTTATACATTTTCATAAGAGGTTATGTTATAAATAATGTTTTATAATCTTTTTAATTAAATTGTTGTTGTTCTAATTTCTCTAAATACAAAGTGTAATATGTTTGTGCATGACAGACAGGCCTGATATTCATTAATCAGTCATAGCTGGCAATGAAATCACAGCAACTCTTCTGCCTCAAACTTTCTAGGTGCTAGAATTAAAGGCTACACTGCCATACCAGTACAAACCTATTGTTTTTAAAGAATCACACTATGTCATGTAATTATTTGCTGATCTTTTGGGAGAGGGGGTCTGGGAGAGGGGGGAAGGGGATAATATTTGAAATGTAAACACATAAAATAGCCAAGAAAAAAGAAAATAAAAAAATAAATATAGTTTGCTTAAGATTGCTGTCTATAAAAATGTGCTGCAATATACATTCCCCATAATATATAATCTTATTGATCAGTAATAATACATCAGTAAAATGTATTACTTAAGGTAAAATTAGTGAGAGAAATTATTGATACTTTCAGATTAAGTGAGAGCTTCAAAGTAAACTACAAAATATAAATTATACACAAATATAAATTAATAATTAACATTAATTGTGTCCATTTGCTCTCAAATTTATCAAAAATAAATATTACTATTTGTTGTCTTTTTTTCTTTAAATCTTATCTTATTGTGGTGTTCTTTGGTGAATTTTTGTTTTAATGCTCGACAATGATTTGAGTATCTCCTATTGTCAGCATTTGTTTTGTCCATGATTTTCTATAGTATTTTAAAATTGATTTTACAGATCTTTGAATTATACATGCTTTGTGAATATGCTAGATTATCCTCTCAATGTCTCTTATGTCTTTTATTACATATAAAAATTTAATTGTTGAGTATTTATATTTTTAATTTTTAAGAACAACTTTTGAATTTCCAATTACATTGTGTTACATAAGAATTAGAGAAATAATTTCTTACAACATTTTGGTAGACACAAATAAAAGCTACATGAAACACTCTGGCACAAAGAACATAAAGATTCTTGTTTTTTACTTCCAAAACTAGTCAACTATCTCACTTTCAGTTATTGAATTCCACACTAGTTTGAGGAAAAGCTTATTTTCCTCCAAATACACATATTCACATCCACATAGAGATTTCATTCATTTGACTTAGAGGAGGTAACAGGCTGTTCTAAATGTAGAATGGGGGCAATTCAGATGTTTATAGCCTCTCCTTTCTCAGGTGACTCCACAGGTGTGTCAAGTTCACACCTGAAGTTACACCTGAAGTTACCCATGGCATCCCCTCCCTTTTTAACTATAACACACAAACATCACTTGAAACCTTAGCCATTCTTTTCATGTTGATCCCTAAGATCTCACTTTAGTTTAATGGTGAGGAAATAGTAGACTATAGGCGAAACCTAAGTAGAGAGGTGGACTGCTTAATCAGGGAGTCCTGTAAGACTCTGGGGAGTGGATGTGGTTGAAGTGGTCTCTAACACTAAGGAAGGATGTATGAAACTCATATCAAACCTGCTATACTGAAACTTAACTTAAAAATCATTTCAAGGACAATAGAATGCATGGGAAATAAAAACAGAGATTAAGCATGTTTCAGGTAGGGGTATGTGGGAAGGGGGATATAGTAAAACTTTAAAAGTCCCAGCCTTTAAAAACTCCAACAGTTTAAAGATCCAATGTTTCACTAAGAGTTCAAAAATCACTTAACTTGGGGCAGTGTAAAATATAGAACAAACAGACAGACAAAAGAACAGTTATGTATTTTCTTATCCCAAGGAGGAAGAACTGGTCTATGGTTAATAATCAGATCAAAACAAAATCCAAAATGCAGCAGTGCAAAAATCCGGACTCTGGGATGCACTCATGATCATTCTGCTGCAGAATGGTCTGCCATTGTAAACACGCACAGCTTGGCTGCTATGTTCAGGGAAGCTCCACCTCACACTTGCTACCTTCCTAGTTTCATAAGCCAGGAATCGCCAACCCACTGTGGCTTCTGCTACAAACGAGGTTATACCTTCTTCAGTGGCCTTTTTTGGCCACTTCAGAGAGATCATCCTTGTCAATGATGCTTGCCTTTGCTTCTTTTGCTTTTTTTTTAAAAAAAATTCTTCTCTCATATGTTTAATTGAAAACAGTTTCCCTTCTCTTCCCTTCACTTCTTCCAGTACCTTCCTACCTCCCCTCTCCTTTATTGAGTTCATAGTAGCTGTGCAATTCACACTCACAGTGGGAATGGAGGAGTGTTCTTTTGCCCCACATCCTCACCAGCATACACTGTCACTAGTGATTTTGATCTTAGTCATTAGGGCAGGTATAAGTTGGAAGCTCAAATTTTAATTTTTATTTCCTTGAATGCTAAGGATGTTGATCATTTAAGTGTTTCTCATCAGTTTGTGAGAAAGATCCATCTCTATCACCCTGCAGTAAACTCAAGTCCAAGTATATCAAAGGCCAAAACATAAAACAGATACACTGAGTGTGAGAGAGGAGAAAGTGCAAAACAGCCTGGCGCACATTGGCACAAGAGATAACTTCTTAAATAGAACACCGACAATTAATAAATGTGACCTCATAAAACTGAAAAGCTTCCAGAAAGCAAAGGATCCCATCATTGGGATGAAACTTCAGCTTACAGAATGGGTAAAGATATTCCCCAACTCAACAACTGAGAATAGACTAATATCCAAAATATATAAAGAACTCAAGAAATTAGACATCGGCAAACCAAACAGTCCAACTCAGAGTGGAGCATGGATCTAAATGGCTTCTTTAATAGCACCTTCAAGCCAGTGGTCTCCACTAAAACTGAGACAGCATTTTTACCAATGGCTACTCCTGGACTTTCCTCTGTGAAATTTTAACCATGTCTTACCATGTGAAATCTCAGCTACCCTCTTACCTCTTTATGTCTACAATGCCTGCACCACACTGAAGGCTTACTTTTTACCAAGTTTAGATGCTGGCTTGAGATTCACCCTTGTGTCCCCTAGACCATAGCCCCTGACCCTGAGGAAAGACTTCACAGAAGAGTTCATCTCAATTATGTTGGCCTCTTATTAATAACAGCTGAATTTTCAGCCCCAGCTGACAAACACTGATTTTCTCTGTAAAGCAAAGATTTCACATCTACTGATTCTTAATAAGAAATGCAATGCAAACAGTCCTAATGGAATATTTTGCTTTGCTGAAACTTAAAAGTCTGGCCTCCATCATTTCATGTCCTTCAGAATTCTCATTCTTCAAATTCCCATAGATCAACCCACTAAGTACTGAGAAATCCAGGGTCTTTCACGCCCAAACTCCAAAAATTCTTCTACAGTATTCCACAAAATTAGTATGGTTAAGTCTATTACAGCAATACTCCACATGCATGGAACACTATCTCTCTGTCCTGTTTATATTTCACATGTGACTCCTTTGATGTCAAGTTGATACCTGAAGCAAACTATGGCAATGCCTTGAAACTTTCTAATAAGCATTAATAATTACCAATTTTGATTATTAGCATCATTATTAACAGCAGTAGTACTAGGTATATATTTCAGGAAACTATGAAGAAACAAACTTTGAAAAAGAATTAATAACCATTTTATAAATATTCTTCTAGCTTCAGAGATTTTCAAACACAGGGTCACTAAACACATTTTTTACTAATAAACTCAAAGGACTTAAATATCTAATCAAATTGCCATTCACTCAACAATGCAACTGAACTTCATAGGAAAATCTTTATTAAATAATGTTTAGCTGGAATTAATGAGATATTTTATAACCAACAAGTGGAATCAAGATTCAAATCTCAGAAGGCTTACAGATTGATGAGGTATTACAGTTTATTATGGGGAAGAACTGATTAAAATTTTGGACTGAGGTGGCCAACATGAATCAGTTTCATCTTTCATGACTACTCACATGTTGTATAGAATATCAACTCTAAAATTAGAGGAATAAGCACCAAAAGAAATGTGTTGGTTGTTAATTCTCCTAAGGATGATAGTTCCAATATTTAATATATAAAATGAGTTTTGTGTAAAAAAATATATTAGAAAGTATAAAAACAATATTTCCATGATTTTGCTGTACTTTGGTATCATGTATAGCCATGATATGTTTTGTATTAAACAGGTAATCATATTATAAGTTGCTGTACATAGATCAAGTTTGCCTGTTAAACCAGTATTGTAATCACTACTGTAAACTACTCTTGGATACATAAAGAAGATTCTGGCTACTCAGCTATCTCCAGTGATCTTAAGCAACTGTTTTCATTATCTACTACCTGACAAATTCACAAACCAACTATATATAAACAAGTTATTCTCAAATCCTAATGAACCCAGCATTCCTTGAAGAAGTGCAAAACTGCAGACATTACAGGGAGGTCAGCAATAGAAGAGGTAGAAGTGGAAAGAAACATGAGTCTATACTTTTAAGAAAAAATGCAAAGTTATCTTGTGTGTGTGTGTGTGTGTGTGTGTGTGTGTGTGTGTGTGTGTGTGTGTATGGTGTCTCAGGGTGTGTGTATATGATCTATCCCATTACAATATAAACTATAATTTCTTGGATAATCTTAATGAGTAAAAGTGTTTAGGACATCAACTTTAAATGCACACAAATAAATTATATCGAAATATAGTGACTCAGAACATTTAACAAGGACCTGAAAATTCTAGGCTTAATTACTTACCCACTAAATATCAACAATACTCTGCTCTACCTAGCAGTTTCTAAAATACTATTCATTGAAAAAACTAGGAAGAATTGAAACCTATCTTCCCCAATGCTATAGTTTTCAAATGATTTAGTTAAGGGTCCGGGAACTTAGGAAACCCAGAGTTGAGATGTCAACATTTGGCAAAAACATTTGTGCTTACTCATTCCATTGAAGAAGGATAGAAAAACAAGTGGCCTTCAGAAACCCAAGAGATAGAAGGGACAGAGTGTGCTTGATGGCTGCCTGTTGTTAATTGTGAGTAACTAGCCCACCCCCACACTCAAGATCTAATATCACATTAACCCTTTGCTTCATCTCAATAGATATCACAGTCTCAAGTCTCAGCATCTGTTCTAGAAAGACCTTGCAGCAACACCAAATCTGAAGACTATTTTTATAGGAAATTATGTAATCAGAAAAGTAAAAATTAGATATAAAATAAGATAAAATTCGAGGTAAATCTTAGGAACCAGAAACACACACTTCTTGCACAAATTCCACACATCTTTATTGGCTTTGTCTCATATTCCCTTTTTCTTCACCATTTCGTTTACTTGGGATTCACTATTATGAACAGTTGTGAAATTTGTATGTATCCTTTCAAATATTTGATGTGATTTTGGGGTGTGAATTCCTAGAAAGATTCATAGTTCTGTTAGAAAGCATTCATGGTCAGTCATTTGCATTTATTTCCAGGCTTTTCTGTAAGAAGCTCCCATAGTTCAATGGCACCAGATCAATTAATAATTCCCAATCTGACCCTCAGAAATGTGAAGATTCTTTGTGTGTGTTTCTTTTGAATGGCTTGTCCATTTCCTTGAAAAATTTGAATCAAGATGTTTGTTGTTTAAAACTATCTGCACTTGTTACGCTTATTCGTATTTTGTCTATCATATTTGAGGCAAATGATATAAATTTTTATCTAACTTTGAATTGCTTTTCCCAAGATGAATGTTTAAGGAAAACGATGGGCTTATCTTTGCTAATTTGTGTTTGTTTTTATTTTTCAGTTTTAACTGGTGGACTGAATAAATATGATTAAATTACTAGAAGGAGTAAATTAAATGATGCTCTTTTCTTCCAGTGACAGTGGCAGATTCTGGGTTGTCTTGTCTTTTCAGTATGCAAACATCTAGTAGGGCAGGCCATTTCTGCCCACCATGTCAGCATGGGAAAGGTGTCTCTCTAAATAACATTTAACAGTGATAGGTAAGGTTATGATGCAAAACAGCCGATTCATACCTTTCATACCCGTTTTCCAGGAAAATGAACAATAGGATTTTTATAATTAATAGCTCTGTAATATGCACAGCAATCTTTTAATTTTAAATAATATATATGGTAAGCTAGGGAAAGGAATTTTATATGTTTAGGTTGTTGAATAGCAATGTGCAAGTTTTCTATGACTCGGGTATAAAATACTATGGTTGGCATTTAATGCCACTGACAAGATCATGATTGCCCAGGAATGACAAATTAATACATTTATTGTTTGTATGCCTTACTATACCAAAGTGTCGACTACCAAGTGTCAGAAATTGTGTGAGTAGAGAAGAAAATGAGTGGCTCTTCAATAGAATGTCCCATGTGAAACAGGATAATTTGGAAGATGAATGTGGCATTCTCCAGCACCTGCAGCAACACAGGCTGAATTGAGAGAACTTTCAGAGAATATTCCCGAAATCCTTACTTCATGCCTCATTAAAACTGGAGGCCAGGCATTATTTAAAATGATATCATTCTCTTCCCAATAATTAAAACTAAAATTTAACTATTAACGTTTTACTGTGCTTCACTTTTAAAATAACCATTTACTCCTGGTAATTACAAAACTCCAGAAAGTTACAATAGAAAGTTATCCATAAAGGAAAATTAGCTTAGCCATTAGTAACCTGATAACATGGTCCAGTTAATCCTGCATTTAGCTGAGTGATTTTCTTTGATTAAGGAATTGTAAGAAGATACAAAGCGAATGCAGATCGATCCATCCTTATCACCCTGTACAAAGCTTAAGTCCAAGTGGATCAAGGACCTCCACATCAAACCAGACACACTCAAACTAATAGAAGAAAAACTAGGGAAGCATCTGGAACACATGGGCACTGGAAAAAATTTCCTGAACAAAACACCAATGGCTTATGCTCTAAGATCAAGAATCGACAAATGGGATCTCATACAACTGCAAGGACACTGTGGTTAGGACAAAACGGCAACCAACAGATTGGGAAAAGATCTTTACCAATCCTACAACAGATAGAGGCCTTATATCCAAAATATACAAAGAACTCAAGAAGTTAGACCGCAGGGAAACAAATAACCCTATTAAAAAATGGGGTTCAGAGCTAAACAAAGAATTCACAGCTGAGGAATGCCGAATGGCTGAGAAACACCTAAAGAAATGTTCAACATCTTTAGTCATAAGGGAAATGCAAATCAAAACAACCCTGAGATTTCACCTCACACCAGTGAGAATGGCTAAGATCAAAAACTCAGGTGACAGCAGATGCTGGCGAGGATGTGGAGAAAGAGGAACACTCCTCCATTGTTGGTGGGATTGCAGACTGGTAAAACCATTCTGGAAATCAGTCTGGAGGTTCCTCAGAAAATTGGACATTGAACTGCCTGAGGATCCAGCTATACCTCTCTTGGGCATATACCCAAAAGATGCTTCAACATATAAAAGAGACACGTGCTCCACTATGTTCATCGCAGCCTTATTTATAATAGCCAGAAGCTGGAAAGAACCCAGATGCCCTTCAACAGAGGAATGGATACAGAAAATTGGTACATCTACACAATGGAATATTACTCAGCTATCAAAAACAACGAGTTTATGAAATTCGTAGGCAAATGGTTGGAACTGGAAAATATCATCCTGAGTGAGCTAACCCAATCACAGAAAGATATACATGGTATGCACTCATTGATAAGTGGCTATTAGCCCAAATGCTTGAATTACCCTAGATCCCTAGAACAAACGAAACTCAAGACGGATGATCAAAATGTGAATGCTTCACTCCTTCTTTAAATGAGAAAAAAGAATACCCTTGGCAGGGAAGGGAGAGGCAAAGATTAAAACAGAGACTGAAGGAACACCCATTCAGAGCCTGCCCCACATGTGGCCCATACATATACAGCCACCCAATTAGACAAGATGGATGAAGCAAAGAAGTGCAGACCGACAGGAGCCGGATGAAGATCGCTCCTGAGAGACACAGCCAGAATACAGCAAATACAGAGGCGAATGCCAGCAGCAAACCACTGAACTGAGAATAGGTCCCCCGTTGAAGGAATCAGAGAAAGAACTGGAAGAGCTTGAAGGGGCTCGAGACCCCAAAAGTACAACAATGCCAAGCAACCAGAGCTTCCAGGGACTAAGCCACTACCTAAAGACTATACATGGACTGACCCTGGACTCCGACCCCATATAGCAATGAATATCCTAGTAAGAGCACCAGTGGAAGGGGAAGCCCTGGGTCCTGCTAAGACTGAACCCCCAGTGAACTAGACTATGGGGGGAGGGCGGCAATGGGGGGAGGGTTGGGAGGGGAATATCCATCAGGAAGGGGGGGGGGGAGGGGGATGTTTGCCCGGAAACCGGGAAAGGGAATAACACTTGAAATGTATATAAGAAATACTCAAGTTAATAAAAAAAAAAAAGATTTGTAGGAGAAAAAAAAAAAAGAAGAAGATACAAAGCTTGCAGTGACAGAGCAGAGCTTGGAGTGTAATTGGGTGGCCCAGGGAGGGAGTATGGGAGAGGGGGGAAAGGGGATACCATTTGAAATGTAAATACATAAAATATCCAAGAAAAATAAAATTTTAAAAATTGCTAAATACGTAACATTGTAAATAGAACAGTATTTATTTTAAATAAAATTGTATCTGTTTAAATTAGTAAAATAATAAATAAATAAATAAATAAATAAATAAATAAATAAATAAATAAATAAATAAGTGGCCCAGACACAAACTGCTCCTCCTCCTGAGTGTCCGAATGAAAACTGCATGTGGTCAAAGAGCAAAGCTATTCCTGACCAGGAACAGCTTACGTCTGACATAAGATGAGAGAACAACATGTCTTTTTGCCATAAGCAATTGAGATTTGAAAGATGCATGTTTTATGTCACAGTTCGAGTGTTAGGAGTTAGCACTGTGGCCCACTGTGTCTTCAGGTCAGTTAGCTCGGTCAGCTCTGCTTTATATGTTTGGAAAGACTGAAAATCTCAGGAGGGAATTTCAATAGGAATCCTATTACTTATTCAAATAAGAATAGCTATAATTACATTTGCCTTTGATTTAATCCAAAAGTATCAAACTAAAGGCTTATTTTAGCGTGCGCGCATGCGCGCTTGCGCGCGTGCGCGCACACACACACAGACACACAGACACACACACACACACACACACACACACACACACACACACATATATATATGCATGCAGGCAGTAAGTGTAAAAGTGAAAAAAATTACTGAATAAAAGATGGGGAGTTTGGGAAACTTAAAAAAAGAAATAAACAAAGAGAATACAGTTAAATAATATGCATTTTTAATGCCCTAACAGATACTATCAAAACATTTTTAGAAACACTTTGTTTAACTTGTATTTTCAAAACAGTTACAACATGGCTAGAATTGTAACTTAAATTTTTGCTTGTTAAATAATACACTTGTCAACTTAAATACGACTGTGGTAGATTAAGAAAAACATAAAGCAATGCCCTGTTCAGGCAGGTAGCAAACATTTAAGGATTATTGGAAAAACAAAAATGCTAATGAGTTTGAAAACTAGATTTTTTTCTACTGTATATTTACCCAGTAAATGTTAAATTGTCAATTTGAGATAGAGATCACTGAAATATTTATTGAGCAGAGGGGAGATCACATAGAAAATCTAAATATGTGTGCATGTGTTTGAATCTGTGGTGTATATTAGAGCAATTAGCATAAGGCATTTCATCGTATCATACAGCATGTTTTTTTCTACTTTGCCAATGTTAGACTGGAATAGAATGGGATAAAGATAGAATGTTTTTCTGCCTTTATTTTCACTAAGGGTTGAATGTAGTTTTAGCTATATTTAGCTATTCAAACAATAACATAGGAAAGTATAGAATCCATAAAAGAGGGGTGAAAATGTGCTCTGTTATAAAAAGAAGGAATAGGGGTTGAGGATTTAGCTCAGTGGTAGAGCGCTTGCCTAGCAAACGCAAAGCCCTGGGTTCGGTCCCCAGCTCCGAAAAAAAGAAAGGAAAAAAAAGAAGGAATTAAAGAAGTCTTAGGAGTAGATAGATGATTGATAAGACAGGGTACCACTAAGCATGAAAAGTATAGACCTTGGTAGTAACAGTATAGACAGAAAGGGGAAGCCTTGGACCACTAAAAGTGTGGAAAGTTAAGAATACTAATAACTGGTTAAATGAATTTAAAGGTTACATGCTATTTACAATAAATAATATTAAAACATATCCTGGACTTGAGTAGTAGCTCCTTAACAGACTACTTATATGGCATATGCAAAACTATAGGCTCATTTCTGAAAACACATTCTTTTCTGTTTCTCTGCTTCTCTGCCTCTGTGAGTGTGTGTCTCTTGGAATCTCTGTCTCTATCTCTATCTCCTGTCTTTTTTTCTCTGTCTCCATTTCTGTCTCCTGTATGTTTTAAGGTTGCGCGCACGCGTGTGTGTATGTGCGTAGGTGTGCATGCAAGCGTGTGTGTGTGTGTGTGTGTGTGTGTGTGTGTGTGTGTATGCATGTCTATATGCTCATGTATATGGACACTCATGGAAGCTAAAAGAGGGTGTAAAATCCTTGTAAAACTGGTGTTACAGGCAGTTGTAAGCCACCAATATGGGTTCTAAAGACCAAGCTTTAGTCATCTGAAAGAAAAGCAAGCATTCTTTATAGTAGATACAGTCTTTCCTGCCAGCCTCCTGTACCTACCATAGAGATGTTATCATTTTTAAGGAAATATTCATTTTAGGTGTCCTATATATTTTCACAAGTCTATGAAAATATATTTCCACACAGTTGTGAAATCTGGTGTATAGAATGACAGTGACATTAACACAGTCTTTCAGGGTGTCTTTTATTCTAACACAAGCAAAATTAAAACAAAATTTGTGAAGTTTCTGTGTGGTGAACTCATTAATAATATAAAAGTCCAAATGCTTGGATTACCCAAGATGCACAGACCACATGAAACTCAAGAAGGATGAACAAAATGCGGATGCTTCACTCCTTTAAAGGGGGAACAAAAATATCCATAGGAGGGGATAGGGAGGCAAAGTTTAGAGCAGACTGAAAAAAACGGCCATTCAGAGCCTGCCCCACATGTGGCCCATACATATACAGCCACCAAACTAGATAACATGGATGAAGCAAAGAAGTGCAGGCTGTCAGGAACCGGATATAGATCTCTCCTGAGAGACACAGCCAGAACATGTCAAATACATAGGCGAATGCCAGCAGGAAACCACTGAACTGAGAACGGGACCCCTGTTGGAGGAATTAGAGAAAGGACTGAAAGAGCTGAAGGGGCTTGCGACCCCGTAAGAACAACAATACCAACCAACCAGAGCTTCCAGGGACTAAGTCACTACCCAAAGACTACATGGACTGACCCTGAGCTTCAATTCCACAGGTAGCACTGTATAGCCTTTTTGGGACACCAGTGGAAGGGGAAGTCCTTGATCCTGCCTAGGCTGGACTGCCAGTGTAGGGGATTGTTGGGGGGGCAGTAATGGGGGAAAGATGGGGAGGGGAAGGAGTTAGGGAGTTGATGGACAGGAAACCAGGAAAGGGAATAACATTTGAAATGTATTTAAGAAATACCCAATTTAATAAAAATGGAAGAAAAAATAATATAAAAGTCAACTGCATCATTCATTGAGTACGTGGCTGTATCAATATTGATTTTCCCTATTTGCAAAGCAGAAGAAAATCTTCAGGCAGTAGGTGGAAAGGGTGAGACAAACAATTTTGGTTTTATTTTCTCCTTTTGAGAATATGTCTGGCACACTTTAATGATTTCAAAGGGTACCATGCTACCTAGCTAAATTTGTAACTTGAGATTGTCTTGTTCCCTTTTAGAATTGAAATAAAAACTGGGAGTCAAGTCTTCTTGGCCTCTTTTATGAAGCATATATTTCACTCTTTATTCCCTGTAAATTTTTTTTCTTTATGGCTCTATGACAGGTACCCATGATCAGACAGCCAGAGCTCATGATGCACAGTTCCACCATATCACTGAGATATCTATAACAAGGAAGACTGAACTAAATGCTTTTGAACATATCAGGTGCCTGATCAGTGGAGCTACTTTGAAATCTTCCAAAGTGGTCACTCTCACCATCAATGAGCCCTTCACTGACTTCCACTGCATACTACACAGGTCCCAGGACAGTTCTACTCTGTTCCTAACAGTTTCAGGATTGTTTTTAATCTGTATGTTAAAGCTACAGAATAAAATAATGCTTAATATTTAATTCTGGAGTGGGTTCAATAATTATCTATTGTATCTCTATTCTGTTTGTATGCTTACCACTGTCATTATTAATAAGCATGAAAAATGGCTACTTTTTTTACCTAGCGGTCCTTCATCACCTTTATTCCCAAATAAATAGTCACAAGGTCATAGAAAAAATAAAACTAACAAATTAAACATATGTGAGTTTTCCATGGAGTCTTTCTATATCCTAAATTATTGGAACATTTAGAAAATGAATGGAAATAAACTAAATCTAAAGCTCCTTTATTTCATTGGAACCCAACATTTTGACATATTTCTAGAGCGTTCCACAAACAATACCAGTATGGCCATCAACATCAAGGAAGTCCCTTTATGCCTTTTTCCATGTGGACATTGCACTGGCTTCAGGAACTCAAATCCACACACTTGATGTTACTCTACTTTTTAAAAATTATCTTCCCTGAGTATATACGATATTAGAAAATAGAAAATATATGCTTCTCCAAAGAGAAATCCTATAAAAACATTTTACTGTGTTTACTCAGTTTTTGTGAGTGATAAATGACAAGTCAGAAGTTTCTAAGCTACTTTCCATCAAATTCAGTTAAGTGATACACTCAAGACCAAGCCATAGCTTGTTATCAGTGGAAACTCTGCCTCAAAGATGAGCACGGTGCCATATGCTTCTGATGTGTCAAATGCATCTCAGCTGCTCAGAGCACAGAAAGATGAGGACAAAATAATTTAGGCTACCAAGAATAACTGAGCAAGATTCTGTCACAAAATTAAAAATATGTCATAAAACATATACTAGGGTATATGTTTAGGTGTATTTTTCAGAAGTATCTAAATCCTTCCAATGTCCAAAGTGTTGTGTTAGTATTTTCCTAGCATCTTCATGACATCAGAGATGATTATGTCACTCTGATGAGGGCCCCATATTTTTACTGGATATCAACTACAAATTTAGCAAGGCTCATAAGATCATCAGCATATACTGTTAAGGAATATGTATGTAGCCCACTCAACTGTGCTATTGGTGATAAATTGGACATTGTAAAAAATCCATTATTATAGCTTATAACAGCACTGCTACCCAAAAGACAAAAGATAGTTCTTCCGGGAAATATATGTAAAGACCACAAGGCTAACTTAATATATCCTTTGTACAGCATATCTTTTGTACTACTATCACTATTTAACATATTGCTACTATATCCTCTTGCCAGGTACGGCACACCCACAGAAGGGATGGTATGAACTGGTTCTTGGTCCTGGAGCAGAGTCAGCAGGGCATGGGTCTTCTTGAGTTCTGACAGTCGCTGTAGGCATAAGGGTTGTTTTTATAATAATACATATATTTTACTTTATGTTCATCCTTCAGGGAATGTTCTCCCTGCCAAGGTTAATGACTCCATGATAATCGAAGACAACATAATTCTAGGAAGTGGAAAAATGTGTTTAGTGTTCCTCAACAAAATAACATTGTGACCTACAGGACAGCCCTTAAGGCTGTCAGGAAGAACTCTGCAAACTTGAGTTCAAGAATATATAAATCAATATAAGAACTGTTCATTATAGGATTTCTCAACTATGCAAAATATAAGGATGCAATATGAACTGTATGAAGAGAGTTATAGACCTGAAATAACAGAGGTAGCTACACTAATGAGCCAGCTTTATCAGAAAGACATTAAGGAAGAAGATAAAGAGATTTAAGGAGTAGTGATCTCAGGGCAAGATCCAATCCAGTTAAGCTTATTGTTGGTGTATTCAGTTGATCAAGGAATACTTTGGACTTTTTTTCTGGAATGAACTACAATCCAGAAATGTAAGGCACACTTGTGATCCAGCTCTTGAGACTGTTAAAGCTTTTGATCCAAAACTGGAGGAATAGTGCCCGTGAAGAAACTTACTCCCAAGCATGATGATACACACTTTTAATCCCAAGAGAGACAAAGGCAAGAATATTTGTGAGTTCAAGGCCAGCTTGGGACAACGTAAGTTCTAGGTGAAGAAAAGATTAGGTTCAGGCATAATGGTACACGCCTTTAATCTCAGCTTTCAGGAGGCAGAACTGTACATATCTCTGTGTTCAAGGTCTGACTATAGAGCAAGTTCTAGTTCAGTCAAGTTTAGGCAGTAAAGAAATTGGAAAACAAAAAACTGGTGATAATGTACTAGAACAATGGGGCCATGTTCCAGCTACAGCAAGCAGCAGAATTTTGGCCCTGTGGCTTTGTCTTTAAAGTTAAGGAACTAAGGTCATAGAGTACTGATTTGTGGGATAATCAAAGGAGAAGCCGGGAATAAATGATTGAATTGGTATGCAATTCCTAAGGAAATAACGTATTCAAAATAAAAGATTGGGCTTTTGACTGCAAGATAAAACTATCTCAAGCAGAGAGCTATTGGAATAGAGAGCTATCTGGAGCAGAGAGCTATCTCAAGCAGAACTCAGAGCTGTCAGCTGGCATCCATCAAGCTGATGTCCTTCATCTGCTGATCTCAAACACCCCATCTTCAGACCACACAACCAAACTGAGGCTGGTCATCAGTGTATGAGCCATGTAGTCCTTTTCTTTAATACGAAGCCTCCCTACTAAGACCACAAATGAGCCAACCCTCAGTTGTGATTCTCAAATAAGCAAAGAAACCCATGATGGAAAGAACAATGTTGAAATCAGGATCTTATTTCAAATTCTACTGAAAAGCCAAGTAGCTGAAACAGCAAGGCATTAACAAAAATTAGTGCATATGTTATAGAACAATAGACTTAAAAAGAAACCCATGACACTACAGTCACCTTATTTTTATCAAAGATTTTTAAAATATCCATGGGAGAAAGTTACTTCAAAAATGGTGCAGGAAAAATGGATGTCTGTACATGGTTGACTGAACTTTGATCCCTTTCACTTCAAATGCAGACACAGGCAAGTCCTTCATGAAAATATCCAAACAGTTAAGTAAATAATATTGACAAATTTGTTTCTAGGGAATTAAAAAGTTTCTGAACACCAAGGATTGATTAACAAAGTGAAGTGGCAGCCTAAGGTTGGGATAAATGCTTCTAGCTATGCAAATCAAAAGGAATTGATATATAGAATATAATATAAAAAGAAATCAAAGAGTAAAAATAAGATAAAATCAATATGTGACCAAATGAAATATATAGCCCATTCTCAAGAGATAAAATATGAATGTCAATAATGTCCAATATACAATAATGTCCAAACCTTCAATCACCAAAGAAATACAAAACAAACTTCAAAAAGATTTCATTTATTCAGTCAGAAAGGCTATCACTTAGAAAGTAAACAACAAATTTTGGCAAAGATTCAGAAGAAAATAAATTGTTTCAGCGTTTGTGGAAATTACTCTTGTGGGTGTCCAAAATTTAAACATACAACGACCATATGATCTTAGAAATGTCAAAAGGAATCTAAGACAGCATACTTTAAAAGTCCTTATGAATTTATGCTCATTGCAACATTCTCCACATGATAGAAGTTGAAGGATTACCTTGTAGGCGTCCACCAACAGCTAAATGGCTTTTAAAATGTGGAATATATATTTTTCCTCATATTTTCCTCATATAATTAATTAAACAAAAATATCTTTGTATTTCTAAATATGATGTTATGAGCTTAAATGACTGTTTGATCAATTTGGTTCACTGAAACTTGTGACCCTGGTTTATACAACCTTTATGCAGTGAGCACACCTATTCTGTTTTCATTTCTGTTGTATGATTTTTAACAACCTGACAAAATCAACTTATAGGGGAATTTTCAATTCGGCTTACAGTTCAAGGTTATAGTCTTTCACATGAAGCAGTCATAGTAACAGAAGCTTGAGGCAATTGGTGACAGAATGTCCACAATTAAAAGCAGAGAAAAACAAATACACTCAAGCTGCCTGCTTCTCTTCCCTATATTTACATGCTTTCTTCACTTGTAGGCAATTCAGAGATCACTCCATGGAATATTGCCACTTACAATTTCATCTCTTCATGAACTCATGGAACAATAAAGAACCATGATAGCTCCCACAAAGAAGGCCCACAGGCCAACTGGATCTAGAAAACTACTCATTAAGAGCCAGGTCACCATAGGTTGTGCCAAGTTGACAAATTAAATAAACTACCACAATCCAATTTTCCCTACTTGTAGCTATTAGCTGTAGATAGCTATGTTACCTGTAGATACTGTAATTACATCACCTATCTCAGATCTAACATTAGTGTTATTATGTAAAGTAAAACTAAGCCAGATTTGTTACAAATGAATATTGGAATTTTTTGTCATATTTCTTAAATAACCAATGGCCTCTTTCTCTCTACTGGTTCTTCACTAGTTTTTAATATCTCACAAAAAGGGTTTTTTATTAGAATTTGAATAAGATGAGCAAAGCCAATAATAAAATATTTAATAGCTGTAATAGTTACTTTTCCTGTTACTATGATAAAATACCCTGACAAAGCAACTTAAGGGAAAAGAGGTTTATTTTGACTCAAAGTTCAATATTACTGTCCATCATGGTGTAAAGGTTACATCAACAGGAGTTTGAAAAATCTGGGCATATAGCATCAGCAGTCATGAAATAATGCCACCCACAGACTGCAGGTCTTCCTCCTTCTATTAACTTAATAAATATAATTCTTAACAGATAGTGCCAGATACCTACTTCTCAGGTGATTTTAGATCTCACCAAATTGACAACTTTGTTAAACATAAAAGTATCCAGAACTGGAAGAGCTTGAAGGGGCTCGAGACCCCATATGTACAAGAATGCCAAGGAACCAGAGCTTCCAGGGACTAAGCCACTACCTAAAGACTATACATGGACTGACCCTGGACTCTGACCTCATAGGTAGCAATGAATATCCTAGTAAGAGCACCAGTGGAAGGGAAGCCCTGGGTCCTGCTAAGACTGAACCCCCAGTGAACTAGACTGGTGGGGGGAGGGCGGCAATGGGGGGAGGGTTAGGAGGGGAACACCGATAAGGAAGGGGAGGGGGGAGGGGGATGTTTGCCCAGGAACCGGGAAAGGGAATAACACTTGAAATGTATATAAGAAATACTCAAGTTAATAAAAAAAAAGTATCCAGTAACATATATACTAGCAAACAACCTGTACAGTCATTCCAGGGCATCTCCAGGGAACATCAACCCTAAGAAAGCAATTAAAAAGAAAAGTAACTGTGGTGGTTCGAGTACGTATGGCACCCATAGACTCATATAATTGAATGCTTGCCCCACAAGAAGTGATACTATTAGGAGATGTACCTTGTTGGAATAGGCTTTTTTACAGGAAGTATGTCACTGTAGAAGTGGGCTTTGATGTCACATACGAGTGCATGCACACACACACACACACACACACACACACACACTCACACACTCACACACACACACACACACACACACACACACACACACACACACACACACGCTCAAGCTTCTGAAGTTCTACCCAGTGTGGAATCTAGTCTCCTCCTTGCTACCTGCAGACAATATGTAGAACTCTCTCGAGTCCTCCAGCACCAGGTCTGCTTCTTGCTTCCTACCATGATGATAATGGACTAAATCTCTGGAACTGTAAGCCATCTCCAATTAAATGGTTTCCTTTATAAGACTTGCCTTGGTTATGGTGTATCTTTGCAGCAATAAAATCCTAAGACAATCGTGATGGGAGATTGTAACTTCTCATTGCATCTTAGTTTTTGGCTAAGGTCAACAAATGTAAAGAAGGATAATTTCATTTATAAGTGTGATCAGATTCATTGAAACTTTAAAGAATATGAGTTCTGTAAAATCATAATAAGGTCTTATTTAAGAATACAAGTATTTTGTTATGATTAGTCCCTTATTCATAGCAAGTATATGACATTAAATAATTCATAACTGAAATATTCATACAAAATTCCAAGCTAAGTGTTTGAAGCCAAAATCGATAAAGGGAATATATTTCTCCCATGTAAAGGTTTTCGCAGCAAGCACGGCTCTTACTCTCTAATGAATAAATATTTTTTACCTCTGTTTAGAGTCAGACACTGAATATACATCAAAGACCTTGCAGCAAAGTGAATTGAATTAAAGAGATAAGGCAGAGCTTCTCTTGGGAAAACTGCTAAGTAATTGCACCCATTAGCTGTGAATTTTCAACAGGTGCTGCTTAAATGTTATATAGAGTCCACTTTCTGCTTAATAATGTATCTTAGTTGTGAGTCACTATGGAAAATTGTGTACCAATAATTTATGTTGTGTGGAATTACTGCACCTCTTTCCAAACAAATAGAGCTAGACATGTCATTTGGTAAATGTTACAGGGCACTACATTAGTTATGATCAGAATTTCCCTCCAGAAATCACTGCTGTCAATAATGCTATCTCGACTGAGAGAAACGGGAGGTGAGGGCATTCCATTAAGCTGTAAGTTGCTGAAAATGAATTTTGGAGAAAACAAAGACTAGATCCAGAAGCTATGGAACTACCTTCTTACTGTGTATCCAAATGTGAAAGTAAATAAGGCCAGTTCTGTGTCCTCACACTGAGTTTTTATGAAATATAAAGTGTGTATGAATATCAAAACATCTATGGTCACCCCCACCCCCAGGGCTCAAGAAAAGCTAAAATTTTGTCTTGTGATGTCTAAAAAAAGAAGGCCTGAGGCAAGACCTTTGAAAGTTATTTATAATATGATTTAACTGGATATTAAGAAAGTGGGTGATACCACAGAGAAACATATTTAAACACTTTTTGAATAGCCACAATGAATAAAAAAATAATAAAATGTGTGTATTGTGAAGCAATTAAAATTGTTAAATATAAACATTTTTATTCAGAATTTTAAAACATAGAAATATAAAGTGGTAGAGCCTTGGTTTGCTGTGTAATATGATCTCTGAAACAGTAACTAGGCATAAGCCAATAATTTTATAATGAATAACCAGTGAGAGCTCTGTAGTTAATTTTTGCCTGAGGCTTGATAGGGCATAACTTTGTTTAAAATACATACAATTAACCACTGTATTGAGACAGAAAGATGGAAAAGAGACAAATATTAAAAGTTCATAGCACACGTAAGATTAAAAAGTATGATGTGGTCATGGATGAAAATAGCCTGTTGTAAGTGGTAGCAGTACTATATTTTTTTGTGTGGGGGGGTCTTTTCTTAGTATTTAATCAAACACTCAGTAGTTCTATCAAAGTTACAGTTTCTGTTTATGTTTATCTCTGTTCTATGCTGTTCTATGTCTGTCATCATTATTTGTATTAAATAGAAACCACATTATCAGATGTATATGGTCATATTCTCTGACGATCATGATAGGACCCACTAATGTGATGGAGAGCACCATCCAAAGTCTTTGCTGTGTTGGGCACATATTTTTTTCTATTTTAGAAATCACTTTTTCAAAGAGCTCTAGAGAGTTAATGCATTATAATAAGGCCTGTGAAAAGGCCTGGGATGGTAAAGAGAAGAAATAAAGTAAAAATTATATTCTGCATAATTTTTCTTCTTTTATATTTTTTCCAATTAACTATTTTATATAGTAACTGCTTCCCTCTGTGGCTGATAACATCTTGTCACTACCAAGACATCTTAATCTATATGGAATAGCAAATGTTTGCCATTTTATACATTAATTATTTCAATACTTAATTTATATTTTAATAAATCTGAAATGCCAATAAAATTTAAGTTAGTGTCTCATGATTACATACTGTAACTATTTCCTTAGTAAAGATTATATATTTGACTCCCAACATGTTATAGTAGAATTTTTAGTCTTCATTTTTTAAATTCTTCTCAGAAATAAGATCCAATGGCTATTTTTGCATACATGTTTTAATGTATTACATTATAAAAAATAAAATATGATAAAGTTAGAATTCCAAATTTAAGTTGTAGAAATTTTTGCTCCCTCAGCATTTACAATTCTACTTTTTAGAGCCACATGTCACTGTTTCCAACACTAGTTGACCTTCTAGTTGAAAGTTATGATTGTTTTATTCTTATTTGTTAATTTATTTATTTACATTTCAAATGTTAGCCCCCTTTCCAGTCCCCTCACACACACAAACTCTCTATATCCTTCCCCCTTCCCCCTGTGTCTATGAGGTGCTCCCCCACCTGCCCACCCACTCCTGCCTCAACGCCCTAGCATTCCCCTAACATGGGTCATCAAGCCTCCACCTGACTGAGGGACTCCCCCCACCCAGTGATGCACAATAAGGCAATCCTCTGCCACATATCCAGCTGGAGCCATGGGTTCCCCCATGTGTACTCTTTGGTTGGTCTTTAGTCCCTGGGAGCTCTCAGGGGTTCCATTTGTTAATATTATTGCTCTTCCTATGGGTTTGCAAACCCCTTCACCTCCTAAAGTCCTTGCCCTAATTTCTGTTTGAGTCTCTGTGCTCAGTCCAATGGTTGGCTGCATACATCCATAGCTGTATGAAAGTTATGAATTTAATAGACCTGATCCTATCAAATGATTGAATGTATGTCTATTCTGACTCTCTGTGAAGTGTTCTAAACTTTATGATCCTTGAGTGATGAACTTTCTTTTATTGAAATACTAATGGATTTGATTTCATTTGTTTATTAGACTTTATAATTAGACAAATTTACTTGATTTCTTTTAGAAATCAAAACCTATAAATCAACACCTTTCAAATAAATTACAAAATAAACATCTTAAAATTAGGAAGGTGAAAGTATTTCCAGTTTCTCATTCCCCCTGCTACATATTTTTTATTTCCTGACCCTCTGTACCTCTCCCCTGTCCTCTTCAATACCTGATAGTGACCCCCTTATTTCTTCCCCCTCCTCTCTCCCTCCCAGGTCCCCGTCCCTCCACCTCCTGCAATCATCCTGTCCCCACCTTAATGCAGGACTGAAGCTCTTGGAAATGAGAGGCTCCTAAAAGCCTCCAATGAGGATGATTCTGGCAGAGAAGGGGAGATAGCACTTGTGGAGACCACCTCTAGTAGCTAGGTATGGCTCTTGGTGGTGGGATGGGGCCACATACCCATCTCAAAGTTTTTATCTCAGAAATGCAGAAATGTTCCTGTTCAAAGGAATAACAGGGAAAAAAATGCACAGACTGAATAAGGATCATCTGAGGTCTGCTCCACCTGGAGATCCATGAGTCATTCTGTCTGCAGACACCAAACTGGACACTGCTGCAGTTGTCAAGAGGTATAACTGCTCCTTGGTAGGTTCAGCCAGCAATTAACCAATACAGATGTGGATGCTTGGAGCCAACCATCAGACTGAGTTCAGAGACCCTGGTGGAGGAGCTAGCAGAAGGATTGGAGGAGCTGAAAGGGATTGCAACCCCATAGGAAGAACAATATCAGCTGGCTGGACAACCCAGTGCTCTCAGGGACTAAACTACTAATCAAGGAATGTACAGAGAGGGATTCATTGCTCCAGAAACATAGGTAGCAGATGATGGCCTAATCTGATATTAATGGGAGGAGAGGCCCTTGGTCCTATGGAGGTCTGATGCCCTAGTGTAGAGAGGGGGGATGCTAGAGGGATCAGAAAAGGGTGGGTAGGTGAGAGAGCACCCTCATAGAGGCAAGAGGGAAGGGAGGTTGTGGGATGGGAGGCTTATGGACGGGTAACCAGGAAGTGGGATAACATTTGAGATATAAATGAATGTAATGATTAGTATAAATAAATAAATACATAAATAAATAAATAAATAAATACTGGTAACAAGAAAGGAGAAATATTTCTGTTCTAAGTGTGGAATCAGATCATCAATCCCTTGACAAATGTTTACCATTAGATGGGTATTTCTAGGTACCTGAGAAACCGAATTTCTGTAAGAAATAGTGGACATATCTATTTGTCTTGGGAGACGACATCCGAACATTCCCATTTAGAATATTTTCATTTGAAAATGTTGCTGAAAAAGAAAACCTGTCAGTGTTTGTAAACATTTATTGTCCAAATATTTGTTTGGGCAAATCAAGAAATGAGTCCAAGAAAATGAAGCACTATTCATTATCACACTGTAAAATCAATTTCTGCTTTCATTCTAAAGCAGTCATATTTTGGAATCCTATTCAAATCAAGAAAATATAAACTCTTGCCAAAATCTTGGGAGTATATAGAGGAGGGCTGGTGTAAACCTTATTTAAGACTCAGATTCAGGTACAAATTATCTCACTAGCCAACTGGGATCAGCATGAACAATTCTCTTCCCCTTCCCTACGAAGTCATCCAAAACTGGAGTGAAATTTTTTTCTTAAAATTTTTCAGCTACTGTCAATCTAAAAAGCAATGTGATATTCAAAGAATATTTCAAAGGCACGTTATAGGCAATTAAACTAATCTTTCTTCATACATTTAAAACTAATCTTTAGCTCTAGAAAATTTTAAAGATATAAACAAAATTTACTACATTGTTTATCTCTACCTGTGAGGGAAAGAGTAGAATTGTTTTAAAGGAGACAAAATAGTCAAGATAAGCAACTAGAAACAATTGATATTCCTAGCACATAAGTTCCCTGTCTTCTTGTTGCAACAAAATACCTGGCAAAGCATCATAAAGAAGGAACAGTTTATTCCATTTCACAGTTCAAGAGCAGAAGAGATTGTGGTAGAAAGTGACAGAGGTAGGAATAGGGACTGATGATCAAACTCAGCCACAGGATGGAAACATAGGGGATGCACAGCTGGACTACTCAGTCTGCTTTAACCTGATGTAGCAAATACATAATAAGCATAACCAGATGTTTGTTCACATGGTGATTCCACAGCACATCGAGTTGGCAGTCAGTGTTGATCATCACCATGGCTAAGCTTAATGGTGAAGGAGAGTTTTCCAAATTAATAGTTATAAAAGGACTCATGTCATCCTGTAATTCAAATCTTTTCCATAAGCATATACCAGCAATCATAAGATTTAACATCATTGTATATGGTTATCCTGCCAAGCTCAGAAAGAAAGCACAAATTATGCTCTATGTTTTAACACAAGAATATAACATATAGAATGAATAGGCCCATGCCAAAGAACACAGTCATCCACGGTTTTCTTTATGTTTTCATATGACAAAAGCCCAAAATTACCCATGTATGTAAGACAACATCACAACATAATGACTTGTATGCACATTCATGATCATAGAAGGTATTTGGATTTGTGGGGAAAAAAAAAGGAAAAGTAAAGAGAGAACAAAAGAGAGGGAAAATGATATCGGCTAGGAAGACAGGAGGAAAATTTTTTAATAAATCAGTTCTGCTACCAAATTTTATGTGAACTTTTTAAATAGTAGTGAGAGCAATCACTGAGTTTTCCAAAGCATCTTCCAGACATACTATAAATGTGTATATCAAAAGAAAATTTCAAATTTGCCTTTAGAGCCATATTTTATTTTCAAGCTATTCAAATAAGTACTTGCAAACTATCTAAATTGTAAATAATTTGATAAATCTTTTTATCACAGTTAGTTTTAGCTTTAAAGAAAAAATGCCTGAAAACAGAAATGTCTAACTTTTCTATTACTATTCTCTATGTTAATGAATTCTAGACTAAATATTAAAATAATTGAGATCTAACGAATTTGAAGAAAGGACAGACATCCCGAGGCCACAGTACAGACTGCCACCTCTGCACACCTCGGCCCACATCCCTGGTCCAAGGGGAAATTGCACAGTGCCTCTGGACACATGGCTATAGGAACAGACAGCCACTGGTACCCACGGTTCTGGTCTGCGCCCAAGACCGAATTGATCTAGCCAAACAGCTCTCTGCACCCAAATCCCATGGGAGAGAGAGCTGGAACCTCAGAAGTGTGGATACTCCTGAGAAGTCGAAGGAGACTACAGTCTAGACCCAAGAGGGAATTGCATAGTGCCAATTTTGCCCGAGGAGTGCAAGGACCTACAGGAGCAATCAAGGCAGGAACTTTGATTCCTGACCGCACCTAGAGCTGAAAGACAGTCTCCAAGAGCACCGCCACAGATGACAGCAGAGCACCTGTTCTCAGGAAAGGCTGAAAGAAAACAGGAAAACAGTTCTACAGGAGTGCTGACACAGAGGCCTACAGCAGGGCCAAGTCACTCTCAGAAACAGCATGACAAGCAGACACCAGAGACAACCCAATGGCTAGAGGCAAGCACAGGAAACTAATCAACAGAAACCAAGAATACTTGGCATCATCAGAACCAGTGCTAGCACCAAAGAAAATACTGTTAAAGTCACATTGAGTTATTTTATATTATTTGGGACTATTATGAAGGGTGTCCAGGATAGCTAAAACTATCCTCAACAATAAAAGGACTTCAGGGGGAATCACTATCCCTGAACTCAAACAGTATTACAGAGCAATAGTGATAAAAACTGCATAGTATTGGTACAGAGACAGAGAGATAGACCACTGGAATAGAATTGAAAACGCAGAAATGAACCCACACACCTATGGTCATTTGATTTTTTGACAAAGGAGTCAAAACCATCCAATGAAAAAAGATAGTATTTTCAGCAAATGGTGCTGGTTCAACTGGAGGTCAACATGTAGAAGAATGCAGATCGATCCATGCTTATCACCCTGTACAAAGCTTAAGTCCAAGTGGATCAAGGACCTCCACATCAAACCAGACACACTCAAACTAATAGAAGAAAAACTAGGGAAGCATCTGGAACACATGGGCACTGGAAAAAATTTCCTGAACAAAACACCAATGGATTATGCTCTAAGAACAAGAATCGACAAATGGGATCTCATAAAACTGCAAAGCTTCTGTAAGGCAAAGGACACTGTGGTTAGGACAAAATGACAACCAACAGATTGGGAAAAATCTTGACCAAACCTACAACTTAATCCAAAATATACAAAGAACACAAGAATTTAGACCACAGGGAGACAAATAACCCTATTAAAAAATGGGGATCAAAAAACAGAGACAGAAGGAACTCCCATTCAGAGCCTGCCCCACATGTGGCCCATACATACACAGCCACCCAATTAGACAAGGTGGATGAAGCAAAGAAGTGCAGGCTGACAGGAGCCGGATCTAGATCTCTCCTGAGAGACACAGCCAGAATACAGCAAATACAGAGGCGAATGCAGGCAGCAAACCACTGAACTGAGAACAGGACCCCCGTTGAAGGAAGCAGAGAAAGAACTGGAAGAGCTTGAAGGGGCTTGAGACCCCATATGAACAACAATGACAAGCAACCAGAGCTTCAAGGAACTAAGCCACTACCCAAAGACTATGCATGGACTGACCCTGGACTCTGACCTCATAGGTAGCAATGAATAGCCTAGTAAGATAACCAGTGGAAGGGGAAGCCCTTGGTCCTGCTAAGACTGAACCCCCAGTGAACGTGATTTTGGGGGCAGGGCGGTAATGGGGGGAGGATGGGGAGGGGAACACCCGTAAAGAATGGGAAGGGGAGGGGTTAGGGGGATGTTGGCCCGGAAACCGGGAAAGGGAATAACATTTGAAATGTAAGTAAGAAATACTCAAGTTAACTAAACCCCCCCCCAAAAAAATGGGGATCAGAGCTAAACAAAGAATTCACAGCTGAGGAATGCCAAATGGCTGAGAAACACCTAAAGAAATGTTCAACATCTTTAGTCATAAGGGAAATGCAAATCAAAACAACCCTGAGATTTCACATCACACCAGTGAGAATGGCTAAGATCAAAAACTCAGGTGACAGCAAATGCTGGCAAGGATGTGGAGAAAGAGGAACACTCCTCCATTGTTGGTGGGATTGCAAACTGGTACAACCATTCTGGAAATCAGTCTGGAGGTTCCTCAGAAAATTGGACATTGAACTACCTGAGAACCCAGCTATACCTCTCTTGGGAATATACCCAAAAGATGTCCCAACATATAAAAAAGACACGTGCTCCACTATGTTCATAGCAGCCTTATTTATAATAGCCAAAAGCTGGAAAGAACCCAGATGCCCTTCAACAGAGGAATGGATACAGAAAATGTGGTACATCTACACAATGGAATACTACTCAGCTATCAAAAACAATGCCTTTATGAAATTCATAGGCAAATGGTTGGAACTGGAAAATATCATCCTGAGTGAGGTAATCCAATCACAGAAAAACACACATGGTATGCACTCATTGATAAGTGGCTATTAGTCCAAATGCTTGAATTACCCTAGATGCACAGAACACATGAAACTCAAGAAGGATGACCAAAATGCAAATGCTTCACTCCTTCTTTAAAAGGGGAACAAGAATACCCTTGGCAGGGAATAGGAAGGCAAGGTTTAGAACAGAGGCAGAAGGAACACCCATTCACAGCCTGCCCCACATGTGGCCCATACATATACAGCCACCAAACTAGATAACATGGATGAAGCAAAGAAGTGCAAAACGACAGGAACCAGATAAAGATCTCTCCTGAGAGACACAGCCAGAATACAGCAAATACATAGGCGAATGCCAGCAGCAAACCATTGAACTGAGAAAGGGAACCCCCGTTGAAGGAATCAGAGAAAGGACTGGAAGAGCTTGAAGGGGCTCGAGAACCCATATGAACAACAATCCTAACCAACCAGAGCTTCAAGGGACTAAGTCACTACCCAAAGACTATACGTGGACTGACCCTGGACTCCAACCTCATTGATAGCAATGAATAGCCTACTAAGAGCACCAGTGGAAGGGGAAGGCCTTGGGCCTGCCAAGACTGAACCCCCAGTGAAAATGATTGTCGGGGGGGAGGGTGGTAATGGGGGGAAGATGGGGAGGGAAAGCCCATATAGAAGGGGAGGGGGAGGGTTTAGGGAGATGTTGGCCTGGATCCCGGAAAGGGGAATAACAATCAAAATGTAAATAAGAAATATTCAAGTTAATAAAGATAAAAAAAGAAAAGAAAATATTGGATATCCAAACACACCAGAAAAACAAGATTTAGATTTGAAATCACAGTTTTTGATAATGATGGACTTTAAGATTGACATAAAGAACTCCCTTAGAGAAATGCAGGAAAGCACAAGTAAACAAGTAAAAGCCCTTAGATAGGAAACACAAAACTCACTGAAAGAATTATAGGAAAACACAACCAAACAGGTGGAGGAATTGAAAATGGAAATAGAAACAATAAAGAAATACAAAGGGAGACAACCCTGGATATAGAAAACCAAAGGAAGGGACAAGGAGCTGTAGACACAAGCATCACCAACAGAATAAAAGAGATAGAAGAGAGAATCTCAGGGGCAGAAGATACCATAGGAAACATCGACACAACTGTCAAAGATCATGTAAAACACAAAAACCTCTTAGCCCAAAACATACAGAAAATCCAGGACACAATGAGAAGATCAAACCTAAGGATAATAGATATAGAAGAAAGTGAAGACTCTCAACTTAAGGGACCAGTAAATATATTCAACAAAAGTACAGAAGAAAACTTCCCTAACCTAAAGAAAAAGAAGCCCATAAACATATAAGAAGCCTACAGAACTCCAAATAGATTGAACCAGAAGAGAAATTCCTCCTGTAAGATAATAGTTAAAACACCAAATGCACAAAACAAAGAAAGAATATTTTAAAAAGTAAGGGAAAGAGGCCAAGTGATTAATAAAGGCAGACCTATAAGAATTATACCAGACTTCTCACCAGACACTATGAAAGCCAGAAGATCCTGGACAGATATTATACAGACCCTAAGAGAACACAAATGCCAGCCCAAGCTACTGTATCCAGCAAAGCTTTCAGTCAACACAGATGGAGAAACCAAGATATTCCATGACAAAACCAAATTTATACTGTACCTTTCTATAAATCCAGCCCTACAAAGGATACTTGATGAAAAACTCCAAAACAAGGAGAGAAACTACACCATACAGAAAGCAAAAATGTAATTTCCTTACAATGAAACCAAAAGAGAGACAAACATGATTTCACCTGTAACAATGAAAATAACAGGAAGCGACAATCAGAATTCCTTAATATCTCTCAATATCAACAGACTCAATTCCCCAATAAAAAGACATAGAATAACAGACTGGATATGTAAAGAAGACCAAGCATTTTGCTGCATGCAGGAAACATACCTCAGAGACAAAGACAGGCAAGAACTCAGAGTAAATGGCTGGAAAACAATTTTCCAAGCAAATGGCCTGAAGTAACAAGCTGGAGTTGCAATTCTAATATCAAGTAAAATTGACTTTCACCCAAGAGTCATTAAAAAAGATAAGGGAGGACACTTCATATTCATCAAAGGAAAAATCCACCAAGATGAACTCTCAATCCTAAATATCTATGCTCCAAATGCAAGAGCACCTACATACATAAAAGAAACCTTACTAAAGCTCAAAGCACTCATTGCACCTCATACAATAATAGTAGGAGATTTAGACACGCCAGTCTCATCACCGGACAGATCATAGAAACAGAAATTAAACAGAGACATAGGGAAACTAACAGTTATGAACAAATCAGATTTAACAGATATTTGCAGAAGATTTCATTCTAAATCAGAAGGATATCCCTTCTTCTCAGCACTTCATGGAACCTTCTCCAAAATTGACCATATAATCAGTCACAAAACAGGCCTCAACTGATACAGGAAGAAAGAAATAATCCCATGCATCCTATTAGATCACCATGCATGAAGACTAGACTTCAATAAAAAAAAATAATGACAGAAAGCCCTCATATACATGGAAGTTGAACAATGCTCTACTCAATGACAATTTGGTCAAGGAAGAAATAAAGAAAAAATTGAAGACTTCTTAGAATTTAATGAAAATGAAGGTATAACTTTCCCAAACTTATGGGACACAATGAAAACGGTGCTAAGAGGAAAATTCACAGCTCTGAGTGCCTGCAAGAAGAAACAGGAGAGAGCATATGCCAGCAGCTTGACAACACACCTTAAAGCTCTGGAACAAAAAGAAATAAATAAACCCAAGAGGAGTAAAAGGCAGGAAATAATCAAGCTCAGAGCGGAAATCAACCAAGTAGAAATGAAAAGGACTATACAAAGAAGCAACAAAAGCAGGAGCTGGTTCTTTGAGAAAATCAACAAGATAGATAAAACCTCAGCCAGATTAAGCAGAGGTCACAGAGAGTATATCCAAGTTAAGAAAATCATAAATGAAAAGAGAGACATAACAACAGAATCTGAAGAAATTAAAAAATCATCAGATCCTACTACAAAAGCCTATATTCATCAAAACTGGAAAATCAGGAGGAATTGTCAATTTTCTAGACAGATAACAGGTACTAAAGTTAAATCAGGAACAAATAAATCTTCTAAACAACCCCATAACTCCTAGAGAAATAGAAGCAGTTATTAAAACTCTCCAAACCAAAGAGAGCCCAGGATCAGATGGGTTCAGTGCAGAATACTATCAAAGCTTCATAGAAGACCTCATACCAATACTGTCCAAACTATTCCACAAAATTGAAACAGACAGAGCAATACCAAATTCCTTCTATGAAACCACAGTTACGGTTTTACTAAAACCACACAAAGACCCAACAAAGAAATAGAACTTCAGCCCAAGTTCCCTTATGAATATTGATGCAAAATACTCTATAAAATTCTTGTAAACCAAATCCAAGAACACATCAAAACAGTCATCCATCATGATTAAGTAGGTTTCATCCCAGGGATGCAGGAATGGTTTAATATACAAAAACCCATCAACGTAATCCACTATATAAACAAATGCAAAGATAAGAACCACATGATCATTTCATTACATGATTAGAAAGGATTTGACAAAATTCAACACCCCTTCATCATAAAAGTCCTGGGAAGATCAGGAATACAAGGCCCATATCTAAACATAGTAAAAGCCATATACAGCAAACCGGTAGCTAACATCAAACTAAATGGGGAGAAACTTGAAGCAATCCCACTGAAATCAGGGACTAGACAAGACTGCCTACTCTCTCCCTACTTATTCAATATAGTACTAGAAGTCCTAGTCAGAACAATCAGACAGCAAAAGGGGGTCAAAGGGATACAAATTGAAAGGGAAGAAATCAAAATATCACTATTTGCAGATGATACAATAGTGTACTTAAGTGACCCCAAAAGTTCCACCAGAGAACTACTAAAGCTGATAAACTACTTCTGCAAAGTGTCTGAGTATAAAATTAACTCAAACAAAACAGTAGCCTTCCTCTACTCAGAGGATTAATAGGCTGAGAAAGAAATTAAGGAAATGGCACCCTTCACTATAGTCCCAAGTAATATAAAATATCTTGGTGTGACATGAACCAAGCAAGTGAAAGATTTGTATGACAAGAGCTTCAAGTCTATGAAGAAAGAAAAGGAGGAAGATCTCAGAAGATGGAAAGATCATCCATGCTCATGGATTGGCAAGATTAACATAGTAAATAAAGATAGCCATTTTGCCAAAAGCAATCTATGTATTCAATGCAATCCGCATCAAAATTCCTACTCAATTCTTTATAGAGATAGAAAGAGCAATTTGTAAATTCATTTGGAATAACAAAAAAACAAGGATAGCAAAAACTATACTCAACAATAAAAGGACTTCTCGGGGAATCACCATCCCTGACTTTAAGCAGTATTAGAGAGCAATAGTGATAAAAACTGTATGGTGTTGGTACAGAGACAGTCATGTAGATCTGTGGAACAGAATTGAAGACCCAGAAATGAACTCACACACCTATAGCCACTTGATCTTTGACAAAGGAGCTAAAACCATCCAATGGAAGAAAAATAGCATTTTCAACAAACAGTGCTGGTTCAACTGGAGGTCAGCATGTAGAAGAATGCAAATCAATCCATTCTTATCACCATGTACAAAGCTTAAGTCCAAGTGGCTCAAGGACCTCCAAATCAAACCAGATACACTCAAACTGAAAGAAGAAAAGGTGGGGAAGAGTCTCAAACACATGGGCACTGGGGAAAATTTCCTGAACAAAAATCCAATCTCTTATTCTCTAAGATCAAGAATTGACAAAGGGGACCTCATAAAACTGCAAAGCTTTTGTAAAGCAAAAGACACTGTCATTAGGACAAAACAGCAACCAACAGATTGGGAAAAGATCTTTACCAATCCTACATCTGATAGAGGGCTAATATCCAAAATATACAAAGAACTCAAGAAGTTAGACTCCAAAAAGCCAAATCACCCTATTAATAATAGGGTACAGAGCTAAACAAGACATTCTCAGCTGATTATCGAATTGGCCAAAAAGCACCTAAAGAAATGTTCATCATCCATAGTCATCAGGGAAATGTACATCAAAATAATCCTGAGATTCCACCTCCCACCAGTCAGAATGGCTAAGATAAAAAACTCAGGTAACAGCAGATGCTGGCGAGGATGTAAAGAAAGAGGAACACTCCTCCATTGTTGGTGGGATTGCAGACTGGTACAATCACTCTGGAAATCAGTCTGGATGTTCCTTAGAAAATTTTACATTGAACTACCTGAGGACGCAGCTATACCTCTCTTGGGCACATACCCAAAAGATGCTCCAACATACAACAAAGACACATGCACCACTATGTTCAGAGCAGCCTTATTTATAATAGCCAGAAGCTGGAAAGAACCCAGATGCTCTTTAACTGAGGAATGGATTCAAAAAATGTGGTACATCTCTACAATGGAGCACTACTCAGCTATCAAAAACAATGGCTTCATGAAATTCATAGGCAAATGGAATAAACTAGAAAATATCATCCTGAGTGAGGTTACTCAATCACAGAGAAACACACTTGGTATGCACTCATTGATAAGTGGATACTAGCCAAAAAGCTCAAATTAGCCAAGATGCAATCTATAGACCACAGGAAGCTCAAGAAGGATGACCAAAAAGCAGATGCTCCCATTCCTTCTTAAAAGGGGGGAAAATATTCATTAGGAGGGGATATGGAAGCAAAGTTTAGAACATCGAATCAAGGAAAGGTCTGACACAGATATAGCCCATATATATATATATATATATATATATATATATATATATATACACACACACACACACAGCCACGAAAACTAGATAAGATTGATGAAGCTAAAAAAATGCATGCGGAAAGGAACTGGATATAGATCTTGCCGGAGAGACACATCTGGACCACGTCTAGTACAGAGGTCAATGCTAGCAGCAAACCACCAAACTGAGAATAGGGCCACATTAGGAGGAATTAGAGGAAGTATTGAAAGAGTTGAAGGAGCTTGCAACCCCATAAAAACAACAATGCCAACCAACCAGAGCTTCCAGGGACTAAACTACTACTGAAATATTATACATGGACTGACCCAGGGCTCCAACTGCATATGTAGCAGAGAATAGCCTTGTTGGGGCACCAGTGGAAGGGACAGCCCTTGGTCATGCCAAGGTTGGACCCCCAGTGCAGGGGAATATGGGGGAGGGCAATAAGAGGGATGTATAGGGGGAATACCTGTATGGGGGAGGGAGAGCAGAGGGAATGGGGGCTTATGGACAGAATACTGGGAAGGGGAATAACCTTTGAAATGTAAGAAAAGAAATATACAATAAAAAAATGAAGAGAGAATACCATTTAAAATGACAGCAACATTGAATGAATATTTTAAATATTTCATTCTAATTAAAAGCAAAAGCCTGAAGAATTTTCCCAGTCTGTAAAGTATTTGTTTTGCAAGCATGAGGACCTGAGTTCAGATCCCCAGTACCCACAAAACATTAGACATGGTGTGCACATCTATAATATAAGAGCTGCTCCAGACAGAGGCAGATCTGTGCAGCTCTTTAGCCAGCCAGCCTAATAAATTCTGAGCTCTAAATTCTGAGCTCTAAAATCGGTAACATTGTCTGAACAAGGAAAAGCAAAATGAGTGTGGGGAATATACAATATCCTCCTCTGACCTCCATGTACATAATCATAACCACAGACATAGGAACCCATCCCCACACAGAGAGACAAGCACACATCCAAACACATACACATAATACACAAATTCAAATGTCTTCTATAGTACAATAATCATTTGACCTATTTGGAAAGGTATTTTAATTTTTCATTGTGATTTAAATTAATTTAAAATATGCACAATATTTTATTCATTCTTCTGTAACATGGACTTATATATACCAAATACAATCAAAATTAAGTTACAAGAAGGTTATAATTATTAAAACTGAAAGTGATTACTGAAATTTAAATGACATCTTTCCTAGCTCAAGATGTTCATATCAAGTGGTTAAGATGCTGTTGTTTTTTTTTTTATCATTTTTTTATTACCTTGAGTATTTCTTATATACATTTCGAGTGTTATTCCCTTTCCCGGTTTCCGGGCAAACATCCCCCTCCCCCCTCCCCTTCCTTATGGGTGTTCCCCTCCCAACCCTCCCCCCATTGCCGCCCTCCCCCCATAGACTAGTTCACTGGGGGTTCAGTCTTAGCAGGACCCAGGGCTTCCCCTTCCACTGGTGCTCTTACTAGGATATTCATTGCTACCTATGGGGTCAGAGTCCAGGGTCAGTCCATGTATAGTCTTTAGGTAGTGGCTTAGTCCCTGGAAGCTCTGGTTGCTTGGCATTGTTGTACTTTTGGGGTCTCGAGCCCCTTCAAGCTCTTCCAGTTCTTTCTCTGATTCCTTCAATAGGGGACCTATTCTCAGTTCAGTGGTTTGCTGCTGGCATTCGCCTCTGTATTTGCTGTATTCTGGCTGTGTCTCTCAGGAGCGATCTACATCCGGCTCCTGTCGGTCTGCACTTCTTTGCTTCATCCATCTTGTACAATTGGGTGGCTGTATATGTATGGGCCACATGTGGGGCAGGCTCTGAATGGGTGTTCCTTCAGTCTCTGTTTTAATCTTTGCCTCTCCCTTCCCTGCCAAGGGTATTCTTTTTCCTCATTTAAAGAAGGAGTGAAGCATTCACATTTTGATCATCCGTCTTGAGTTTCGTTTGTTCTAGGGATCTAGGGTAATTCAAGCATTTGGGCTAATAGCCACTTATCAATGAGTGCATACCATGTATGTCTTTCTGTGATTGGGTTAGCTCACTCAGGATGATATTTTCCAGTTCCAACCATTTGCCTACGAATTTCATAAACTCGTTGTTTTTGATAGCTGAGTAATATTCCATTGTGTAGATGTACCACATTTTCTGTATCCATTCCTCTGTTGAAGGGCATCTGGGTTCTTTCCATTTTCTGGCTATTATAAATAAGGCTGCTATGAACATAGTGGAGCACGTGTCTCTTTTATATGTTGAGGCATCTTTTGGGTATATGCCCAAGAGAGGTATAGCTGGATCCTCAGGCACTTCAATGTCCAATTTTCTGAGGAACCTCCAGACTGATTTCCAGAATGGTTTTACCAGTCTGCAATCCCACCAACAATGGAGGAGTGTTCCTCTTTCTCCACATCCTCGCCAGCATCTGCTGTCACCTGAGTTTTTGATCTTAGCCAATCGCACTGGTGTGAGGTGAAATCTCAGGGTTGTTTTGATTTGTATTTCCCTTATGACTAAAGATGTTGAACATTTCTTTAGGTGTTTCTCAGCCATTCGGCATTCCTCAGCTGTGAATTCTTTGTTTAGCTCTGAACCCCATTTTTTAATAGGGTTATTTGTTTCCCTGCGGTCTAACTTCTTGAGTTCTTTGTATATTTTGGATATAAGGCCTCTATCTGTTGTAGGATTGGTAAAGATCTTTTCCCAATCTGTTGGTTGCCGTTTTGTCCTAACCACAGTGTCCTTTGCCTTACAGAAGCTTTGCAGTTTTATGAGATCCCATTTGTCGATTCTTGATCTTAGAGCATAAGCCATTGGTGTTTTGTTCAGGAAATTTTTTCCAGTGCCCATGTGTTCCAGATGCTTCCCTAGTTTTTCTTCTATTAGTTTGAGTATGTCTGGTTTGATGTGGAGGTCCTTGATCCACTTGGACATAGCTTTGTACAGGGTGATAAGCATGGATCGATCTGCATTCTTCTACATGTTGACCTCCAGTTGAACCAGCACCATTTGCTAAAAATGCTATCTTTTTTCCATTGGATGGTTTTGGCTCCTTTGTCAAAAATCAAGTGACCATAGGTGTGTGGGTTCATTTCTGGGTCTTCAATTCTATTCCATTGGTCTATCTGTCTGTCTCTGTACCAATACCATGCAGTTTTTATCACTATTGCTCTGTAATACTGCTTGAGCTCAGGGATAGTGATTCCCCCTGAAGTCCTTTTATTGTTGAGGATAGCTTTAGCTATCCTGGGTTTTTGTTATTCCAGATGAATTTGCAAATTGTTCTGTCTAACTCTTTGAAGAATTGGATTGGTATTTTGATGGGGATTGCATTGAATCTGTAGATTGCTTTTGGTAAAATGGCCATTTTTACTATATTAATCCTGCCAATCCATGAGCATGGGAGATCTTTCCATCTTCTGAGGTCTTCTTCAATTTCTTTCCTCAGTGTCTTGAAGTTCTTATTGTACAGATCTTTTACTTGCTTTGTTAAAGTCACACCGAGGTACTTTATATTATTTGGGACTATTATGAAGGGTGTCGTTTCCCTAATTTCTTTCTCGGCTTGTTTCTCTTTTGTATAGAGGAAGGCAACTGATTTGTTTGAGTTAATTTTATACCCAGCCACTTTGCTGAAGTTGTTTATCAGCTTTAGTAGTTCTCTGGTGGAACTTTTGGGATCACTTAATTATACTATCATGTCATCTGCAAATAGTGATATTTTGACCTCTTCTTTTCTGATCTGTATCCCTTTGATCTCCTTCTGTTGTCTGATTGCTCTGGCTAGAACTTCAAGAACTATATTGAATAAGTAGGGAGAGAGTGGGCAGCCTTGTCTAGTCCCTGATTTTAGTGGGATTGCTTCAAGTTTCTCTCCATTTAGTTTAATGTTAGCAACTGGTTTGCTGTATATGGCTTTTACTATGTTTAGTTATGGGCCTTGAATTCCTATTCTTTCCAGGACTTTTATCATGAAGGGGTGTTGAATTTTGTCAAATGCTTTCTCAGCATCTAATGAAATGATCATGTGTTTCTGTTCTTTCAGTTTGTTTATATAATGGATCACGTTGATGGTTTTCCGTATATTAAACCATCCCTGCATGCCTGGGATGAAGCCTACTTGATCATGGTGGATGATTGTTTTGATGTGCTCTTGAATTCGGTTTGCCAGAATTTTATTGAGTATTTTTGCGTCGATATTCATAAGGGAAATTGGTCTGAAGTTCTCTTTCTTTGTTGTGTCTTTGTGTGGTTTAGGTATAAGAGTAATTGTGGCTTCGTAGAAGGAATTCGGTAGGGCTCCATATGTTTCAATTTTGTGGAATAGTTTGGATAATATTGGTATGAGGTCTTCTATGAATGTTTGATAGAATTCTGCACTAAACCCGTCTGGACCTGGACTCTTTTTGGTTGGGAGACCTTTAATGACTGCTTCTATTTCCTTAGGAGTTATGGGGTTGTTTAACTGGTTTATCTGTTCCTGATTTAACTTCGATACCTGATATCTGTCTAGGAAATTGTCCATTTCCTGAAGATTTTCAAATTTTGTTGAATATAGGTTTTTATAGTAAGATCTGATGATTTTTTGAATTTCCTCCGAATCTGTAGTTATGTCTCCCTTTTCATTTCTGATTTTGTTAATTTGGACGCACTCTCTGTGTCCTCTCGTTAGTCTGGCTAAGGGTTTATCTATCTTGTTGATTTTCTCAAAGAACCAACTTTTGTTTCTGTTGATTCTTTTTATGGTCCTTTTTGTTTCTACTTGGTTGATGTCAGCTCTGAGTTTGATTATTTCCTGCCTTCTGCTCCTCCTGGGTGTATTTGCTTCTTTTTGTTCTAGAGCTTTTAGGTGTGCTGTCAAGCTGCTGACATATGCTCTTTCCTGTTTCTTTTTGCAGGCACTCAGCTCTATGAGTTTTCCTCTTAGCACAGCTTTCATTGTGTCCCATAAGTTTGAGTATGTTGTATCTTCATTTTCATTAAATTCTAAAAAGTTTTTAATTTCTTTCTTTATTTCTTCCTTGACCAGGTTATCATTGAGTAGAGCATTGTTCAATTTCCACGTATATGTGGGCATTCTTCCCTTATTGTTATTGAAGACCAGTTTTAGGCCGTGGTGGTCCGATAGCACGCATGGGATTATTTCTATCTTTCTGTACCTGTTGAGGCCCGTTTTTTGACCAATTATATGGTCAATCTTGGAGAAAGTACCATGAGGAGCTGAGAAGAAGGTATATCCTTTTGCTTTAGGATAGAATGTTCTATAAATATCTGTTAAGTCCATTTGGCTCATGACTTCTCTTAGTCTGTCGACATCACTGTTTAATTTCTGTTACCATGATCTGTCCATTGATGAGAGTGGGGTGTTGAAATCTCCCACTATTATTGTGTGAGGTGCAATGTGTGTTTTGAGCTTTAGTAAGGTTTCTTTTACATATGTAGGTGCCCTTGTATTTGGGGCATAGATATTTAGGATTGAGAGTTCATCTTGGTGGATTTTTCCTTTGATGAATATGAAGTGTCCTTCCTTATCTTTTTTGATGACTTTTAGTTGGAAATTGATTTTATTTGATATTAGAATGGCTACTCCAGCTTGCTTCTTCTGACCATTTGCTTGGAAAGTTGTTTTCCAGCCTTTCACTCTGAGGTAGTGTCTGTCTTTGTCTCTGAGGTGTGTTTCCTGTAGGCAGCAGAATGCAGGGTCCTCGTTGCGTATCCAGTTTGTTAATCTATGTCTTTTTATTGGGGAGTTGAGGCCATTGATATTGAGAGATATTAAGGAATAGTGATTATTGTTTCCCTTTTTATTCATATTTGGATGTGAGGTTATGTTTGTGTGCTTTCATTCTCTTTGTTTTGTTGCCAAGACGATTAGTTTCTTGCTTCTTCTAGGGTATAGCTTGCCTCCTTATGTTGGGCTTTACCATTTATTATCCTTTGTAGTGCTGGATTTGTAGAAAGATATTGTGTAAATTTGGTTTTGTCATGGAATATCTTGGTTTCTCCATCAATGTTAATTGAGAGTTTTGCTGGATACAGTAACCTGGGCTGGCATTTGTGTTCTCTTAGGGTCTGTATGACATCAGTCCAGGATCTTCTGGCCTTCATAGTTTCTGGCGAGAAGTCTGGTGTGATTCTGATAGGTCTCCCTTTATATGTTACTTGACCTTTTTCCCTTACTGCTTTTAATATTCTTTCTTTATTTTGTGCGTTTGGTGTTTTGACAATTATGTGACGGGAGGTGTTTCTTTTCTGGTCCAATCTATTTGGAGTTCTGTAGGCTTCTTGTATGTCTATGGGTATCTCTTTTTTTAGGTTAGGGAAGTTTTCTTCTATGATTTTGTTGAAGATATTTACTGGTCCTTTGAGCTGGGAGTCTTCACTCTCTTCTATACCTATTATCCTTAGGTTTGATCCTCTCATTGAGTCCTGGATTTCCTGTATGTTTTGGACCAGTAGCTTTTTCTGCTTTACATTATCTTTGACAGTTGAGTCAATGATTTCTATGGAATCTTCTGCTCCTGAGATTCTCTCTTCCATCTCCTGTATTCTGTTGGTGAAGCTTGTATCTACAGCTCCTTGTCTCTTCTTTTGGTTTTCTATATCCAGGGTTGTTTCCATGTGTTCTTTCTTGATTGCTTCTATTTCCATTTTTAATTCCTTCAACTGTTTGATTGTGTTTTCCTGGAATTCTTTCAGGGATTTTTGCGATTCCTCTCTGTAGGCTTCTACTTGTTTATTAATGTTTTCCTGTGTTTCCCTAAGTGTGTTAATGTCTTTCTTGAAGTCCTCCAGCATCATGATCAAATATGATTTTGAAACTAGATCTTGCTTTTCTGGTGTGTTTGGATATTCCATGTTTGTTTTGGTGGGAGAATTGGGCTCTGATGATGGCATGTAGTCTTGGTTTCTGTTGCTTGGGTTCCTGCGCTTGCCTCTCGCCATCAGATTATCTCTAGTGTTACTTTGTTCTGCTATTTCTGACAGTGGCTAGACTGTCCTATAAGCCTGTGTGTCAGGAGTGCTGTAGACCTGTTTTCCTCTCTTTCAGTCAGTTATGGGGACAGAGTGTTCTGCTTTCGGGCGTGTAGTTTTTCCTCTCTACAGGTCTTCAGCTGTTCCTGTGGGCCTGTGTCTTGAGTTCACCAGGCAGCTTTCTTGCAGCAGAAAAGTTGGTCTTACCTGTGGTCCTGAGGCTCAAGTTCGCTCGTGGGGTGCTGCCCAGGGGCTCTCTGCAGTGGCAGCAACCAGGAAGACCTGTGCAGCCCCTTCCGGGAGCTTCAGTGCATCAGTGTTCCAGATTGTCTTTGGCTTTTTCCTCTGGTGTCTGAGATGTGTGTGCAGGGAGCAGTCTCTTCTGGTTTCCCAGGCTTGTCTGCCTCTCTGAATGTTTAACTCTCCCTCCCACGGGATTTGGGTGCAGAGAACTGTTTATCCGGTCTGTTTCCCTCAGGTTCCGGAGGTGTCTCAGGCACGTGTCCTGCCGCTCCTGGGCCCTCCCCCACGGGAGCCCAGAGGCCTTATACAGTTTCCTCTTGGGCCAGGGATGTGGGCAGGGGTGAGCAGTGTTGGTGGTCCGCTGTTGTTGTTTTAATAGTTGTTGTATGTGAATGCCATCATTAAACGACTGAACTGAGAACGGGACCCCCATTGAAGGAATCAGAGAAAGGACTGAAAGAGCTTGAAGGGGCTTGAGACCCCATATGAACAACAGTGCCAACCAACCAGAGCTCCCAGGGACTAAACCACTACCCAAAGACTATACATGGACTGCCCCTGGGCTCCAACTGCGTAGGTAGCAATGAATAGCCTAGTAAGGGCACCAGTGGAAGGGGAAGCCCTTGGTCCTGCCAAGGCTGGACCCCCAATGAACAGGATTGTTGTGGGGAGGGCGGTAATGGGGGAAGGATGGGGAGGGGAACACCCATAAAGAAGGGGAGGGGAAGGGGTTAGGGGGATGTTGGCCTGGAAACCGGGAAAGGGAATAACATTTGAAATGTAAATAAGAAATACCCAATTTAATAAAGATAGGGAAAAAAGAAAAAAATACTTGTTGTTAAAACTTAAGTATCATTTTAGGCCAGACTGCTATCTTTTTTCCATAGTAGGTTCACTAGCCTTTATGTTGTTCCTCTCATAAGCAAGGCTCTTAAACAACCTTTAATTCACATGCTAAAGAACATGCTAAGTCCTAGAGGGAAAACTATCTCATGTTCTCACTCACAGATGAAATCAACGAAAGTTGGTCTTACAGAAGTAGGGAAGAAAGTATTGGTAATCAAGGTTGGGATAGAGGAGGATGGGGCAATAGTTTGGGGGATATCCATGCAAGTATATAAAATATCTGTCAGATAAGAGGGACAAAATCACTATATCTATTGCACAGCATGGTGGATTATTAGTGTAATGAAGAGAGATCAGGTGTTTTACCACCATGTCAGCAAGTATGTGCTAACATAGGTCTTAAAAATATTTCCACAAAGCATACATAAGTGAAAACACTGTCCTCCACATCACAAATCCATTGTTTATGCCCTCATCGTGTTCTTTTGTTCTACTCTGTGTACATTACTGTTCTTCTGATATTATTGTTTCTTCTATTAGCCAAAGTGATCTTACTTCATCAGCCTTTAAGTACAATGTAAGCTTGTTTAATGGCCCTGAGTAGAAGGTTCCTAGCTGCTTATAAGAGTCCCTTTTTGAGAACTGTGTTTCTTTCTACACAGAAGTATTTCCAAGAGCTCTGGCATAGTTCTTGCCCTGTTTCCTCCCTAGCAGGTAGCCCTTCTTGCTCTTAGCTTCTCTTGGTCTTTCTTACTCTATTCTATGGCTTGGATTTTTATCACTCTCACCATGCCAGCAGAATCCCTCCATGACTACTTCAATTCCACTTCACTACTAAGGCAACATGCATTGGGGTCTGCACAGGTCTGCATTAGGTTTTGCGTGTGCACGCACACACACACACACACACACACACACACACACACACACACACCCCTTTCAGTATAGTGTTTTTATGGGATTCCAGAGTGTATGAACAGGTGAGGCTCTGACTCTTGTGCCTTCTCTTGGGATCTTGTCTTTCTAGTTGTGTGTTTTATCCAGATCTGATGTATTAGTTTTTGTTTTACCTTATTGTAATATATTATATTTTAATTTTATTCCTTACAAGCCAGTTTATTTTCTAATAAGACACAGAAAGAGAATGGATCTGGATGGGAGATAGGGGGAGGAAATAAAAGGAGTAGAAAAGTGGAAACAGTAATCAGGATATATTATGTGAAAGAAAAAGATCTATTTTCAATAAACAGAAAATGTTAATAATCACTAAAATGGAATGTAAGTACAAAGAACAAGTTATTTACAAGGGTGACTGATGTAAGATATGAAATCAATGACAGACTAAAGTACAGATACCAATGAAGTCCAGAAAGGTGAACCAATAAGGTTTATTGGGATTACTTAAAGGAATACAGGTAAAGAATTTTTATGCTTCCAAGAACATAAATGACTGGAGAGCTTCTCAGTTAATGTCTATATATGTCTCCCATCTTACTCTATGAGAGTTAGGAGTACACAGAATCTTCACACCAGCTGCTTCCAGATACGACATGTTGGTAGTGTAAAGCTTAGGTCATGACTACCATGAATATGACATGGTTATCAATTTTTCTAATCACTATTATTGTTGTACAGAAATAATACTGTTCTTCCTATTCCTGTGACTCAACTTTCTTTCGACAAACCCCAGAGATTTTTTCTTTTGCCTGCCCTTCCCACATAGACTAAAAGGCAAAGGACATTTTTCCTCAGAACTGTTCTAGGAGTTTTGTTTCTTCTTCACCTCCCCTCCAAGTGGTGCTGGGTGTAGAACCTAGAACTAAGCAAGTATTTGAAAGTATATTCCTAACCAGCCCACACTTCTTCAGTACACTTGTCTTCTAAGTTATCTCTCTGTCTATTTCAACCATGTCAATGTGACCACAAAGCTTATATATGAGTACCCAGTGCACAGCAATTGTCCATGTTACAGTGAAGTGGGAGGTGATGCTTCCATCCCTGTTCCCTGGGTGGGGGTTCTACACTGTGAAATGAGATGCCCCATAGCAGTAGTCACAAGCCTCAAGTGCTTCTGCCCTTAGTATGCCAGGAAAAATCCAGTATGTCTGAAACAAAACTATACTCAATCTGAACTGTCAAAACATCACCCACTCTGACAATAATTCAAGGTTCAAATCTATGAGATGGTATCTAAGTGAAAACAACAATCAATCCAGACAGCTACATTAAACATTTTAATGTGATAATTTATTTATCCAATATTAAATTTGGTCAGGTATGAAAGGTCTTTTCCCACTTCAGGTCTTCTGTGGAAACTGTTGAGGAACACATTCTTTCTCCACAGTTTTACCTTAAGGCCGGCTGCAACCCTAACCCTTCCTTGAGTAAGAATGAGCCCTTTCTGTGCATATGTGGCCCTCCCTACCTTCTGTCTGCTCCATATTACCCAGCACATGTTGAACTAGGATTGTGCTATCTTTTTCTTCTATCCTTCATTTTATTGGATATGTGATGTATTTACATTTCAAATGCTATCCCTTTTCCCTGTTTCCCCCTCTCCCATCCCCCCTCCTCCTGCTCCTATGAGGATGCTCTTATGAAGTCAAGTAACTACTTTAATCTAGTAAAAAGAAACTAACTTTTTAAAGAAAATTAGTGGAAGTGTCTTCTAGCAGCAAATTTACTTTGTGAAACAAAAATTCAATGGTTATTATGATAATTACTACTCAGGAATATTATCTATCATGCTGTTATTGTCATTTTTTTGCATTAAAGCATCCATTCTCTCTCTAAATAGCATCACAATAACATAAATATTGTCAGTGTGAGTGATCACTTAATACATATAAAATCATAAATATATATGCAAATCCAAAACTTTAAATCCTAGTCCAGAATGCTTTCACTGTTAAACTAAAACCCCAAATTTAAATTTTCTAAAGACTAACCATTGACTCTGAAGTTTTATCTTCAAACCATAGTCCAAGGAATAGATAACTACAGTCTGCTGAGGACAAAGTGGGTGAGAGGCAAAAGTGATTCTGCTGTGACAGGGCACTAAATGGAGTCCGGCTATAGCTGAGATATCAGAAAACAGACACTTGTTAGATAGAAGTCTCCTTTTCCTGAAAACCCCAACCACATGCTCACTGATTCAGCAATCAGGGAAGCTGCTTTCCTGGATTTAACTTTGACCATAAAGAATCAGTTTTATGAATTTCTTGTGACAGGAACCTTGGGAGAAAGTCAACTTGTCACCTCACTGCTAGAAATTGCCAAGAAAGGAAACACTCAGCACAATATGACAGCTTTCTCAGACATTAAAAAAGTAGATTTAAAAAATCTTAGAGAGCAATCTGAGTAATTTCAAAACATCTGTCTTTTAACAGGGTCAGAGGTCTTGAAAAAAAACTGTCAAAAAATTATAAATGGTCCAAAGACAGAAAAGCCAAATAAAAATGTATACAAAAGAAACTAGCAGAGCAACATTTATTTTCCTGACTGTCAAGGTAGAAAACAAGGATTTTTATATTTTGAACATATTTTATGTGGAGATAAGATTCTGTGCTGTTCAACCGGTACTGTTAAAAAATTTTTTTCACGATCTGTTTGCCTGTGGGGAAACTGAAACTCAAATAGTTAAAGAAAATTTAAAAGCAAAAGACCTAAGATACAGGGAATTCCATAACTAAAGATAGCTTAAGTATCTATTAGCTATGTAAGGCATATTTGTTAAAAGTAATATGGTTGACTGCAACACTTGAGACTACACATTCTATAATCGCCAAACATAATACATTCATATAAGTGGTTACTCTTTTACTTCTCTGAGCTTAAATTCTTTCAAATAAAATAATTAGATGGCAAGAGTTATAATAAGAAATACAGATAATGGACATTCTACGTAGAATGATCTTTTAAGTAAAAGTGTCCATCAATGTGGCCATCTTGTCTTAGTCCATATATGGGGATTTAACAAAAATTCCAGCCTGTGTAATCAACTAGTAACTAGACAGTTTGTTTCTCTACAGTCTAAATGAAGACGACAGCTAGAGAGAAACCTAAAAGAAGTAAAGGTGTGTCTTTCCCAGATGAGCCTCTATTGGAGCAAGTGATACAATAGAGCTCAAGGATCACTGACAGCCAAAGAATACAAATAAGAAAACCATGCCAATATCCTATAATTTCACCTTCTGTAGATTTTGGTTCACCCAGACATGGAAATCTTAACCAAGTGAAACAAAAGTCTTTCATCATTGAACAAAGATTATGAAATTTCAGCATAAAACTAGCTACTCTATGAAATAAAAGAAAACATACTTAAGAGCTGATGATATTAGTCTTTATTATTTGAAGACAAAACACAAATATATTCTATGCAAAGAAACAATGCAAATTTGATGAGGACAGGAAATGTACCAGTAAGCAATCTTCCCCCTTCTCTTCAGGTAGACTAATAACATAGTTGACTTCTGAAGCGGAGTCCTGTCACTGCCTTTGTGTTTCACTAAGCAGCTCCTCATATAATTACCAGACTGATATGAGCAGTATCTAGATAATCACATAGACTAGGGAGCGCCATGGAAAATGATACAGAGGTCAAATTTTTCTGATTTTCATGTAAAATTAGAATGCATGTAGAAAATTACACATCATGAAGCATCCCATCAATTCTCAGCAAAATCCCAAGACCTATAATTAGGCAGATGGCTCAGGAACACCTAGAACAGGAAGAGGCAATCACCAAGAGCCACTCAAGTTTACTAGGAATAAATTATGCCAGATTAATTAAATTATATAAACAGTGAATCTGCATCTCAATGAGGCATTTAATGCAGAGTTCTGCTAATGTCTTTCTGGACAAGATAGATGTGGAGGAAATTTTTGCAAGTTATGTGGATATGTGTTAAACAATCATCCACAAACCATGATAATTATACAACTCACTGCTGAATCTGTCATGAACCTTCTTCACAATTTTCGGTTTAAAAGGAGCCAAAGAAAAGGTATGAGCCAATACAGATAGTCAAACAATCAATGACAAAATTGTGATTAAAGAGTCAACACTATTTCCACTGTAAGGGTTGGCATAGAGGATCAAACTGAGCAAGAAGGAATTTTAGAAGATAAACACAAAATGTAATACTTCAGTTTAAAAAGCCAGCCTCTTATCTAGAGAAAAGTGAGGTTGTGACTAGAACTGACACAGTAGCATACATTGATTAAGTAGGAATTATCTACAATGCAATATGACATTCACAGTTTATAAAACAAAACATACAAAGTACAAAATATTTTTCTGAGAAAAAGATTTAATGAGTCAATAAATATCGTCCAAGTATACATTACATTTCCATAAGACAGAATTTAGCAAAGGACTTAACAGCAAGAGTATACTGTTTATTTATAAGAGCTCTATATTAGGAGCTGTGTGTTTGCTTTAGAATCATAAGGTAGTTAATCGGAACTTTGGTAGAGCTAAACAGATGGTGAAATAACAGGACAGGCTTCTCCAAAGAAACAGATCTCTCCCTCTCCCCTTCCCTTTCTTCCCCTACCCCACTCTCTTTCTGCCCCACAACCCCTTTCTGTAAATGGGGAGAGAGGCTTAAAGGCACTGACTAGAGTGACTCTTGAAAAACAGCATACCAAAATGCAAACTTAGCAGAAAAGGGCTAAGTTGAAGCCCAAATCCACTGAGATATAGGGAAGAGAAAAAACTGAATATTAACTTCAAATGAAAGGCAGTCTTGAATTCTTCTTTGGAAGCACCTGGGATTTTCTGTAGACCTTCAAGTGGTAGGATAAGACCCACCCCTTTTAAAATAGCAATGTGTTACATTTATAGTATACTGATTAAATGCTTATTGCTTCTTAAAAGGTGAGGGATCTACAAAAGTATTTGGCCAACTATCTAGCTACAGTGATACAGACAAGTTGACAAATTTACTACAATTCCACTTTGATAAAAGAAAAACAATTAAAGAAAAGAGGGATTTACTGCAGAAACAGAAAAGGCTAGTGAAATATATGGAAATTCTGATGAAAAAAATTCAAATTTTAAACTAAAAAGGTTTTAAGAAATGTAAACATCTTACAGCAATGTAATAGAAGAGATTTTTTCTATATTTGTTAACTCATTAAAATATTTTATTTGTAAAATATGTGTGCCTTGTATGTTTTATGCCAGAATTTGTGTTAAGCACTGTGAATATGCAACTGTAATACGCAGTTTCACTTCTGTCAAAATATGTGACTGTCTCATTTCAAGTTAAAATATCCACCATTCACTATATGTGAGCTTGATATTTTAAACTGAGGTTTTAGAATTTGTATTTACCATGTAAAATTCATTCTTGCTTAGTTTGATTCATTGTGTCAAGCCATGTATTTATTTTAAAATCATTAGCTTTAGCTACTACTTTCTAACATGCCTGAAAGATATATGGTAAAAATTACATGTAAATCTGAGCAAGTATATTTTAACCATTGAATTATGTTGATTCAAAATTAAGATAGACAAAAAGAACTGTGTTATAAAATCCACCCTCAAGGAAGTTGATAGTTTGATTGTAACGATCAAAAAAAAATGTATATGATAAGAAAATGGCCAGACAATTGGGGTCAGGGAGTTCAACAACAACAGTTACAAGTCTTATTTTTGGTCAGAAGCTGAAAGTGACCTTGGTAATTCTGGGGCCTAACTGGCTTCTTGGTTTCTTCTTTTTTCACTCACCCTAGTGAACATTCAGCCCTAAAATTATGAGAATGGAGATATGTCCAAAGCTGGGCGGTACCAGATACTTACTTGATGGCTGGGCTGATGCGATTGACAAGCTCATTTTCCATTCCTCATCCAAGTTTATCACATATCTCATATCACAAAGCACCCAGGATAATATATATATATATGTACATGTATATATATACATATATGTACATGTATATGAATATGCATCATATTATATATAATATATAATGCATATATCTTGTTTCTAAAATGAATATAAACTAAATGGCTATGATGAATTCAAAAAGTTCAGAGGGGTGTTGAGAAGTCTTTGTAGATGAGAAAATGAACTCGCCCAATCCTGTGAAGAGGCTGCTGTCGCAGCTGCGGAGGGTGACTGAAACCCCAGTGAACTAGACTGTGGGGGGGAGGGCGGCAATGGGGGGAGGGTTGGGAGGGGAATACCCATAAGGAAGGGGAGGGGAGAGGGGGGAGGGGGATTTTTGCCCGGAAACCGGGAAAGGGAATAACACTCGAAATGTATATAAGAAATACTCAAGTTAATAAAAAAAAAAAAAAAAAAAGAGTAAACCTGCAGAGTTAAGCTACAAGGTGAAAGGCCAAACCAAGTCCAAGGCAGAAAGCAATCAGGAGCAGAAAATAACCAGTCCAGTCCAAGTTCACACAGGCTAAAGGGTAGATAGATAGGCAGCGATCCGAGCAAAGCTCCAGGAGGAGTAGCAGAGTCCTTGGTCATTACTGCACACATCAGGCATCAGATGATGTGTGGCTATGTTACTGCTGTGGTAGTTGTCCACCACATATGGAATCAGGTAAGAGGTGTATATCATGTCTGTGGTCTACCATGTCTGATAAGCTCTTAGGTCTGGTTCCTCTGATAAGGTTTGATGGTTCTAGCTTACTTGCTGCACAATTCTGTTATATCCCTGATATGATTATAATGAACCAGAGTTCTCCCAAAGTTCCAAATTCTCACAATAAGTTTACAGAATGGCCCCTTTCTATTCCTGGAAATAAGACATTGGTCAGTCTGGGCTGGGTCTGTGATAACTGACAACGGTAGTTTCTGTGTATACCCAGAGGCTACAGTCATCGTTCTCTCAGAAGTGGAATCAAAAGTTGCCTATAGAATGGAACTTCCTAGGGTGTGAACAGCCTGACAGCACTGTTTTATATAATTCAAAGTAAATGTAGACTAGGTCATACACTGATCACATAGGCACCTACTGATCCCATTCAGAACATATGAAGCAAAAAAGAACACGAGATAATGTATTTGTTGGAATTAAATGGTATACTTAATTTTGTCTTCAAGTACTTGATGTACCTGCAGTACATCCATGTAAACAATAAACATAGTTAAACATTAGCAGGTAGGTGCTTCACATTACCTTATTCTGTTTATCATGTCCATTCTATTATTTATTCATCCAATTATAAGTTTTTCACATAAACTCTCCTTTGCTTTGTAATATATGAGTTAATAAGAAAATCAAAGCTCCTGCCCTCAGGGTGCATGAAATTTATTATAATACATAAGCAATTAATTAGATTGACATGGACAGTGAATAAGACAAATCACCAAGTGTGCGGAAAACACAGACCAGATGTAATTCTCAAATGCCAGTCCCTTGTTCTTGTCACATTAGTGTGTGAATCCTATTAAAATTCCTCAAGTGTTGCCAAAGTTTACAAGAGGCTTTGCAAGTATGGTAGCCTTTCTTATATCCATCACATGCAAGAAACAAACCTCAGAATGTAGTTTACAAAACTATCAGAAGAAGACAATAATGTTGACCAAATTGGTCTTCATTGATGTCATGATTCTGCTTCTGCAAAAAAAGAAGGGAAAATGGGTGATGCAGAAGTGGAGTACACAGAGTATATTAGGAACATAGGAAAGACAGTAGCCAGACTAGGCAGGAAACAGAACAAGACAAAACTGTTCTGACCAATTGGGTGATTCAAAGAAAAACTGTAAGAGTTACTTGGACTGAGTCATTGGGCCACCCAAGTTTGTTTCCTTCATTTCCTCTTGCACAGGCTGGAAATCATATTCATTTTTCTCTTTCCTTGTCATCCTAGTGACATGGCATGCTGTCATAGCTGTGTTTAATTAATGAAAGATAAATTCTGATATCTTTGGTATGTGCGATTAATAAAATATTTGCATTAATAATGAAATATAGTTGTTTCACATTTAAATGGCACAGATTGAGATTTCATTTCTGATGCCTTGAACCAGGCTTTGAGTCATCAAAAAAGATTAAATCATTTGGAGGTTCAGGCTGAATACATATGTATTCTTTTATCTCTTGGTGTTATAACTATGAGTCATGAAATCAGGAACCAGAAAGATGTTTCTGGAAGGACACAGGACTTATAATATGCCCTCTCAAATCGCCCTTCCTCTCTATGCTCTCACCCTCCCAAAAACATTCTATTAAATACATTTTCACAAAAAGTTTAAGATAATTTATGTGGAAGCAAGTTTTAATATTTAAAATTTATGCATTAATTAAGAAAGAATAAATCACTGCATTCAGATAATATGCCATGGCTAGAAATATTGCCTTTAATAGCATAGAAATTAATCCCAATGCTATTAGCCAAAATAACTTTGGTCTAAAACATTCTAGTTTTTATTAAAGTAGCATGCAAGTTTATAGACATAAAGATTGTTGCTTTCTGAGTGGCTTAAAATAACACTAGTTGAAATATCCTTGTTTGTGTTTACTTTTAATTACATAAAGTAAATAACTGAGTATTGAATCCAAAGTTTTAAAGGGGATATTTCTGAGTTTCTGTTAATAACCTTATTGGATTTATAAGCAAGTTTTTTGTTTTGTTCATTTGTGGATTTATACTTACAGAAGTTCTTGTTAAACATTCTGTCCATTAATTTTTCCAGAATAAACTTTCTACACATAAGATTAGAAACACTGGAAAAGCTACTTACTTCTCTACAGATTATGGCTGGACATTAGTCAGATAAGTACACACAAAACAAACTGGAGGGGCTTATCTACTTTGGTGTGAATATGCATATGATGTGAAATCTACACACAAATACTAAGGCTGTCAGACATGGAGGAAGGTTGTGTGATATTTGTGAGTAGGAAAATAGCAATATCTCTTTACAGCAAGTTCATCTTCATTACAGACTATCTTAATTTCTAGCAGCTGAAATTGTTCAACATACAAGAATGGAATGCCTGAGAGAGTCCACCTTACACCAGTCAGAATGGATAATATCAAATATTCAAGTGACAGTACATCTTGACAAAGTTGTGGAGAAAAAGGAATGCTCCTCCATTGCTGATAAGATTGTAAACTAGTACACCAACTCTGGAAATCAAACTGAATGTTCCTCAGAAACTTGGAATAATTCTACCTGAAGACACAGCTATACCACTCCTGAGCAGATACCCAAAAGATACTCTAGCACACTACAAGGACATGTATTCCATTATGTTCATAGTAGGCTTATTCATCATAGCCAGAAGCAGGAAACAACCAAGATCTCCCTCAACTGAGGAATAGATACAGAATATGTGGTTCGTTTGCACAATGGAATACTATTCAGCTATTAAAAACGAGGACATCATGAGTTTTGCAGGCAAATGGATGGAAGTAGAAAATATCCTGAGCAAAGTAACCCAGATCCAAACAGACATGCATGGTATGTACTCGCTGATAAGTGTATATTAGCCAAAAAAGTACAGAATACACACAATATAACTCACAAACCATATGAAATTTATCAAGAAGGAAGGTCCAAGTGATGATGCTTTAATCCCACTTAGAAGGGGGAACAAAATAATCACTAGAGGCAGAGGGAGGGAGGTATCTGGGTAAAGTTACCTCCAGTAGATATACAGGGACGCCAGTGTAGGGATGGGGCCACCTACATACTTTCAAAACTTTGACCAAGAATTGTTCCTGTCTAAAAGAAATGAAGGGACAAAAATGGAGCAGAAGCTGAAGGAAAGGCCATCCAGTGACCTGCCCAACTTAGGATCCATCCCATGGGCAAGCACCAAACCCTGACTTTATTACTGAGGCCATGCTGTGCTTACAGACAGGAACCTAGCATAGCTGTCTTCCGAGAGGCTCTAATAGCAGCTGAGACAGATGAAGATACTCACAGTCAACCATTGGACTGAGGTCAGGGACTCCTATGGAAGAGTTAGAGGAGGGATTGAAGGTGCAAAGAGGGATGGAAATCTCATAGAAAGAAGAGCAGTATCAACTAACCTGGACCCCTCAGAGCTAACAGACTAAGCCACTAACCAAAGAGCACACATGAGCTGGTTTGTAGCCCTGGCACTTATGTAGCAGAGGACTGCCTTGTCTGGCCTTTGTGGGAATGGATGTGCCTAATCCCATAGAGACATGATGCCTCAGGGACAGGGCATGGTAGAGGGGGTGTGGTGGGGATCAGTGGGTGCATGAGGTGTTAGGGAGGTGGTTAAGCACCCTCTCAAAGGCAAATGGGAGGAAGATGGGGTGAAGGATTCTGGAAGGAGGAGACAAGGAAAATGGGGCAACACTTGGAATGTAGACGAAATAATTCAATAAAATAAAAAATACTTTATTCACATTCAAATAAAAGAATGGAATACCTTAATTTTCAAGGTCATGTTACAGTTAACAACTGATTGAAGGTACTATTCCCATCAAAGATAAACAGAAAATTCGTGATTCAAATATGAATGTGCTGGTCATGTATTGACTATAACAAGTAGCATTCCACACCTATCTAAGTCATAGGAAAAAAATGTAGGAAAACATTCATCAAATTTAGGTATTGTCTGCAGAAAGAAAAACCTATGCAACTTGAGCATACCTGGAAAAATTAAGCAAATAAATGTGAAGATGTACAACTTTTTTAAGGAAGGGAGGCATTGTCTACTGAGCAGGTATGTTTCATCCACACAGCAGAACTGTGAAGCAGATGTTCTTCTCATCCAGTCTCTTTCATTAGCATATGACTCTAATTTGAATCCTGGATTCATATGTGATGCATAGTTTTCAACATTTTCCCAACGAATTACCTGATGATTGAAATAAAAATATTTTAGGACCTTTTATGTGTAGTGACCATAGTGGTTAACATGCACTTGTTTATAATTATAGTATCATTTTGGTGGGATTGAGAGCTATAACTTCAATTCATATTTTTAAAAATTTCTGTGTACTTTATAAAAAGTTAAGTATAAGAAACAAAGATTATGAGGATGGCTTATTGTAGATTTTATGCATTTTATACTATGTGGAAGGTTTGCTTTGTTTATTTTCTCAATTACTAGGTTGTATTAAAAGCAACTATCTAAAATATTAAAAGAATTTAAACTATTTTCTCTTAGACCTTTTTTTTGCATTATGTAAAATCAAGAGGGGTAAATGATTCTTCTCTGGGAAGCAAAACTGACATCAAGATTAAAAAGTTTCCACGTTGAAATTCTGTTCAGTGTTATCACACACATACACACTGAACTCTCATTTAGATGAACATCAATAAATTGATTGACCTGAGAGATACATATTGATTTGAGCAAGCCCAAGGTCTGGATTCACATTAGACAATTCTTCTTGATATTTTCTAAGATGCAAAGTCAATAAATGAATTGTTATATTTATATTCTGAGTAATTTCCCCAGTCATCAGGCAAGTTAGACTTCTCATTCCATTATGGAGAGATACTAGCCACCTTACATTTATATTCTGTGTACCCCTTAAAATGTTCAAATGGAGTATATTTCATATTTCTTATATACATAATTGAAATTTTAATAACACTGAATAATATTGCAATTGAGCATTAATATTCAAAATCTTTCTATTTGCAAGGTTCCTTTTTTATAGCACCACTTTAGTATTTTATGCTATGAAGCAAGTACATATGATTATTGTATGTAATAAAAAAACTGTTAATTATTTATAAAATGTTCTTTTTTGATTATTCACTGGCCATTAAAATGATAAGTAGATATTTCCATAAAGTGTCCTGTTGTGATTGAGAAATCACTGTAGCATTTCACCCAGAAGCATTAGATCCCCCTCTCCAAAGGTAATATGCTGCTATGTCCTTAATCATTTATGGTTCTTGGCTTCAATTTAGTCTACAGAGGCTGGGAACTGCTATCAGTCCATGCATCTGAGCTTGGACCAGGTATCAAGTGATTGGTGTAGAGTCATGATGTTGATAGCTTCAGTTTCTGAAGGAATGGTGGTGCTGAAATAGTGTAGATAGTAGTCCACATTTGCCATCTAGTGCTGTGAAAGCATTAATGTGACAAATAGAAAGGTCATGATACAAAGGTTTACTTCAGCTGATAATTTCCTGCTAGAGTTCATCACTGCAGAGAACTCAAGACAATAACATGAAACACCTTATCACTTTGTATCCACAGCAAGAAGCTAAAAGAAGAGAATGCATACAAATTCACTTGCCTGCTTACTTACACTCGGTTCAATCTCTCCACTTATTGAATTCAAGAACCTTGCCTGCTCAGTACCTTCAGTCAACTGGGTCTTCCAAAATCAATTAATTTAATAAAATCAGTCCCAGAGGCAACCCAATGAAGAGAATCCTTCATTGAGATTCTCTTTCTCTTACAAATGATCTTAGATTATGTTGAGTTAGTTGACAGAGGTAATCATCTCAATAGTTAATGGGCATCTTAAATATTGTCTCAAAAAAACTACTGTTACTGTCAAAATAAGAAATGTATCCAAGAAAAGCAACAAGAAAAATTCTCCATTTTTTGAGAACATGGTAGCATAACCTAGAATATATGATACCATAAACCATGTGGTATTTCTTGATTGGCTGTCATCATCACTAGGTATTTTCAGCATGTTAAGACTGACATAATTAAATATTGACATAAATAAGTAACTACAAACCCCACAACTTTCTTTTTTCCCTTTTCTTTTATAGGACATTTTCTTTACATTTCAAATGTTATCCCTTTTTTCGGTTTCCCCTCAGGAAATCCCTATCCCATTGCCCCTCCTGCTGCTTCTGAGGGTGCTCCTCCACCCAACTACCCACTCTCTAACACCTTCCGGTCCTGGGATTACCCTACACTGGATCATCAAGCCTTCACAAGGCCAAGATCCTCTTTTCCCACTGATGCAGCTGGAGGCATAGGTCTCTCCATGTGTACTCTAGTTGGTGGTCTAGTTCCTGGGAGATCTGGAGGGGGACGGGCTAGTTGGTTGATATTGCTGTTCTTCCTATGGAGTTGCAAATCCCTTCATTTCTTTCTTTAACTCATCCATTGTAGACCCCATTCTCAGTCCAATGTTTGGCTGTGAACATTGGCCTCTGTATTTGTCAGGCTCTGGTAGAGCCTCTCAGGAGACAGCTATATCAGGCTCCTGTCAGCAAGCACTTCTTGGCATCTGCAATAGTGACTGGATTTGGTGACTGTATATAGGATGGATTTCCAGGTGGGGCAGTCTCTGAGTGGCCTTTCCTTCAGTCTCTACTCCACACTTTATCTCTGTATTCTCCCTTGAGTATTTTGTTCCACCTTCTATGGACTGAAGCATGTACACTTTGGTCTTCCTTCTTGGGCTTCATGTGGTCTTTGAATTGTATCTTGAGTATTCCAAGCTTTGGGGCTAAAATCCACTTATCAGTGAATGCAAACCATGTGTGTTCTTTTGTTACTGGGTTACCTTACTCAGGATATTTTCTAGTTTCAACCATTTGCCTAAGAATTTCATGTAATCATTGTTTTTAATAGCTGAGTAGTACTCCATTGTGTAAATGTATTACATTTTCTGTATCCATTCCTCTGTTGAAAGACATCTGGGTACTTTACAGCTTCTGACTATTATAAATAAGGCTGCTATGAATGGAGTGGAGCACGTGTCCTGGTTATTCTAGTATCCAGAAGTTCAACAGGGCTTAACAAAGTTGGTGCCTTTTTTTTTAATTTTTAACAGAATTAATTAATTAATTAATTAATTAATTAATTAATTAATTTTTACACCCCAGATTCTATTCTAATCCCAGTCCACCCCCCAGGGTTCCACATCCCATACCTCCTTCCTGCCCCTCCCCATACTCCTTCTTCCCCCATCTCCACAAGCATGTACCCATTTCACCCACCGCACCAGATCTCCAAACTTTCTCGGACCACCAGTCTGTTGAGATTTAGGCGCATCTTCTCTGAACCAGACCCAGGAGTCCTCTGCTGTATATATGTTGGAGGCTTCATCTCAGTGGGTGTATGCTGCGTGGTTGATGATTCCGTGTCTAAGTGATCTCAGGGGTTCAGGCTGCTCCGACTACAGGGTTGCCTTCCTCCTTAGATTCCTCCAGCTTTTCACTAATTCAACCAGATGGGTCAGATGCACATATTGGCACCTGACTATTTCAGCTGCTTTTGGGGTTTTTTGAAGAACAGTCATGGTAGGTCCCTTTTTGTGAACACCGCATAACTTTAGTAATGGTGTCAGGTCTTGGGGCCTCCCCTTGAACTGCAACCCACTTTGGGCCTGTTGCTGGACCTTCTTTTCCTCAGGCTCTTCTCCATTTCCATCCCTGTATTTCTTTCAGACAAGAAGAATTATGGGTCAGAGCTTTGGCTGTGGGATAGCAACCCCATTCTTCACTTGACGCCATGTCTTTCTGTTAGAGGTGGATTCAATAAGTTCTCTCTGCCTACTGTAGGACTTTTCATCTAGCGTCCCCCTCTTTGAGTCCTGAAAGTCTCTCACCTTTGGTCTTTGGTACATTCTAGAGGGTCTTCCCAACCTCTTTCCTCCTGAGGTTGCCTGTTTCCATTCTTTCTGCTGGCCCTCAGGGCTTAAGTCCTTTGTCCCCACCCAATATCAGATCATGCTCCCTTCTCCTCTACCCCCATCCCCTTTCCCTCCCCTGTCCCTCCCTCCCCCACCTTGTGGTTACTTTCTTCTCCCTCCTGAGTGGAACTGAGGCATCCTTACTTTAGCCCTTCAGTTTGTTCACCTTTTTGAGTTCTGTGGAGTGTATCTTGGGTATTCTGTACATTCATATATATATATATATGAATATATATATGGGCTAACATTTACTTATTAGTGAGAACATAGCATGCATGTCCTTTCAGGTCTGAGTTATCTCACTCGGGATGACATTTTCTAGTTCCATCTGTTTGCCTGCAAAACTCAGGATGTCCTCATTCTTGATAGCTGAGTAGTATTCCATTGTGTAAATGAACCACACTTTCTGTATCCATTCTTCTGTCGTGGGACATCTGGGTTGTTTCCAGCTTCTGACTATCACAATTAAGGCCTCTATGAAGATAGTGGAACATGTGCTCCTGTGGGATGGTGAGGCACCTGGGATATATTCCCAAGAGTGGTATTTCTGTATCTTTAGGTAGATCTATTTCCAATTTTCTGAGGAACCTTCAGACTGATTTTCAGAATGGTTGTACCAGTTTACAATCCCACCAGCAGTGAAGGAGTGCTCCTCTTTCTCCACATCCTTGTCAACATGTGTTGTCACCTGAGGGTTTTATGCCATTCTGACTGGTATAAGGTAGTATCTCAGGGTTGGTTGGTTTTTTTTTTCTTTTGCATTTCTCTAATCACTAAGGACTTTGACCATTTCTTTAGGTGCACCTAAAGAAAATTGGTGTCTTTCAGACCCTCTCTCCTGGCTTAGAGATGGTAAACTTCTTCAGTATCTATTTGTCTTTTCACTGGCTGTGGCTATATCTGACCTTTCTTCTTAGAGGCATATCAGACACAATGAACAATGGTTCGCTCTTAAAATTTATTTTCCCTTGGTTCCCTCCTTTTCAATACTCTATTTTCAAATATGGCCACTTTCTAAAGTCCTGAGGTAGTAAAGTAGTGCATTATCATAGGATTGGGGATGGACCCCTGAAGAAGACCTAAGGGAACATGAGAACAGCTAGATTTATTCAGATTAACAAGGGAACACTACAGATGTAATGAAAATTTTCATAATTTAAAGATATTTAAACAAATTCCTATGTAATGAAACTGTCTTACTCAGACAAAAGGAAAGATAAAATACAAGGGTACATCAGAAGTATTGCAGAAGTTCTGTATCCAACCTACTTCTTCGGGGTATGCTTCTTACAACCTCGAGAAATTTAGATTAGAACACTGATAGAAAATCAAGGCATTGTCCAGATGTTGTGGTTCATGCCTGTTATCACCAGACTCCATAGGAGAGGCAGAAAAGTTCTATGAGGAAAATGTCAGCCTGGTCTACATTGAAATTTAGACCCAGCCTACTTAGTGAGACCCATTAAAAAATTAAAATAAAAACAAACAGTAACTAAAATTACAATGTTTAAATTTTGACTTGGTCACTTGCCTAATTTGATATCACAACAAAATTTTTGTAATACGTATGTATTATCTTCCTTCTTATAAATATGAATTAAAAATACTCAATTGATCAAAGTAGCATGACAAAATATGATATCCTCAAAGAATTTACACAAGTAATTATTTCTATAAATGATAGAACTGCTTTCAAGAGCACATCTGCCTTCATTTCAAAGTAAAAACATGATTTTAACCTTAAAGACACCAAGACTGTATTGATAGTATAGTAATAAATATATACCTACTCAAACATTCAGATAATGGTTGTCAATCTGCTTCATTACTTACAGGCTTAACACTTTGAAAAAGTCTTTAAGTAAAAATGAATACACTAAGGAATGTATATAAGATAATCTCCATGTTGGAACTTCTGTTCCTTTTTGCTTTTAATATACTAATATAAATATAGATATACACATACCTACACTCTTATAGATTTGATTCTCATTATATATGTGTGTGTATTCTTCGTGTATGTATCTATATTGTGGTCTGGAAAAAACCTTTCTAAATGTTTTTCCTCTCACAAACATGCCTTAGAAAAGCAACCACAAATCAGGTATTTCCTGGATAAGTATGTGAAACAACTGTTACAGCTAACTGATCAGTAACTGAACACTGACTGGTGTTTGTAATGTTGCATGGCGAAACATTTTATGTACACTTTTGCGCAATTAACTATGTGAAATAGACTCTGTTTCTGCCTTTAGTTTACAGATAAGGATGATTCTCAGAAGCATCATTTCACCTAAAAGTGGGTGAGCCATGCTTCTAAAAAGTTCTTCCCCACTTCAGAAGGCAGACTCTAAAGGATTCCCTCTACACTTTCTTTCTGTACTTCATCACCAGTGCTCACATACTCAGAAAACCTGCCTGTGCTTTGGTTTCAAATGATTTCACATTCCCTTCTCCCACTTCATTTACTTAGTTGACTATCCCTATTTCAAAATATGCGAGGTATCCAGAATACATTAATTAGTGACAGCATCAACAAAGGAGATGCAGGCACCTACCCATCCTCTCATCACTGTTCTCTTTTGCTTAAAATTCAGTGTGATTTGTTAGTCACTGGAAGAAATGTAATTATATATGCAAATGTAACTGACAAGTGTGATTGCCTTCTTTTATCAAAATGGTACAACCCCAATTAAAAGGACAGGGAAGAACCAGTTAGAAGATGATGAGCATCAGAGAGTGACAGTTCTGGAAGAAGCAATGAGAATGAGCAAAGACTCACAGAACCCTCTTGTCGCTCAGTGGAATGTCTTCACAGTAGCAACATGCTTAGTGAATCTGAATAACTGACTTTAGAGATGATAATGTCAGTGGTCCTGACCTGTACGTTTTGGTATGCCACAGTGAATTCAGAAGCATGACCTCTAAAGATGCCTGAGTCTTCTTTTGGAGTCAATAAAACATCATAAGTTCTATTTCATGGTCATTTGAGTCTTTTCTGTATTGTTCCTGATTACTTACGTTTGATTCACTATGAATATGTGAATATTTCTGAACTTTAACAACAATTATATAACAGATGTCATAGAGAATCTTAAGGAAGTCAAGGTTTCTAGGGAAGACATTAATAAAAATAGGATGTTACTTCAATATAATTTGTCACTATTCACCCCAAATCTTACCTGATGGATTCTCATGAAGCTGTCTTGTCACATTTACACAGGCTTTGTTTAATCTTCTCACCTAACCTTTCAAGAACCTAATTAAGTACTTCCAAAAATACTAGCGTATACTTCATAAAAATTGAATTTTTCATTACCAAAACAAGTAGATAATAGCTTGCACTGTTATGAAGAAAGACAAAGTGAAGATGTCAGGTAGAAAGAGATAAAAGATGGAAAGAAAATTACTGTGTTATCAAAAAGATAATAAAGTTTAAAAGAAAAAAAAAGGTAAGACATTTTGGAGGATATATAAAACAGCTTGATGACAGCCTACGAAAATGAAATAACTTTGGTGAAGGAAATGTCGCTAGTTGGATATTATTTAAAGCTTAAAACAATATTTTATCTTTGCATTCCTAGTCAGACAAAAATAACCCAAAAATAAAAAAAGAAGCATCTTAAATAAGCAATGTTCACCAATATATAGTCAGTGTTCCCCCATGACAAATCAGGGTGTCAATTTTATGGCATTGTCTCTATAGTGTAAAATCTAACAGGATGACAAATAATATTGATAATATTTTGGGAAATACTTTGAACTTTGGTGATAAGTGCAGATGTAGCAAATGCAACTTTAAGTTACTGAAAACGATGCAGCTGCATGGACCATACGAGTGGCTTATGAAATCACGCACAAAGAAGTCATATAATTGTAACACAGTCATGACAGTTTACGATTAGTCTCCGTAACAGTGGTGAAAATAAGTCACCACCAATATATAGCTTTGTGTTTCAAAATATTATCTTACCAAACTATTTACACATTAGATACATGCAGTAACCACTAATCATGGAATACTGTCATAACAGATTGAGACTGTTGAAATTATTTACAGTACTAATTGTAAACAAGAATGCAAAGAATTAGGTATGCTAAAGCATAGTTGATAATAGCTATCAAAAACAGCATTATTTGAACAGCAAATCCCATGCCTATGAGTTTATAAGTAGAGGATTACGATAAGATACATAGGTAGCAGCAGTGAGTCATTTATTGCTTTCTGTTGTTGTAACCAAATGTGTGACAAAACGCAACTTGGAGAAGTAAGGAAACACCACACAACGGCACAGAAATACTCTCATTTTAAACAGGAAGAATAAAGTTACAGTGAGGAAATATTGGACCTACTGAAAGTTAGTGGGATAAATACAGAATTAATTCACAATTTGGATGTACAATTCCATCATGGTGGGAAAGGCATAGAGTTAGCAATATATAGCAGCTGGCAACACCTCATTGTAGTTTAGAATAAAAAAGGAATTAATGCTAGCACTCAGCTTGTGTTTGCTTAGTGTTTTGTTAGGTTCGTGGGTTAGATTTTGTTGTTTTGTTTTATATTCAGCCTGAGTTTCCAGACTACGAGATGGATGGTTCCCTTTACACCCACATTCTGAGTCATCCCTCCACTGCCAGACATCTGTGGGAAAGCCCTCACAGACATAGAAAAGACAAAACTTCCAGGTGATTCTAAATTCAGTCATGTTGATGATGAAGACTTGCTATGACAAGTGTAGCTTTTATTAACTTGATACGGTAGCACATCACTTTTAAATCACAACATTCCACCCTAGTTCCGCAAAGACTCACAGATGTCTCATAATGAACAATGCACATACTCATTATTAAGAATCCCCCAATAAGAAATACCCAATTTAATAAAAATGGGAAAAAAGGAATCCCCCAAATCTTAAATTTAACATTGTTTAAAAGTTCACATTTTAAAGTCTTTTCTATGACTTAAGCCTGTTTCTTAACTGTGAGCTCTTGCAAAATTATACACTAATTTATATACTTTGAATATGCAATACCACTCAACATATAATATACAGTATAGATTCTCATTTCAAGTGGGAGAAATAGGGTTATAAGCAAGGAAAGATGGGACCTAAAGCATACCAAAAGCCAGTAGGACAAACAGTTAAGGTTGCAATTGCATGTCTAATATCTGGTGTTCGTATGGATTTATCAGGAGCTCAGTAGATGAGTGCTGCATTCTCTCCAGTTCTGCTACATGCAGTACTAATAGCCACTTTCTTAAACCATTTTGTCCCTATACCTGCATCTACACTTAGTAGGGATCCCATCATCTTTGCATTGCCAATATCCTGGGGTTGACACTACAGTCTCACCATCAAATTTATAATGTCGGTCTCCTTTTAGCGAATCTGACATGGAGACACATTGCCTCACTTCAGTGAGTCTCTGGAACCTCTGTGCAAGCAGGCTTGCAGAACCCCACCATTCTTGCATTTTCTGCCTCAAAACCCAATATCATCTGGATGACTGCCAAGTTAGGCCAGCTTGAAATTCAGTCTGGTCCCCTTTTACCACAATGATTTCAGCCTCCGTGATCCTTAATGGTTGAACCAGGGGAAATAGTTACTAGGTATTTGTTTTCAAATAACATTTTCAATCCATGTTTTCTCCTTTCAAAATTAACTGATATTTTATAGTTTAAAGCTTTCCATAGGTAGAATTTTACCCTTGAGGCACCTTGTTTATTTCCCTAATTAGAAACATTTGAGTAATCCTGTTTATTATGCTAATCTCTTTAATAAGTATCTCTTACCTACATCCTGAAACTTGCTGGGGCTCCTATCCTTGGTAAATTGTATATTCTGTTAATATCTTTCTTCTTCTGTTCCTCCTCCTCCACCTTCTTCTTGTTGTTTCTACCCCTTCTCTCTCTCTCTCTCTCTCTCTCTCTCTCTCTCTCTCTCTCTCTCTCTCTCTCTCTGTGGGGATGTGCTTGTATGTGTGTGTGTGGTGTTTGCATGTGCATGCCTGTGTATGAGTGTGTGATATACTAGGACATGTATGTGGAGGTCAGAGAACAGCTCATGTATATCACTTTTCTTCTAGTACTAACACTCATATCATTATCTGTATCAGTCGTTATCGAAGGAAAAATTGACAGGGTTTGGTTGCTTTCATTACTGAACCAATCACTCTCTTTTATTTGAAACATGGCTATGAAAAAGCAGGTAAAGGTGTTAGTAAGGGATCATGGAATAAATCTTGAAATCTTCCTTAATATGACTTTCACTTTGTGTCACGATTAGAGTACATTTGTGATGGTTTACATTCACAAAGTTCCATGTGGTCATTGTCAGCAAAGGAGAAAAAAATGATACCCAGTGTAAGTTTTTAATAAACAGAAAAGCATTGTGTAATATATAATATTTGTTGTGTCATCTTGTCGAATATTTAAAATAAGGAATCCCAAGCCAAAAACTAATTTGTTAAATATCGCAATAAAATATAACACCATATAAAGTAATAAATGTTTTCTACAACCAACATATGGAAATCATTATCTCTATCAACTGTCCATCATGTTTAATAATGATTTTTTATTAACCTGCTGAACTTGAATTCAAGCATCCATTTTGATTTTAGAGATAATCTTCTCATCTAAAAGTTTTCTTTCTCATCAGTATCAAGGAAGCAGCTCAGTTGGTAGCATGTTTGCTTAGCATGCATGAAGTATGTTCTAGCTTTGTTCCCCGTAATCACAGCAAGCTAGAGAGTGGTACACATCTAAAATCCCCGCACCTCAAAGGTAGAGGGAGGAAGATCAGTTCATGGTCATTTTTAGCTACATGTTGGGTTGGAGGTCACACTGATATACAAAACCGTGTCTTAATCAACAATCAAAACAAAAAGACCTATCTAAAGTCAGGAAAAATAATTCAAATTATAAAGACAGATAGTGGGTTTTTAAAACTCATAGAATACTATCTTAATGTGTTCCTCTCATGATTTTTATCTATGAGAAAAATTACATGACCGTGACACATAATCAAAATGATATGACATTTACATATAATAATACGCTGACTTATAATCAAATAAAACAAGCTCAATTGAATATAATGAATAATTAGCAATATCTTTGATACTTAGGCATAATTTGGGGCAAGAAGAATGCTCCAGGGAAGTCTCTGACTTACTGTTTTCTGCTGCAGGCTTAGCCATTCTGTTCTTCCTAGATATCATTGTATAATACTTTGATCTACTAGTCTCTCTGGAGGTAGGGAATATGGATCTCAAAGGTCTCTCTCTCTCTGTTAACTGTTGTTTTTCAGACAATAATCCCAAGGCTGCAAAGTCAACTCATCACGGGATAACCACAGAAGAAAAAACAACTAATAAACTCTGTGTGGCTAAACTGGTAGACGAGATAAAACTTGATATTTCAACCCAAAAGTTAGCTAGATCCACTAACTCATGAGACAGTCTTCCAGATACTCCCAACGTTTTTAAGGTCAATAAACCAATCATTTTTTGTAATTTGGATTATTTGTATATTAGCCAAATCTAGCTGCTGTAATCCCATGTATCAGTTGGGTGGTTTAAAGTGACAGACATTTATTTTTCACAGTTCTGAGGATGGGAGTCCTGAGACCATGAAAATAGAGAGTAGTGGCTCTCTTAGCCTAGAACCAGCAAGACAGCCTATGCTCCTTTCCACAGCCAATGCTAACTATGGCCAACACAATCAAACAATGAAAATTTGAGTGACAACAGGGAGATTTCTTGCCTTCAATATTTCCCCCACACTAATTTAAATAATCATTAAGTTGAAATAAACATCCCAAGAAAAGCTAAGGAGGTTGTGATTGAGATGATTACTGAAGACTCCAACCTAGGCTAATTATAATTACTCAGATTCCTTCCTGATATTTAAATAAATTTCACTGAAAGAATTCTGATGAAAGCGGCTTTGAAAAAGTAATTCAGTGTTGTGGGCACTGTAGAGGAAGGAAGGTATATTTAAGGACTCAGGACAGTAAAGGGTTTAGGAAAACATTTATGTAAAGAGAGAAATGCAAATGATGAGAAGAAAGGAGTCTAAGAAATGAAAAAACAAGTAAAGAAATGTAAATGTAAATGAGTTAGTGTAATGGCACTAACTCAGCTTTTCTTTTTTCTTTATGGAACATATTTTGTATAAGTATGTTTTGATGGTGGTTTCTCCTCCCTCACCTCATCTAGGACCCTCCCCTCCTTCCCATCTATCTTTCAAGCTCTAGTTCTCTTTCTTTCTTTAGAAAGCAAACAGAACAAAAGGAAAGCAAAACAAAAAAATCACAAGAAGCTTATGCACACACACACACACACACACACACACACACACACACACACTCTCAAAACAAAAACCATAAAAACACAAAATGAGAAACTATAATAAACAAAGAAAAGACCAGGAAGGAAAATATGAGATAAAGAAACCATCATAATCCTCAAAGACACCTTTGAATTCTCATTTTGTGTTGGTCACCTAGTGCTTGGTTTAAACTAAATGCTTAAGCATGTCTTATAGACACACTGAAACTCCACCAGAGAAAACTAATTTTTCCTTTGCAAGAAGTTGTTAATTGGAATAAGATTTTTAGTTGGAATTGGGTGTTATGTCTGAATGTTTTTCTATTGTGGATCTCGGTTTTATTTCCCATCTACTTCAAGAGAAAGGTTGCTCAATGTCAGCTCTCTTCATACATTAAAAAAAAGACAAAAAAGACAGAGCAGACAGACAGACAGACAGAGAACTCAATGAATACTTGACAAGAACCAAGTATCTGGTACCATGAAATATACCTAAATACAAAAAAAAAATTTTTGGAAAAGAGACAAGGAGGATCTGTCTGGGAATCTAATCTCAAGATGTGGCTATTATTTTCCTCCTGGGAACTGGCCACTAAAAATTACAGCCAGTGTTTCTCTACTAATGTATTATTTATACTTTGTATCATGAATTTCTCTATTGTAGTGCAGCTTATCAGTGGACATTCAGTAAACAGGCTGGGATGTGGTAAAGAATGATGTAGCATGCTGATCATATGCTATACTGGATTCCAAAATCTTAAAATATATACTCTAATTATTTTTATATATACATATCTATTCAGTTCAAAAGATAGATAAATGGCATATAAAAATGTCCATTTTCTGAACAGTGCTACTCTTACACAAGAAGTAGCCATTAATAAAACACTATAGGCATATTTCTAACAACAATAAGGAATTAATACAAAGAACCAATATGTGTCTATATTTGCAGTCTGTTCTACTCTCTCCCAGTGACACTTTAGTAGTTATTTAATTTCCCTCTCCTGCCCTCTTTCCCCTATCTTCTACTCCCTCTTCTCTTGCCTTCCATCCCTAAATAGTTCTATAAAGGAAAATACACAACTTTCTATGTATTATAATTCTCCCAGCATAAGGATTTTATTGTCAATCTAAAAACAGCTGACATAGCCTAAAAGTAGGACCATAAAAATAAAATACAGCTCACATATTCCACTTGCCACACTTGAAAGAAATGAGATGTTCTCCCAATTGTTATGGCAGCTGACAGTACTACATTTGGGAATTTGCAACAAAGGAAAGAGGAAAACAGATCTCTGGGGTCTTAAAGCACCTCCTTGCTTTTCAGATGAAATGGCTTGATTTATAAGGCTATGTATCAGGATCAGATCTTCCTGGTGAAAATCATCCTCCTATTTATTTACTTGACTATCTTTCTTTGATAATTAAAGACTATAAAACCAAGCCCTGTCTTAAGATTGCTAGAGTTATTTCATTTCCTACTTCCAAACTAAGATTTCTCTGAGCCAAAATGTTCCTTTGCTCTCCTATTAGTTTTCTCAGACATTCCAAACATTAACTATCCTTTCCAATACACCCATTCTCTCTAGAGAATATTCTGTCCCCTTTACTTTCTTGACAAATAATAAATATATACAATGGATTTCTTTGTTTCCCAGAAAATCACTGGGCCTGTAGTTCAGGCCTCAAATCAGCTATCTTTTGCACCATATCCTACAGGATAATGGTCCACCCAGTTTCTTTCATCATGCTTAGTCTGTCTCCTTGAGTACTGATGGACTCTTCTCAGAACATACTCAAATCGCTCTAAGTAGAATGTTCTTTCTCATGTTAATCTCGCTAGTTTTCCTTGAGTAATATTTTTCTCACTGATTTACTCATTTATTCACTTTACATCCTGATCACGGCCCTACTCTCTTCCCAGTCCCACTCTACCACCCGGTTTTCTCTATTTCTCTGTTTCTCCTCAAAGAAGAGGAGCCTCTCCCCCACCTGGAAATTAAGCTGCCCTAGCACATCAAGTATCATCAAGATTAAGGATATCCTCTACCACTGAAGCCAGACAAAGTAGCCCAGCTAGGGGAAAAAGGATCTGAAGACAGGCAACAGAGTCTGAGTGAGAGTCTGACTCAGAAACAAGAGTCAGAGTAGGAGACAGTGCCCACTACAATTGTAGTGAGGGATGTGCAAAGCCCAAGCTGTGCATCTGCTGTATATGTGTAGGGGGCCTAGGATCAGTCCATACATTCTCTTTGGTTGGTGGTTCAGTGTCTTGTGAGCCACTGTTGACTCAGGTTAATTGGCTCTGCAGGTCTTCTTGTGATGTCCTTTACCGCCTAAATTTCCCACAACCATTCCCCTGACTCTTCTCAAGACTGCCTGAGCTCTATCTAATGTCTGACTGTGGGTCTCTGTTTTCATCATCTGCTCGACAGAGCCTCTCAGATGGCAGTTGTGCTAGGCTCCTGTCTGCAAGAATAGAAGAGTACCATTAATAGTGTCATCGGTTGGCTGTTCCCTCAATTTCTGTTTCATCTTTATTCCTGTACATCTTGTGGGTAGAGCAAATTTTGGGTTGAAGATTTTGTGAATAGGTTGGTGTCCCCCTCCCTCCACTGGAAGTCCTCTTGGATACAGAAGATAGCAAATTTAGACTCCATATCTCCAGCTGCTAGGAGTCTCAGTGAGGGTCACCCCTAGGAACCTTCTTTGTCCCAGACCTCCAACTTGTTCCAGAGATGGCCCCGAACACACACTCCCCTTCTCTCTGCCAGAGCTCTCACCTCAACTCCCTCTGTCCCCACACCTGATCCGCACCTGTACCCTCTTTCCCTTCTGCCCTCCCTCTTCCACCCAGGTCCCCCTTTCCATCCACTTCCGATGTTTGTTATTTCCCCTTCTGACTGAGATTCAATCATCCTCTCTGTGTCCTCATTATTACTTAGCTTTTTTGGATTTGTGAATTGTAATGTGGTTATTCTGTCCTGTATGGGTAATAGTCACTTACAAGTGAGTACATACCATGTGTGTCTTTCTGGGTCTGGGTTACTTCACTTAGTACAACATTTTCCTCTGACAGTAATCTATGCACCTTTTTATTGAAGATTCTTCTTTTGAAAGAGTAACTAAGTTTTTGGTTGTGAGAGTTGTGATTGTTTTGGTTTGGGTTATTTAATCCTAAGAGGGAGTATTAAATAGCCCAGGCTAACATCAGTTTTGTTATGCACTCAAATCTACCCTTGAACAACTGATCCTTTTCTATCTACTTCCAAGAACTGAGACTACCGTACTCTACAGAAAGAGTCACTTTGATTCTTACTTTTTATCACCTCATTTCTCACATGGCTCTCCCCTATCCCCACACAATAAAGTCTTAGGAAGCTCAATAAAAAACATACTATCCAAAATTCCATATTCCTTATGCAACAAACTCAAACTAGTGAGCATTACTGAACTTATCACGTTACCACTCAGCATTTACTATTGATCTTCAGGTTGTCTCATTAGACTTTATGAGTTGAGTCAGGAAGAAAGTAATTGCAGTTTAGGAAAAAAAGGCAAAGAACTAAAGATGGTGGAGGAGAGGTGAGAAAACATCAAAGAAGAGCAAAACAATAAGAACAAAGAGAACATAGTTATTAACATCTCTTAATAATAGTGGACTTGATTCCCCAGTAAAAAAGACACAGGCTAACAGGGTAGATGTGAAACTAGGATCCATCTTTCTGCTGAACACAAGAAACATACCTCAGCAATAAAGATTGGCATTATCTTAGTGTAAAGGGCAGGAACAAAAAGTTTTCCAAGCAAACAGACCAAGGAGCAAATTGTAGCACACCATTCTAGTATCCAATAAAATAGACAAGCAAAATTAATCAAAAGTGATAGGGGAGGACATTTCATATTCATCAAAGGAATAATCTACCAAGATGATATATCAATTCTGAACATCGGTGCCCAAACACAGAGCACCTACATATGTAAAAGAAACATTGCTAAAACTTAAATAGTACATCAAACTCTACACATCAATAGTGGGAGACTTCAACATTCCCATTCTCAGAAACTGACAGGTCACCTAGATAAAAACTAAAAAGAGAAAGAGTAAAACTAACCAATATTATGAATAAAATGGACCTAACAGATATCTATAGAATATTTTACCCATAAGCAAAAGAATATACCTTATTCTTATCAGTACCTCATGGATCCTTCACCGAAATTAACCATATGGTAAGTTATAAAGGAAGCCTCAACAGATAGAATTAAATTGAAATAAAGCCTTGTTGCTTATCAGACTACCAAGAATTAAAGCTGGACTTCAACAACAGAACAGGAAAGTCTACACACTCATGGAAATTAAATGACTCTCTACTCAATGATTGCTGGGTCAACAAAGGAATAAAGAAATTAAAGCCTTTCTAGAATCCAATGAAAATGAAGGTACAACATACCCAAATTTATGGGAATCAATGGAAGCCTGCTAGGAGGAAATTTCACAGCACTAAGTGCATCTATAAGGAAATTAGAAAGTTCTCATACCAACAATTTAAAAGTACACATCAAAGCTCTGGGGGTAAAAAAGAAGCAAACACACTGAAGAGGAGTAGAAGACAGGAAATGATCAAAATTGTGGATTAAATCAATCAAATAGAAACAAAAAGTTAAACTCTAAAATATCAACAAAACTAAGAGCAGGTACTTTCAGAAAATCAAAAAGATAAACAAGCCCTTAACCAAGCTAACCAAAAGACACACACAGACAGAGTATCCAAATAAACAAGATAAAAAATGAAAAGGGAGCCATAAGAACAGACACTGAGGAAATTAAAAGAATCATTAGGTCTTACTTCAAAAATGTGTATTCCACAAAAATGGAAAATTTTAATGAAATGGATTGCTTTCTAGACAGATTTCACTTACCACGTTTAAATCAAGATCAGGTAAACTATAGAAACAGCCCTATAACTCTTAAGGAAATAGAAGCAGTCATTAAAATTCTCTCAACACAAGAAAGCTCAGGGCCAGATAGTTTTAGTGTAGAATTCTACCAGACTTTCAAAAAAATGATATCAATACTTCTCAAACTATTCTACAAAACAGAAACAGAAGGAACACTGTCAAATTCATTCTATTAATCCATAATGACCCTGATACCTAAACCACACAAAGACTCAAAAAAGAAAGAAAATTTCAGACCAATTTCTCTTAAGAACATTGATGCAGAAATATGTAATAAAATACTCACAAACTGAAACCAAGAACACGTCAAAAACACCATTCTTCGTGATCAAGTAGGCTTCATTTCATGGATGCAGGGATGGTTCAATATGTGAAAATTCATCAATGTAATACAACGTATAAACGAACAGGAAAACAAATCACGTAATGATCTCATTAGATGACAGAAGAGCCTTTGACAAAATCCAACAGGCCTCCAGGTTAAAAGTTTTAGAGGGATACCCTAAACATAATCAAATCAATATATTGCAAGCTAATAGCCAACATCAAATTAAATGAATTAAAGCAATTCCATTAAAATCAGAGACAAGATAAGGCTTCTTACTCTCTCCCTATCTATTCAACATAGTACTTAAGTTCTACCTAGAGCAATAGGACAACTAAAAAAGATCAAGGAGATACAAATCGGAAAGGTAGAAGTCAAAGTATTACTATTTGCGAATGGTATGACAGAATACATAAACAACCCCAAAAATTCTACCAGAGAACACCTACAGCTGATAAACAGCTTCAGCAAAGTGGGGTAAATACAAAATTAACTTAAAACAACCAGTTGTTCTCCTTTATACAAATGATAAACAGGACAAGAAATAAATTATGGACAAACCCCCATTTATAATAGCCATGAATGATATTAAGTACCTTGGAATAACTCTAATCAAGCAAATGAAAAACCTATATGATAAGAACTTTAAGTCACTTAAGAAAAAAATTTAAAAAGATCTCAGAAGGTGGAAAGATTTTCAAAGCTCATTGATTTGTAGGATTAACATGGTGAAAACCTTACCAAAAATCTTACCATAAGCAATTTACAGATTCAATGCAATCCCGATCAAAATTCCAACACAATACTTTACAGACCTTGACAAAGCAATTCTTAACTACATATGGAAAAAGAGAACAAGGATAGCTAAAACAATCCTAAACAATAAAAGAACTTCCTAAGATATCAACATCCCTGAGCTCAAGCTATACTACAGAGCAACAGTGCTAAAAAAAAAAAAACCTGTATGGTATTGCTACAGAGACAGACAGTTTGAATCAACTCAAAGACACAGAAATAAACCAACACATTATATAGTCACAAGAGGTAGAAGGAGCTAGGAAACTGAAAGGGAGAGGAGGTGAGAAGAGAAATAGGGATTTCAGGATCAGGTGTGGGGAGAGACAGGGGAGATGGCCAGTTGGCCATGAGAATGAATGGAAATCTGCAGCTGGCAGTGATGGGGGAGATACTCAAAGACATGCCAGAGACCTGGGATAAAGGAAGCTCCCAAGAATCAATGGGGGAGACCCTAGCTGAGACTCACAGCACTGGGAATATAGAACTTGATTGGCCACCTCCTGTAACCAGGCGGGAATCTCAGTGGATCTATAGGAACACCAACACAAACTATGAACCCAAAATGTATCCTCCCTACAGGGGTGTAGGATGGAGCAGAGACAGAGAGAATGGCCAATCACTAACCAGCCCAACTAAAGACCCATCTCATAGATAAGCACAAATCCTTCGCTTTGCTTTGAGGAGCCTACATGGCTGTCCTTTGAGAGGTTCCATCCAGCAGCTGACTCAGACAGATGTAGAGAACCACAGTCAAACATTGGATGGAGCTTGGGGACTCATGGAAGAGTTGGAAGAAGAATTGAGGGATAGAAACTCCACAGGAGAACCCAAGAGTCAAACTAGCCTAGAACCTTGGGGCTCTCAGAAACTGAACCACCAACCAAAGAGCTATCCCCTGGCCCTGCACATATGTAGTAGATGTGAAGATTGATCTTCATATGAGTCTTGAACAAGTAGAGCGGGGGCTATCCCTAAAACTATTACCTGTCTGTGGGATCTGTTACCCAAACTTCGCTTCAGTTCTTGTCCAGCTTCAGAGGAAGAAGAAGCACCTAGACCTACAGAGACTTGATGTACCAGGGAGAGGATATCAAAGGGGCAGCTCCATTCTATCAGAGAAGCAGAGGAGGAAGGAGGGACGAGACTGTGATAAATAAGGAACAGGATAGAGGACAGAGATCTGGATGTTGAGTGAAACCATTAATACATACGTAAATATAAATAAATAAATAAATAAATAAATAAATAAATAAATAAATAGAAGTTGGATTGTAAATGTAAGAGATTGGTGTGTAAAATTCTCTCATATTACTCACCAAGTTAACAGGAAACTAGGATACTTTGAAATTCCTTTTCTGCCTCTTACAAAAGGTATGCTTTTAATTATGCAATTTCTCAGAGAAAACAGTTGTTACACTTCAACTAACTGATTTTATCATTGCACATAATTAATTAAACCCTTCTTTTTTAAAGTTGCTCTTTTCTACACTTTCACTACTAGCTTAAATAACATTTTTTTCAACTCTGGTATTCTTGGTATCATAATGAACTCCTCTTCTTTACTTAATCTGTAAGGAAGCCCATGATAAGAGGCTGACTTCAGCAAAGCCATTGCTGTTTTACCTCAAGGTACTTGTGGCCTGAATTTCCCTTCAATCTCGCACACATGTACATTCATCTCTTGATATCAGTGCTATTTTTGTCAATTTGACATAAACTAAACATATCTAAGAATAGGTAATTTTAAATTTATTCATTCATTCATTCATTCATTCATTCACTTTACATGCCAATATCAGCACTTCCCGTCCTCCCAGTCTCCCCTTCTCACATCTCTTCTCCACATTCACCTCTCCCCTTCTCTGAAAAGGCAGAGCCCTCTTGGAAATCACTGGCACCCCAACCCAGCCACTACCCTGCCCCCAATCCCCTGTCTCACCCTCATCCCCCTACCAAAGTCATTCTCTCACTGAGGCCAGAGAGGGCTGTCAGCTAGGGGAGCAAGCGGACAACAAATACATCACTCTGTTGTTGGGGAACCCGCATGAAACCCAAGACTCACTCCTTCTACCTATGTGCGGCGTCGCCTAGGTCCAGTCCATCTTTGCTCTTTGATTGGTGGTTCAGTATCTGCGAACCTCCACGGGCCCAAGTTAGATGACTGTTGGTCTTCCTATGGAGTCCCTATTCTCTTCAGGTCCCTTAATCCTTCCCCAAACTCTTCCACAAGACTTTCTGAGGTACATCTAATGTTTAGCTGTGCGACTCTGTATCTGTTTCAGTCAGCTATTGGGTGGATTTTCTCAGAAGACAATTATGCTAGAATTCTGTCTGCAAGCATAACAGAGTATCATTAATAGTGTCGGGGATTGGTTCATCCCCATGAGATAGGTCTCAAGTTGTGGCAGTCATTAGTGGCCAACTCTTTCATCTCTGCTCTATCTTTTTGGCAGGACATATTTTAGGTCAAAAGTTTGGTGGGTGGGTTGTTGTCCTTATCCCTCCACTGGGAGTCTTGCCTGACTTCAGGAGGTGGTCACTTCAGGATCCATATACCCCACTTTTAGGAGTATCACTCTCATAGGCACACTGGGGCTTCCCACTCATCCTGGGTCTCTGGTACCTACCACCCCTGCTACCGATTTCCTTTCTCTCCTGTGCTGTCTCTATATGGATACCCCCTTTTCTTATCCCCTCTTCTACCTGATTCCATCCCTATATCCACTTGTATATATTTTATTTCCCCTTCTTTATTAAGAAACTTTCTCCATAAAATTGTCTTTTAGGCAAGGCTGTGGAGTGTTTTCTTAATTACTGAATGAGGTGGGAGGATCCAACTCATTGGGAATAGAACCTGCACAGGGCAGTTGACCCTGGAATCTGTAAGAAAGAAGGCAAGCCCACTAGCATTTCTCCCTGGTCTGTGCATTAGTTTCAGTGACCCAGGTTCTTACCTTGAGTTTCTGTCCTGACTTCATTGGATGAAATACTGTGATATTGAACTATAATAATAATTGAGCTCTTTCCCTCCCCAAATTATTTTTGGTGATGGTGTTTTAACTTACCAATAGAAACTTAACAAAGACATCTTAAGCCCCAGTATCTCAATAGGTTGCTCTGGAGACAATTCCTTTGAAGTGATGATTAAGCTAAAATAAATTCTTCTGGGTATATGTTAATACAATCAGTCTATAATTCGTATAGGAAAAGGAAATGTAACACAGGATGCACCAGGGGTATGGTCACAGATGAAAGGGAATGTGAGATACATCAGGAAGGCAGCCATCTGAGTGCAAACAGAATGACCTCAGAACTCAAAGATCTGGGACACTGACAGCCCTAAAGGAACTAAAGCAGTACTTGAATATTTGTTTCAATGGTCCCCTTGGAGTATGGCTCTGATTCTACATTCTGTAGCAGAATCATAGGTTATTGAGGCTGAACACATCCAAGAGATCATTTAATAATGAAGTGTAAAGTGTTCACTAGGGATCACTAGATTTCTTTCAAAACTAAGGAAACCTGAGCTCTTTTTCACTTTGTCACTGTTTTCTTTAATGTAAATTGATCCATGTATACATATACATTTGGTATTTAAGCTACTAAATATTAAACACACTACATACTAAACTGGTTTATTCATAATGAAAGAATGATTTTAAAAATCACTTGTGAATTAAGAGTTCTGTCTCTAATTTTTCAGGAAAAATCTCAAAACAACTCTGGAATAAAATACATTATATTAATTAAAAATACTGTTAATAGTAAATATAAAGAATATAGGTTTAAAGGTTTTAATTTTCTTCGGAACTTTTTAAAGACATTTGCCTCATAAATTTATAACTGTTATTCTTTATGGTGAATCCCCTAACTCACTATGGGAAGGATACTTTCATGATATGCAAAACTAGAACAAGCAGCATTCATTTTGACAGTTGAGGGTAGAACTGTGTGGAGGAAAAGGAAGATATTTCCCGGGGCCCTTTGAATAATTTCTAAACACATCATTTCTTTCAGTAAATATAGTCATCTTTAGCAAAGACTGTGTACCAGCCCTTGTCTATTTCAGCCTCAAAATACAATAAATTAGTATTTCAGTATAAGATTGTCAACATGATGGAAATATTCCCAAGGAATTGTTAGTACTCTGATATGTAGAAAAGATCTGCTAATGTGAAAGAGAGCCACCTTCAACTTAAGGCTCTAGGAGGCTTTGCTCTATAATCAGAATCTTTGTATATCTCACATCTACTTCCTACAGAATGAAAACAGTCCTAGTTTTAATGATTGGAGGGGATGTCAGAGCCTTAAGTCATAATTTGCTTCTTCACTAAACCAAAAGACCTACCAAATGAGCTGTTCTGGTGTCATCCTTCCTGCTGTGATAAAATAACCAACCAAAGGCAATTTTAATAGAGTAAAAGCTTACTTTGGCTTAAGGTTCTGGAAGACACAGTGCATTGTGAGAGAGTGACCATGGTAGAAGAACATGAGGCTAGCCCTTGGCAGTACATCAACATCCTGGAAGAGAGAGTAAACAGGAAGTGGGACTGGGCTATCACACCTCAGCACCTACTCCAGCAAGGATCCACCTCCAAACATTCCCACCAATTGTTCACACACACTAGTCTATGAAGGACAATTCACTTTCAAACCACAGAATAAGTGAACACATAATTCATTTCATTGTGTCATGTTGTCTGTACCATAATTGGCCTTTACTAATCTAGCCAAAGGGGGAAAAAAAACTACTGCATAAAAGTTAAACGAAGAGAGAGGCAAAGATTAAAACAGAGACTGAAGGAACACCCATTCAGAGCCTGCCCCACATGTGGCCCATACATATACAGCCATCCAATTAGACAAGATGGATGAAGCAAAGAAGTGCAGACCGACAGGAGCCGGATGTAGATCGCTCCTGAGAGACACAGCCAGAATACAGCAAATACAGAGGTGAATGCCAGCAGCAAACCACTGAACTGAAAATAGGACCCCCGTTGAAGGAATCAGAGAAAGAACTGGAAGAGCTTGAAGGAGCTCGAGACCCCATATGTACAACAATGCCAAGCAACCAGAGCTTCCAGGGACTAAGCCACTACCTAAAGACTATACATGGACTGACCCTGGACTCTGACCTCATAGGAAGCAATGAATATCCTAGTAAGAGCTTCAGTGGAAGGGGAAGCCCTGGGTCCTGCTAAGACTGAACCCCCAGTGAACTAGACTGTTGGGGGGAGGGGGACAATGGGGGGAGGGTGGGGAGGGGAACACCGATAAGAAAGGGGAGGGGGGAGGGGGATGTTTGCCCGGAAACTGGGAAAGGGAATAACACTCGAAATGTATATAAGAAATACTCAAGTTAATAATAATAAAATAAAATAAAAGTGAAAAAAAATATCCAATAAAAAAAAGTTAAACAAATACTTCAATCTTTATCAGAATCAAACAAGCAACGAGGAAAGCCTTTATGCTGCAATTAAATTCATGATGAATTTTTTTAAAAAATAGGATTTTAAAAACTTACACAGACAAGGCATGGTGGCATATCTCTGTCAAAACAGCTTCTGGAAAGTCGAGGTATGAAAATGAGGAATTAAGGGCCAGCCTTAACTACAGAGCAAGTTCAAGTTGGGTCTTTGTTTCCAGCCCTTCCTCATCCCTAAAGCAGGTAAAGGCACAATGATGGGACTTTTCCAAGGTCAAAAACTATGGTAATAGTCAAGCCTTCTTATGCTTCACTAGGGCTTGATAAACTCCAGATTTTACAGTTTGCTTATTTGCTCTTGGGTTTTTGCTTTGTTTTGCTATGTTGCTTGATCACTAGATGTGGACTATTTAGTTATTCTCTAGCCAAAGATTTGCTCAGTGAATTCTCATTTTGGATATTATCTGTGATCATTGACATTTCTAACTGAGTAACAAATTAGAAGAGTACCTTTACAGTTTATGGACATACATCAAGACAACCAGGGTTTGGCATCAAAGAAAACTAAAAGCACCCTCTGGTTCTTCAGTCCTCTCTTTCTTTGTATCATTAGACTAGATCATCCTGAGGAGCCATCGTCAGTGCCCCAGCCCTGCTCTCACATTGTTTTAGTCAACAGTAAAGGCCAACTTCAGTTCTCGAGCTTCTTTCTCCTATCACATCCATGAGAGGAGATCAGTGTTCTCTCAAATCTTTTATTCATCTTCCTTTCTTGCACTATTTTTGCTTTCTAATTAGAGCTTAATTAGACATTTCAATGTCCAGTAAATGTCCATCCTTCTCTCATCAGATACTTTCTCCTTTGTTCTCTTAATTTTCTAAAACCAGTAGCTAGTTTTTCTTTTCTTTTTAACCTTCGATGTTTTGTTACTTCTGTCTTGAATAACATCTGGTATAAAACAACACAAAACCTTTTATTCAATAAGTAAATAAATTATTTGAAAACAAGTTTTCAGCTAATGCCTATACTCTCATGAATAGATTTTGAATTCATGAGACGTTAGTAGACATCTCATTCTCTATCCATCAACAGCCTTGAGATATTGAGTTGCAAGAGTTAGTGATTGCCTCACATTTCTCTGTGTAGTGAAAATATTTCAAATGTAAATAGAGGCTTCTAGTTTGTAAATCTGATGTCCAAGTGCACGTTTGCATGTAAGGAAAAACTAGGAAGTCTGATGTGCTCTGAGAGTACAAAGGCAACCCCAGAGTAAACGTCATGAATGGCACAAAAATTGACAAGCACAGTGCCATGAACCAGCTAGCATTAAGAATGGAGAGCCTATATTCTTTCTTAGTGATGCTAGCAAGTATGGCTGCATCACAGGGCTCAAAGAAAAAAGACAGGAGCTTTGCATAGTCACTAGTTTTCTCTCATAACTCCTTCTGAAATAGAAACATGAATGGAAATAAAGCATAACTGTGCCTTGTGGATCTATTTTTAGCCATTCTATTCTCTCTAGGGAAAATAGAAATCATTTTAAACTTGAGTACTACCAAATAATACTTTGAAAAATATTTTTATGAGATCACCTATATGAGCTACAATTGAGTGGCTCAAAGCTAGATACCACATCTTTTCTTTACTTATGGTGTGAGAACACCCAAAAAAGATTTATGTATTTTAGAGGATAGTTTACTGGTTGTAGAATGTAAAATATCAAAACCTTTAAGAGAGAGTATCTAAAGTGATATAACTAGGTCATTGGGGGTACATCTTCAAAAGGCAATTAGGTATTATCATGACCCCATGCTTACTGAATGAGCAATCTGTAATAATTGCAATGTGGCTTCTGTTTTATGATTTCCTGCCCCCCTCAAAGAATGGCTGTCTTTAATGTACTCTCACCAAGATGTGTAATAAAGTTAGAAGGCCTGCATCAGAAATGAGTAGATGGTGGTACCGCAAGACTGTATTTCCATCCTTGTGAGATGAACACTTTTTTTTCTTTTGTTTTGTTTTGTTTTTGTTTTTTGTTTTTTGTTGTCTATTTATTTATTTTTTATTTTATTAACTTGAGTATTTCTTATATACATTTGGAGTGTTATTCCCTTTCCCGCTTTCCGGCCCCGGTTTCCTGGCAAACAACCATCTAATCCCTCCCCCTCCTCTTCTTTATGGGTGTTCCCCTCCCCATCCTCCCCCCATTGCCACCCACCCCCCAACAATCAAGTTCACAGGGGGTTCAGTCTTAGCAGGACCCAGGCATTCCCCTTCCACTGGTGCTCTTACTAGGATACTCATTGCTACGTACAAGGTCAGAGTCCAGGGTCAGTCCATGTATAGTCTTTAGGTAGTGGCTTAGTCCCTGGAAGCTTGTTGCTTGGCATTGTTGTACGTATGGGGTCTCGAGCCCCTTCAAGCTCTTCCAGTTCTTTCTATGATTTCTTCAACGGGGGTATTCTCAATTCAGTGGTTTGCTGCTGGTGTACGCCACTGTGTTTGCTGTATTCTGGCTGTGTCTCTCGGGAGAGATCTACATCCAGCTCCTGTCAGCCTGCACTTCTTTGCTTCATCCATCTTGTCTAATTAGATGGGTGTACATGCATGGGCCACATGTAGGGCAGGCTCTGAATGGGTGTTCCTTCTCTGTCTGTTTTAATCTTTGCCTCTCTATTCCGTGCCAAGGGTATTCTTGTTCCCCTTTTAAAGAAGGAGTGAAGCATTCACATTTTGATCATCCATCTTGAGTTTCATTTGTTCTAGGCATCTAGGGTAATTCAAGCATTTGGACTAATAGCCACTTGTCAATGAGTGCATACCATGTGTGTTTTTCATGATTGGGTTACCTCACTCAGGATGATATTTTCCAGTTACAACCATTTGCCTACGAATTTCATAAAGTCATTGTTTTTGATAGCTGAGTAATATTCCATTGTGTAGATGTACCACATTTTCTGGATCCATTCTTCTGTTGAACGGCATCTGGGTTCTTTCCAGCTTCTGGCTATTATAAATAAGGCTGCGATGAACATAGTGGAGCACGTGTCTTTTTTATATGTTGGGGCATCTTTTGGGTATATGCCCAAGAGAGGTATAGCTGGATCATCAGGCTGTTCAATGTCCAATTTTCTCAGGAACCTCCAGACTGATTTCCAGAATGGTTGTACCAGTCTGCAACTCCACCAACAATGGAGGAGTGTTCCTCTTTCTCCGCATCCTCGCCAGCATCTGCTGTCACCTGAGTTTTTGATCTTAGCCACTCTCACTGGTGTGAGGTGAAATCTCAGGGTTGTTTTGATTTGCATTTCCCTTATGACTAAAGATGTTGAACATTTCCTTAGGTGTTTCTCAGCCATTCGGCATTCCTCAGCTGTGAATTCTTTGTTTAGCTCTGAACCCCATTTTTAATAGGGTTATTTGTCTCCCTGTGGTCTAACTTCTTGAGTTCTTTGTATATTTTGGATATAAGGCCTCTATCTGTTGTAGGATTGGTAAAGATCTTTTCCCAATCTGTTGGTTGCCGTTTTATCCTAACCACAGTATCCTTTGCCTTACAGAAGCTTTCCAGTTTTATGAGATCCCATTTGTCGATTCTTGATCTTAGACCATAAGCCATTGGTGTTTTGTTCAGGAAATTTTTTCCAGTGCCCATGTGTTCCAGATGCTTCCCTAGTTTTTCTTCTATTAGTTTGAGTGTATCTGGTTTGATGTGGAGGTCCTTGATCCACTTGGACTTAAGCTTTGTACAGGGTGATAAGCATGGATCAATCTGCATTCTTCTACATGTTGACCTCCAGTTGAACCAGCACCATTTGGTGAAAATGCTATCTTTTTTTCCATTGGATGGTTTTGGCTCCTTTGTCAAAAATCAAGTGCCCATAGGTGTGTGGGTTCATTTTTGGGTCTCCAATTCTGTTCCATTTGTCTATCTGTCTGTCTCTGTACCAATACCATGCAGTTTTTTTCACTATTGCTCTGTAATACTGCTTGAGTTCAGGGATAGTGATTCCCCCTGAAGTCCTTTTATTGTTGAGGATAGTTTTAGCTATCCTGGGTTTTTTGTTATTCCAGATGAATTTGCAAATTGTTCTGTCTAACTCTTTGAAGAATTGGATTGGTATTTTGATGGGGATTGCATTGAATCTGTAGATCGCTTTTGGTAAAATGGCCATTTTTACTATGTTAATCCTGCCAATCCATGAGCATGGGAGATCTTTCTATCTTCTGAGGTCTTCTTCAATTTCTTTCTTCAGAGTCTTGAAGTTCTTGTTGTACAAATTTTTACTTGCTTGGTTAAAGTCACACCGAGGTACTTTATATTATTTGTGTCTATTATGAAGGGTGTCGTTTCCCTAATTTCTTTCTCGGCTTGATTCTCTTTTGTGTAGAGGAAGGCTACTGATTTATTTGAGTTAATTTTATACCCAGACACTTTGCTGAAGTTGTTTATCAGCTTTAGTAGTTCTCTGGTGGAACTTTTGGGATCACTTAAATATACTATCATATCATCTACAAATAGTGATATTTTAACTTCTTCTTTTCCGATCTGTATTCCCTTGACCTCCTTTTGTTGTCTGATTGCTCTGGCTAGAACTTCAAGAACTATATTGAATAAGTAGGGAGAGAGTGGGCAGCCTTGTCTAGTCCCTGATTGTAGTGGGATTGCTTCAAGTTTCTCTCCATTTAGTTTGATGTTAGCAACTGGTTTGCTGTATATGGCTTTTACTATGTTTAGGTATGGGCCTTGAATTCCTATTCTTTCCAGGACTTTTATCATGAAGGGGTGTTGAATTTTGTCAAATGCTTTCTCAGCATCTAATGAAATGATCATGTGGTTTTGTTCTTTCAGTTTGTTTATATAATGGATCACGTTGATGGTTTTCCGCTATATTAAACCATCCCTGCATGCCTGGGATGAAGCCTACTTGATCATGGTGGATAATTGTTTTGATGTGCTCTTGGATTCGGTTTGCCAGAATTTTATTGAGTATTTTTGCGTCGATATTCATAAGGGAAATTGGTCTGAAGTTCTCTTTCTTTGTTGTGTCTTTGTGTGGTTTAGGTATAAGAGTAATTGTGGCTTCATAGAAGGAATTCGGTAGTGCTCCATCTGTTTCAATTTTGTGGAATAGTTTGGATAATATTGGTACGAGGTCTTCTATGAAGGTCTGATAGAATTCTGCACTAAACCCGTCTCGACCTGGGCTCTTTTTGGTTGGGAGACCTTTAATGACTGCTTCTATTTCCTTAGGAGTTATGGGGTTGTTTATCTGGTTTATCTGTTCCTGATTTAACTTCGGTACCTGGTATCTGTCTAGGAAATTTTCTATTTCCTGCAGATTTTCAAGTTTTGTTGAATATAGGCTTTTATAGTAAGATCTGATGATTTTTTGAATTTCCTCTGAATATGTAGTTATGTCTCTCTTTTCATTTCTGATTTTGTTAATTTAGATGCACTCTCTGTGTCCTCTCGTTAGTCTGGCTAAGGGTTTATCTGTCTTGTTGATTTTCTCAAAGAACCAACTCTTGGTTCTGTTGATTTTTTCTATGGTCCTTTTTGTTCCTACTTGGTTGATTTCATCTCTGAGTTTGATTATTTCCTGCCTTCTACTCCTCCTGGGTGTATTTGCTTCTTTTTGTTCTAGAGCTTTTAGGTGTGCTGTCAAGCTGCTGACATATGCTCTTTCCTGTTTCTTTCTGCAGGCACTCAGCGCTATGAATTTTCCTCTTAGCACAGCTTTCATTGTGTCCCATAAGTTTGGGTATGTTGTACCTTCATTTTCATTAAATTCTAAAAAGGCTTTGATTTCTTTCTTTATTTCTTCCTTGACCAGGTCATCATTGAGTAGAGCATTGTTCAATTTCCACGTATATGTGGGCATTCTTCTCTTATTGTTATTGAAGACCAGTTTTAGGCTGTGGTGGTCTAATAGCATGCATGGGATTATTTCTATCTTTCTGTACCTGTTGAGGCCTGTTTTTTGACCAATTATATGGTCAATTTTGGAGAAAGTACCATGAGGAGCTGAGAAGAAGGTATATCCTTTTGCTTTAGGATAGAATGTTCTATAAATATCTGTTAAGTCCATTTGGCTCATGACTTCTCTTAGTCTGTCTTCGTCTCTGTTTAACACTTTTTCTTAATACATTTTCTGGCATCAAGGATTTTTATAGAGCAGAAAGTGGAATAGAACATTAAATTAAGAATTGTAAGTTACTACTCTAAAGAACTTACTTTGCCAGTTACTAGTATTCTTGATGCCATAGAAAAAACACAATAGTTTTTTTAAGTAAATGAAATAGCTTGTAGGAACTGTACATAACAAAAAAGAAAGATAGCATAAAATGATTCTTGCTCTAGTCTGTGATTATTTCAGAACTTCTGAAGGCTGGAAAGCTGTCTCAGTAAATTGTTTGCCGTATAAGCATGAGGACCTGAATTCCGGTTCAGTCCCTACCACTCAGTTAAAACATAGCATTTAAAGCAAGCAGTATGCATTTGTAATACCAGCATTCATGATAGTGAGGAGGAAACTGGAATATTCCTTGTATATATTGGCCAACCAAACAAATCAACTGTTAAGATGCATATTTTTAAGAGGCTCTGGTGAGATCCAAATTCAATAAGAGTCTCTGTCTCAAAAAGTAAGATAGAGATCAAACAACAATCTTGGACAACCATCAAGATTGGCCTTCAGCCTTCACATGCATGTCCATCCTCATGTCCCTACAGAAACACTCATCTACACACAATCACATATGCATGCATGAACACACACACAAATAACTGTGACATGGAGACTGGAGAAGATTCCAAATTTTAGGCTTTTTTATTTATTTATTTTTTAATATCTGATAGGGTAGGACACAGAGTAGGTGAAGAAACCATTCCCTATGCTTCACCCAGAATAATGAGTTCCTGTGGCATTCCATAGAGTGAGGTTGAGAAGTAAGTAAAACACATTGGATTTATGCTGATACATTCATGATGGGTGTAACTCTCAGTGAAGATTCTCTAGGAAGATCTATTAGAAGCAGAATGAGGATACTACACTATGAATTTGGTGCCCATGAGAGATCCCCTCAAAGAAAATGTCAGAAATCACTGGGAGATACTGTTAAGATGCTATAAGTAGGTAGTCAGTGTGGTGGGCATACAGCCCATTGTACTTTGTGTATAAAAAGAAAATGATGTCCTGCTTATAGACATAAGCAGTAAGCTCTAGCATACTTGGATATTGATTTGGGGCAATAAATTTTCTTGATTTAGGATAGAAGAACCATGGAATCTTATGCATACATATAATTGGATTAATTTAGAACAGAAAGGATATGGTGTGCAAGCTCTACTCTCTATTCAACAATAATTTAAATTTGCATTTAACTTACATACTGGATAATTACATAAATGTGTAATGATTAGTGGAATGACTAATACAATCTTTTGCTCCTAAAACTAAAATAATGAAAAATAACCAAAAGATGACTTGACGTCTGTATTAGTCGGGGTTCTGTAAAGTCACAGAACTTATGGAAAATCTTGTTTATTAAGGGAATTTATTGTAATGACTTATAGTCTGTAATCCAACTAACCCAATAATGAGCTGTCCAAGCTCATTGTAACAGGAAATCCAAGCATCTAGTAGTTTTTTAGTTCAATGAGACTAGGTGTTTCACCTGGTCTTCTGTATAAGCCAAAATCCTGAAGAAGGAGATTCCAACAGATGTGTTTGCAAGTAAATGCAAGAAAATGAAGAATAGTGAGTCTCTTTCTTCCACTGTCTTTATGTAGGCCTCTAGCAGAAGACATGGTCCAGATTAAAGGTGTATACAACCATAGCTGGATTTGGAATTTGTTCTGTCCCAGACTGGCCTTGAACTCAGAGATCTGCTTGCCTCAGTCTCCTGGGATCAAAGATGTATACTACCCTACCTGGGGCTAAGCTTTTCATGGCCACTATGCCTCAAGATCTGAATCCAAAGTGTGTGTCATCTCATGTCAAGGTCCAAATCAGAAGTCTGTGTCTTCCAGCCTCAAGATCTGTATTCCAAGTATGCCCTCCATTTCTTGCTTGTAGTTCATTCCAGTTGCAATCAAGTTGACAACCAGGAATAGCCATAACTAAGTTTGTTAACAAAATTGTCTTATCATTCCTTACTTTCTAATTATATAGTCATTCTTTATAAGCATAGGTATTGTTTTCATAATAGACAGAAATTATGATTCTTTTAAAGGAATGTTATCAACATTGGAATAGAAGATAAAGGAAATATAATATTCAAAATTATTCAAAATGGATATTATACTATAAAATTAAAATATCTTATTTCTCTCCTAATGATTCCAGTTTTGTATCTTCAGAACACTAATTATTACATGCTACATGACATTTTTGAACAGTGCAGTAAGCTTCAGAATGCAGAGATAAAGAAGACAACAGGCAAAAGCATGAGTCAACATGAGTTTCAATGACTCTGATCAATAATCTCTTTTCACAAATCTACAATGCCTCTTTCCACACACCTATTTACACATTGAGCACCACTACCTCAACACTAAGACATGTCTCATGGAGGTCTCCTCTGCAAAGTATCTTTCCAAACATTTACAAAGGTCATCATAGGGCTCCACAGATCTCAGAGGTCACTTCAGGAGAAACTTCATGTTGTGTGCCAATAACCTGAAATGACTTTTGGAGTAGGAACAAGTAGTGTTCACGAGCTTCTGCTGCCTGCCAGTTACTTGAGTCAAGCTTTGGCAACATCTCGCCAAAGGCTTAGAGACCTCTAAGAAAAGCTTCTCTGGCTCTTGCCAGATTTCTCACTACACATCAGCAAGCTCCTGGATGTCAACTCATTTTGTTGTTGTTCTGTCAACTCCTTCTTCTCTAGATGGTTATTGTTTGTGCCTTTTATTTGGGTTAAAAATCCATTGACTTTGCAAGTCCTGACTGTGAATAAATTATTGACTTCATTAGACTATTTTGTAAAATACATACTTGTATCTCTACAACATTAACATAGTTTCAAGAGCTAGGATTAAAACTCATGTTCACTAAAAATAAACAGACACAGTACATTGTTATTTCTGACATGTTGACATATTACAAAATGGGAAGCAAGAATTGATATCATTTTACTCTGAGTATTTATCAGATCTAATGCTATGCAAAAAAAGAGGGAAGGAACCATCTTATATTTCTCAACTGCAGGTTGGTCTTCCTTGATGCTATAAGATTTGTTTTAGTCTCTATAAAAGATGATTGTTGGGGGGAGAGTGGTAATGGGGGGAGGGTGGGGAGGGGAACATCCATACAGAAGGGAAGGGGGAGGAGTTAGGGGGATGTTGACCCAGAAACTGGGAAGGGGAATAACAATCGAAATGTAAATAAGAAATACTCAAGTTAATAAAGATGAAAAAAAGATGGTCTAAATGGCTTTGGTTTCAATTTTAGAGTATGACCATTATTTTCTAGCCCCCCATTATTTCAAATCATTGCTTTTTTAGAGTATCAGGAAAAGTTCTGAGGTATTCATGAAGGTCTCATAAAATGGCTCCGTCTTAAACATGAATATACCCTACCTACATGGCCTCTGTTACCTTCCTTAGTTTTCATTTCTGCCTGAAGTGCTTGCTCTTTTCTAGGCCTCAAGGACTCACCTATACAAATGCAGCAGCATTGCTTCCGAGAACCAAAATGAATTTCCTGCAGACTTCTGGCCCTGACTACTCCATATAATTCTTTGTCTCCTAATATAGTCTGGCTATTCAAGCAGTTTCAACGAGGTCCATCTGCTGAGGTCAGGGAGACTTAAGCTGTGCTTGTGGGCTTGTGCTACTTGCTCTTCTCCTGTGATAGTGAATTTTCTCCAGGAAAGGAGTCACAGCAAACCTGGGGCATATTTCATTCCAAAGACCTGCATGGCTTACAGTTCAGTTCTACAGGATATGCATCTCATGTTTTATACAGTTTTTTAGTTACTTAGAGTGGAAATAAATTGTTCTGTCAGTTACTTTCTCTTGGTTATAAATGCAATTAAGTATATATTTAAATACAAAATTAATTTAACATGAAAATACAGTCAGATACACTGAATAAAAATTGAATTGTACATGTTTCAAGTTTTAAAAGCAAATGGATGGGAAAATACTAAGTGAATTTGAGCTATTACAGTAGTACTTTACTTAGCACACTTATATAGTTATGCTTCTTCTGAACCCTGAGTAGCCAGGATGGCAGAAGCTGCACCCATACAAATAAATGCTTAGCCTTTTACTGCACATTTCTCCATTTCCATAACACTTTCTAATCCCTTTATTTTGTTTACTCTACAAAAGTCCATTTTAGCACTATTATATCCTATTATCTTCAGACACTTTGATTCTTTTGCAAAGAATAAGCAATCATGGGTACACTGCGGGTTGCATTAAAATGCCAGCTCTACTATAGTCTAGCAAGTGAGTTCTCAAATTGAGGTAAATCACATGCCATTCCTAGAAAAATCTCCTCCATTAAAACATGACTAAATATATAGAAACAAAAAGTCATTAACCAGTAAACACTAATTGTTTATTTTGATGAATGAATAATGGTGCTGCTGTAGCTTCACAGAGGCCGTGTCTGTTAGCTGAGGGAGCACTGATTCATTTAGCACCCACACTATCCTCACAGTAATATATCCACAATGCTATGCTCAACAAATGTGCATCTTTCTCTGAAAAAAAAATATATACTTTGGAACATCTGCCAGGCAACATGCAAAAACCTCCTGGAGACTGGGAAAGATATTTGATTTAGCGAGAGCATGAAACAGTAAAACTCTTAACTAGGCTAGCTTAGTAGGTGGGAATAAAACTTAAATATAAATTCGATTGAATTGTCCAAGAAATGCTGCATGGTCCTGTATGATTTTTGCACGTCAAAAAATAGATACCCCATCTTTCTTTTTTTTGTTGTTTTTTTTTATACCCCATCTTTCTAACACCTATGTTGTAAGCAAGAAGGCAAAATTAAGTAGGTCTGTTACTTTAAGATGCCATTTTTCTAGTACAAAAACTCTAAGCCCATCTCATTGACAGAAATTATTTTACAGGGAAAGAAAGAAGAAATGTAAAGTATTTGGTTATCTTGGATTCTAATGCTAGTAAAATTGTAACTGTGTGAGCTGTAATACCAGGAGCATAAAAGCTCAGCATTCCTGTCTCAGAAATTAAAATCTCCATGACCAAGAGTAATGAGATGGCTCTGAAGAGCAGCTCTTGGCCAGAACTTTGTAAGAAGCAATCAGCTGCGGCTCAGTCCTTTGAGAAACTTTTGATGTACCTCAGCAAATCATTTTTGGAAAGGGCTGCCGTAGGTGAAAGAGAGAAACATCAGTTCTAGAGTCCATGGAAGCATCTCCATGCCAGTGACCACCAGCTACACATCTTAAACCATCATATTCTACAGGAATCTGGGCCTTGTATAATTTTTTTTGTTTTTATACAAAGTGAACATTTTTCTACAGTAATTTTCCAGAAAAAAATATTTGTAGATATATGATAACCAGATGCAGAGGAATTTTAATCCAGAGACATGGCTGCCCTGGCAAGACATCATATCCAAAGACTACTTAGTTCTATGTGATCCAGCTGGAATGCAGACATGCCCTGGATAATGGTATAATCTGGCTGGGATATGAACAAAACATTAACACACACCCTTAATCCCTAATTATGAAGGTAAGTTTCCTTTGTAGAAGGAAGCAGCCATGCTTGAAAGTGACTTGTAATTGAGGCACAGACTAAGTCACAAATCAAAGAAAGATTTGATAGAATGAATCAGAGGCAGAATATTCCCAGCTAACATAGCTACACAAAAAGAAGTGTGATGTAATGTGTGTTGTGTTATGGTGTGTCTGTGTGTGTGTGTGTGTGTGTGTGTGTGTGTGTGTGTGTGTGAGTGTGTGTGTGGCAGTTTTGTAGAAACACTTTAGAGATTAAACATTAGACACAGGTGATGTAGAACTAGTGAGAGAATGAGTAGGAGCCAAAAAGATTACAACATATTGACAAAATTAGGAAGAGGCCAGGAAGAGCAATTCAGTCAGAAGCCAAGAAAAGCTGGATTGAATCAGTCAGCTTGGAAGATTATATTGTACTGAGGCTAGAAGCTTCCAGAGCTAGACCCAGGGATCGTGAAAGAGAGTAGAAAATGCTCTGGGCTCAGGCAAAGACATAAATTTGCACAGCTTGGGTACAGCTCTCATTACATCATCATCTAATAAAATAAATATTTGCAAACAGAAGATTAAAATTAGAAATAACAGTATAAGACATGATAGGGCATGACAAAAATATCTATTCTCAGTAAATTTATATAGCTCCATAAATCTTTCAGCATATGTTTTAGATTTCATTTCACACTGTAGTCCCCTCCAGGCTGACCTTAAATTTGCGATGTAATTCTTAAATTCACTAGTATGCTTCTGCCTGAAAAGAGCTAAAATTACAAGCATATATGACAACCCTGGCACTTATCAACATTGTTTAAGTAAATATTTTTCATTATCAGGCATATTTAGAATTCTAAGAAGACATAGAAAATTATATATTTACTTGACTACCATAAGAACATAATTCCCCACAATAAATCTGGAGGAATTTTAATGAGATAGATGGCTAACAAAATATACACTCTTTTTTTTAAATTCCATTTCAAGAAAATCTGTGATAAGGAAAAATTTATTATTCACAAACAAAGTTTTATATTGGAATATGAAAATTCAAACTGTGCATAGAATGTTCATGAGACTCAAGCTAATTCTCACAGTGTGATCCTGAACAACCCCAGTTTGACCTGTCAGATCTCTCTGAGAGCTGGGCTGAGGCATGGCAGACAATTCACATGAACCGAGGCAAATGTCAGTGTTCTATTTTTCTGTAACTTTTTCTTCTCTATATTAGAAGAGTCAGTCATCTCAATTACTGCATCTTTTAACAAAAGATACATGGACCTAGGAACATCAGGTATTTATAGACTATTAAGGAGCTATAACCAGAACATAGAAATATAAAATCCCATAACTTGAATACAGAGACCTTCACCTAGGATCCCAAATGACCCATAGCAAGGCAATGTCCCAGAACATAAAAGATTTTTGACTCTGGAAAATCAAATCAAGAATAAACATCTGGGTTTGGGGATTTAGCTCAGTGGTAGAGCACTTGCCTAGCAAGCACAAGGCCCTGGGTTCGGTCCCCAGCTCCGAAAAAAAAAGAAAAAAGAGAAAAAAAAAGAATAAACATCTACAGCTGTTAGCATTAAGAATTTCCCAATAAGAAAATCTGCTTGTGGCCCAACCATACAATATTGTTACCTAATGGAAAGCTTCAGACAGAACAAATTGCCTACCAGGTATTTTCCTCTAGTATAGGATCTTTAGAAACTCGGGGACGGTTTCTAAAAAAGATACACTAAGAAAGAAAAGAAAATATAAAAAAATAAGCTTAAAACATAATCAATTAATACAAACTTTAAATCAATAAAATGATATGAGGAGTATGTGAAAACACACCAAAAAAGAGGAAAAAACAAAGAAAGAGACAGAGAAAGAGAGGGAAAGGAAGGAAGGAAGGAAGGAAAGGAAAGAAGGAAAAGAAAGATTATTAGAAACTACTGTAATAGAATTCTTTTTTTTTTAAATCTGACAGGATTGCTAGAGATAATGTCAGAATAATACCATAGCAAACAGAATATAAAGAAGGAGATATGAAAAATAAGAAAAATTTTGTTGTCTTAGTCACAGAATAACTTGTGACTAAACAGGATATTCTGCTTTGAGCATAGCTTATGATATAATATTTTATCTGGCATCGAATGGCACTGAATTTCATCCCCAGCATTGCAATATTTGTTTTAGTTTTAAAATTTATTATTGGACAAAGACTTAAACACTCACCTCATCAAAGATATATAAATGGAAAGGGAATACATAAAAAGTCATCGCTTTATGTTAGAAGGAAGAGTAAATAAAATAAAAATGAGTTAGCACTATGTACAGATGAGATTCCTGGATCCAAATCACAACACTAAATAATGGTGAGGACTCGAAGGGAACGGCAGGAGCCATCACTCAGTGCTGCTGGAGATGCAGAACCAAGCATCTCATATGAAAGTAAGCATACGCTAACTATATGATCCAGCAAGTGTGAGCTTTGGGACAAACCAAGATGATAGGATAACTATATGTCCTCAGTAGCTTGCACATGAATGTCGAGAACAGATTTATTCATAGTTCCCCAAACTAGCAGGCAAACAATGTCTCCTTTAACAGGCTAATGGATAAATCAATTTTGCCCTCACTAGATAATGGAATACCATCCAATGCTAAATAAATATGGTGCACTTTCATGGAAAAATAAGGAGGGGACTCTTAGATGCACACTACCTGATTAAAGATGCCAATCCAAAAATCTACAACTGTATGGCTCCAATGCTATTGCATTCTGGGAAAGGTAGAACTTTTAGAGGTCACAAAATATCAGTAGCCATAAGGGATGTGGAATAGAGGATGAAAATACAAACCACCTTGGATATTTGCAGCAGTAAAACAGTTCTGGATGTCATTAGGTGAGTAAACTCAAGGCATCACTGATTTGACAAAAGTTACAGAAGTGAGCACATCTGTGAACTGTGACAGGGTATACCACATGAGTGCTGTAAAATATGCTGCACAGGACTTTAGAAGCTAGAGAGTAAGGAAAACACAAGAAGAAGTGCACAGCAGGGAGCTCTGTGTTTCTACTCATTTTGTCTGTGAACCCAGAAATTCTCTAAAGGCTAGAGGTCTAGAGACTTCTTCCAGGAGAAGATTGTACACATTGCAAGAACATAGAAGCAACACATTTCTTTTTTTTTTTTTATTAACTTGAGTATTTCTTATATACATTTCGAGTGTTATTCCCTTTCCCGGTTTCCGGGCAATCATCCCCCTCCCACCTCCCCTTTCTTACGGATGTTCCCGTCCCCATCCTCCCCCCTTGTTGCCCTCCCCCCAACAATCTAGTTCACTGGGGGTTCAGTCATAGCACGACCCAGGGCTTCCCCTTCCACTGGTGCTATTACTAGGATATCCATTGCTACCTATGAGGTCAGAGTCCAGGGTCAGTCCATGTATAGTCTTTAGGTAGTGGCTTAGTCCCTGGAAGCTCTGGTTGCTTGGCATTGTTGTACATATGGGGTCTCAAGGCCCTTCAAGCTCTTCCAGTTCTTTCTCTGATTCCTTCAACGGGGGTCCTATTCTCAATTCAGTGGTTTGCTGCTGGCATACGCCTCTGTGTTTCCTGTATTCTGGCTGTGTCTCTCAGGAGAGATCTACATCCGGCTCCTGTCAGCCTGCACTACTTTGCTTCATCCATCTTGTCTAATTTGATGGCTGTATATGCATGGGCCACATGTGGGGCAGGCTCTGAATGGATGTTCCTTCTGTGTCTGTTTTAATCTTTGCCTCTCTATTCCCTGCCAAGGGTATTCTTGTTCCCCTTTTAAAGAAGGAGTGAAGCATTCACATTTTGATCATCCGTCTTGAGTTTCATTTGTTCTAGGCATCTAGGGTAATTCAAGCATTTGGGCTAATAGCCACTTATCAATGAGTTCATACCATGTGTGTTTTTCTGTGATTGGGTTGCCTCACTCAGGATGATATTTTCCAGTTCCGACCATTTGCCTACGAATTTCATAAAGTCATTGTTTTTGATAGCTGAGTAATATTCCATTGTGTAGATGTACCACATTTTCTGTATCCATTCCTCTGTTGAAGGGCATCTGGGTTCTTTCCAGCTTCTGGCTATTATAAATAAGGCTGCGATGAACATAGTGGAGCACGTGTCTTTTTTATATGTTGGGGCATCTTTTGGGTATATGCCCAAGAGAGGTATAGCTGGATCCTCAGGCAGTTCAATGTCCAATTTTCTGAGGAACCTCCAGACTGATTTCCAGAACGGTTGTACCAGTCTGCAACTCCACCAACAATGGAGGAGTGTTCCTCTTTCTCCGCATCCTCGCCAGCATCTGCTGTCACCTGAGTTTTTGATCTTAGCCATTCTCACTGGTGTGAGGTGAAATCTCAGGGTTGTTTTGATTTGCATTTCCCTTATGACTAAAGATGTTGAACATTTCTTTAGGTGTTTCTCAGCCATTCGGCATTCCTCAGCTGTGAATTCTTTGTTTAGCTCTGAACCCCATTTTTAATAGGGTTATTTGTCTCCCTGTGGTCTAACTTCTTGAGTTCTTTGTATATTTTGGATATAAGGCCTCTATCTGTTGTAGGATTGGTAAAGATCTTTTCCAATCTGTTGGTTGCCGTTTTGTCCTAACCACAGTGTCCTTTGCCTTACAGAAGCTTTGCAGTTTCATGAGATCCCATTTGTCAATTCTTGATCTTAGAGCATAAGCCTTTGGTGTTTTGTTCAGGAAATTTTTTCCAGTGCCCATGTGTTCCAGATGCTTCCCTAGTTTTTCTTCTATTAGTTTGAGTGTATCTGGTTTGATGTGGAGGTCCTTGATCCACTTGGACTTAAGCTTTGTACAGGGTGATAAGCATGGATCGATCTGCATTCTTCTACATGTTGACATCCAGTTGAACCAGCACCATTTGCTGAAAATGCTATCTTTTTTCCATTGGATGGTTTTGGCTCCTTTGTCAAAAATCAAGTGCCCATAGGTGTGTGGGTTCATTTCTGGGTCTTCAATTCTATTCCATTGGTCTATCTGTCTGTCTCTGTACCAATACCATGCAGTTTTTATCACTATTGCTCTGTAATACTGCTTGAGTTCAGGGATAGTGATTCCCCCTGAAGTCCTTTTATTGTTGAGGACAGTTTTAGCTATCCTGGGTTTTTTGTTATTCCAGATGAATTTGCAAATTGTTCTGTCTAACTCTTTGAAGAATTGGATTGGTATTTTGATGGGGACTGCATTGAATCTGTAGATCGCTTTTGGTAAAATGGCCATTTTTACTATATTAATCCTGCCAATCCATGAGCATGGGAGATCTTTCCATCTTCTGAGGACTTCTTCAATTTCTTTCTTCAGAATCTTGAAGTTCTTATTGTACAAATCTTGTACTTGCTCGGTTAAAGTCATACCGAGGTACTTTATATTATTTGGGTCTATTATGAAGGGTGTCGTTTCCCTAATTTCTTTCTCGGCTTGATTCTCTTTTGTGTAGAGGAAGGCTACTGATTTATTTGAGTTAATTTTATACCCAGCCACTTTGCTGAAGTTGTTTATCAGCTTTAGTAGTTCTCTGGTGGAACTTTTGGGATCACTTAAATAAACTATCATATCATCTGCAAATAGTGATATTTTGACTTCTTCTTTTCCGAACTTTATCCCCTTGACCTCCTTTTGTTGTCTGATTGCTCTGGCTAGAACTTCAAGAACTATATTGAATAAGTAGGGAGAGAGTGGGCAGCCTTGTCTAGTCCCTGATTTTAGTGGGATTGCTTCAAGTTTCTCTCCATTTAGTTTAATGTTAGCAACTGGTTTGCTGTATATGGTTTTTACTATGTTTAGGTATGGGCCTTGAATTCCTATTCTTTCCAGCAACACATTTCAATAAGAAACACATACACTGAGCTTTACCCTGGGGCATTGTTTAGCTTCCTTTTAGATAGGCAGCCATGAAAATGTCATAATATTTAGTATATCTAGTATATTTGGATATTTGGATTTAAAATTTTCCTTCTAAGGTTCAGTGGGCAACAAAAAATGCTTAAACGAACATTGGAGACCATGGATTAATATAAATAAAGACAACTACTTTAAAATATTCTTTGGATTAACTCACTTCTAAAAATTCCATAATCAGACCTTGAAGATGCTAAAATTGGTATATTGTTAGCAACATTATTTGTTTCAATAAATTTCTAAAAGACACATATCTTAAGGTAAATATACCCAATTACTTAGGAGTTCCCATATTAAATGTTCCAAACTGAGAAGTTGTGGGAAAATATATGAACACAATAGCAATATATATGTTTATTTATTATTATTATTATTGTTATCACTATCATTACATGAGACACATTCTACTTCAAATGACACAATCTAAACTCAAACTATTGTAGGAAAAATAAACATAGAATTTGTAGAATTTAATTGGTACAACTTACATATTGCACTAGATCTCTCCTTTTCCTTTCTTCAAACTCCTGTCTTATTGTTTACCTGCCTTCTCCCTATACCTTCTCTTCTTTTTCTCTACGAGCTTTAAAAATCTTCTGGTCCAGTTGTACTGATTATTGCAAGAAAGGGAGATACGTCAGGAGCGAGAATGAACTTAAACTACACTCACTAAAGCATAGGAGAACAGAGTCAGGCACCAGCGTTCATAACTCTCCTGTTTCTATTGCAAGTAACTGATTTAGTTAGATTGTAGATTATTGACTTTATAGTAAAAAAAAAAGCTTCCATATGTAGAGAATGTAGAGTTGGCTCAGAGGTTAAGAGCACATACTCTTCCAGAGCACCATAATTCAGTTCCCAGAAGCCTATATTGCTCACGGTCATCTGTAAAAAAAATATAGCTCCAGGAAAATATGAAAAGCTCTTCTGTTTTCCATTGCATGTATGTGCTTGTACACATACATGAACATTGACACACACACACACACACATACACACACACTATACAAAAGTATAACTGTAACTTTATAACATGATTCTAATATAACGTAGATAAAAAGTATCTTTCCATTTCTGAAATGAAACACAAAGCAAAATATTAAAGATTTAAACTCCATTCTATGAGTAATTTTCTATCATAAAATATCTTGGAGATGTAAAAACTTTAAGGTAATAATTTCTTTTGTTCTGCATTGACAATTGAAAACTCAACATTATAGAAAATACTAAGATTTTAACCAAACTCATACTTTCTTTAGAATAGCTATTTTCAAGCATTCCCTGGAGTCTCTTCTTTCATAGATGTATTGATCACATTATCCTTTTCCTGATACTGTCTGCCCTGCTGAATTAAGTTTCACCAACAAAGCAAGAGTAGATTTTAGGCATAATTAATGCAAAATGCACTGATTTCCTAGAAACTCAAAGAGCAGTGTTCTTCATAAGTATCCCTCACAACTTCGTTGACACAGGAAATCAACTGGGGACTAGGGTGGCTTAGTGCCAGTTCTCACTCCTGTCTTGACAACCAGGAAGATCAGCCTTCTCTACACCATCTCAGGCTCCAACTATGCTATCTGCTTACAGATATCAATCTTATCCTGGTTTGCTTTCTGATACTGTCATAACATGATCAAAAACAATTTGGGGATGAAAAAGTTTGTTTGGCTCACAGGACTATAAAGTTCATCATTGTCAGAAGCTAGGGAAGGAGCAGGAGGCAGAAACTGGAGGCAAGAACATAAGCAGAGGCCACAGAGAAATGCTGCTGTTAGCTTCCTCCCCTAGCTCACATTCAACTCCCCTTCTTACACGGGCGCGGACCAACTGTCCAGGGATGGACACACCCATAGTGAAATGGGTGTTCCTAGATCAATTAACAATCACGAAAATGTCCCTAGGACATGTGACCACATGATAGATGGCAATCCCACAATTGGGGTTTCTTCTTCCCAAGTACGTCAAGTTGATATCTGATTAACCATCAGAAATATTCTTATCTACATTATGATTTTTACTTTTATTTCTGAGTTTTCTAAAATGCACTAAGTACTGACCACTTTACACTTATTTTGGTCTGTAATTGGAGTATTTGTAAAATGCTAATCTCTCTCTTCTGTACTGTATTCTGCAGTGGTTTAACCACAGAAGAGTCCAGCAGAAATACTGAATGTAAATAGAGAAGCACATGCAGAGATGCTGTCTAATCATATCTTGACCACATATAATTCGAATTAAATTCAATAGCTCTTGGGGCTGAACTCGTAAACATGTGAAACAAATTTTTTCTAACATGATTGATTTATTTTTCTTATATGAACTTTACATTGACTTTGCTCTGTGTGGTCTCTAGAGGTTTAATTAATTTCTACAAACCCAATTTCCACTGATGGACACATTCTATATTCATTTGACTAGATGAAGATTGTGGCTATTTTTGAAGTGCTCTGGCTTTATAACAATTTCATCCTAAAGTCATTGTTTATCTGCCATCATCCCATCCGTTTAGGCCTCTAAAAAAAAAACTTTTTTATGCAGACCTTTAATTTGGGCCAGCTCAGACGTTCAGTCCATTATCCTCAAGGTAAGAACATGGCAAAATCCAGGCAGGCATGGTGCAGGAGGAGCTGAGAGCTCCACATCTTCATCTGAAGGCTGTTAGCAGAAAACTAGCTTCCAGGCAGCTGGGATGAAAGTCTTGAAGCCCACACCCACAGTGATACAGCTACTCCAACACCTATACCTTCTAATTGTATCACTTCCTGGGCCGAACATATAGAAACTATCACATTCCGCTCCTTGACCTCCATACGCTTGTCCAAACATATAAGTCTATGGGGGCCATAACTAAATATAGCATAATGCAAAATACATTTAGTCCAATTTCAAAAGTCCCCATAGTCTATAACAATGTTAAACTGCTTGTCTTAACAGTGTTAAAATTCCATGGCTTCAGCTACAAATGTAACAGAAGATTGCTTTATCTGGCATCAGTGGGAGGACAGCCCCTTGGTCCTGTTGAGGCTCTATGACCCAGCATAGGGGAATGCTAAGACACTAAACAGGAGATAGTGAGTAGGTGGGTGGGTGAGGGAGTACCCTCTTACAAGCAGTGGGAGAGGGGAGTGGATAGGGGGTTTGAAGAGGGGAAGCTTGGAAGGGGATAGCATTTGAAATATAAATAAACAAAATAACCGATAATAAATAAAGTCCAAAGTGATTTAGTTAGATTGTAGAATCTGACTAAATAGCTATGTCAAAGTCCCTTCTGAGATACATCTGATCATTTCACTGTAATTCCCAAAACAAGACAGAAAACAAGCTGGGTCAATCTAAACTTTGATTTTTTTTTTGGTGTAATCATGTCTTGGTTTATTGTTGGGACATTGAGTGCAGGGGTAGGTCATATGTCTCCCCCAGGGAAAAAAATTAGCAACAGATGTTTTTGTTTAGATTAACAGAAAAGTAATATAGCAAGTATACAAGAAACCAATGGCTCTGCCAAGTGGATGTGAGAAATTAAAGATTATTGTGTCTTCTATCTCTGGGCATCATAGAACTTTTAGGAACTACCCACCTGTAGCTATACTATAGTTCTTTGTATCAGCGGGGTAACACTGTTTGGAAATGGGTAGACATATACATATATATATATATATATATATTATTAAATATTATGAAATCACAAAGCTTTTGTTACAATAGCGGGTTATTCACAGACTATGGATATAAATATCCCGAATGAGATAACCCAGATTCAGAAAGACACATATGGTAAGTACTCACTTATACGTGGATATTAGACATAACGTACAGAATAACCATGCTACAATCCACAGACCCCAGAAAAGCTAAGTAACAAGGAAGGCCTGAGGGAGGATGCCTGAACCTCACTCAGAAGGGAAAATAAAATAAACATCAGAAGTGGAGGGAAGGAGGGAACTGGGTGGGGAGGGGATTGGTGTGGGGATCAGGTGTGGGGAGAGTGTGGTAGAGGGGGCAAGTGTTGGTATTCTATCTAAGATCCACACCCACAGCTACCTGGGAACAGCCAGGTATGCTCCGCCCCACAGTTGTCTAGCAACAGCCATCTGTGCCTGACTATATAAGGGGCTGCTTGTCCCCTCAGTCTGTCCTCCCTCTCTTGCTCTTGCTTCTCTGCTCTCTTCCCCTCTGTCCCTGTCCCTTCTCTCCCCATCCTCCCCTTCCCTCCATATGACCATGGTCGGCCTCCTTTGTTCCTCCTTTCTTCTACTCTTCTGTCATTAAACCTCTCCATGTGGAACCATATTGGCTTTGTGTGTTCTGTCCAGGCAGGGGACAGATTTAAACCCTAACATTGGTGCCCTGTGTGAGGATTTTGATTTCCCCGTGCCCACATGTCCTGGTGCCCCAGCGCCCCAGGGCCCTGCCGCCCTGCAGTGGACCTCAAGTTCGCGGATAGGCCTTTCCCACCCCCAGGGCCGAAGCGAACAGTTGCATTGTGAGCTGAGGAGCCGCAAACTCTGAATTTCTATGGCTGATGTCAAAACAGTTTTCAGATATCCCCCTATACATATTGTTCTGGTGGTTTTCTGACCAAATAAATGAATAGTAAAATAAAACATCATTTGCTTCTGTTAAGAATACAGCAACTGATTATAAAATGGACAGCATGCAGAACAAGGTCCCTACATTATTTGTAAAGAGTATGCAAATGGTATAAAGAGAATTGGACAATCTATCACTGGCTATATGGTGGGATTGGTTGATTATATTTAATTATAGCTGTTGATTATTGAAGATATTTCTATTTTTCTATTTTCTTTTCCCCACAACTTACGGTTTTTGTTTTTCTAAATGCTACATTAACAGTGATGTTAATGAACATTAATATCTCTTTAAAAGGATGCCAAACGTATTTAGAATGAGATATTTCTATTTTTCCATTTCTATAATTTATGATTTTCTTTTCTCCAAATGTTTCCTTCTTTTTTTTTTTTTTTCATTTTTTCGGAGCTGGGGACCAAACCCAGGGCCTTGCCCTTGCTAGGCAAGCGCTCTACCACTGAACTAAACCCCAACCCTCTCCAAATGTTTCATTCACAGCGATAGACAATAACATCTCTTTAAAAGGATGCCAACCCTGAGTTTAAAATCTGTGACTTCCAGTTATTATCAGCCATTATCAATCAAAAATATCACTTCTTGAAGAAGTACTTAAAATATGGTTAATTACATCACATTAAATATATTCTTGTCCTAGAACATGGACTGTCAGGGAAGATATAAGGGGAAAATTAACAGACAACATTTTCTGAAAGGCGTAATGGATAGATTCAAGTTGTTAGAGCCAGTAGTAGTAGGACTATTTCCTTGAACTTAGAATGTTTTCTGCTAGATAATTTACACATTACATTATTCAGCCCCTCACTTATATCCGATATATACATTATTGTTTCTGGATGTTATTATATGAAGTACCTGCTCTGGTGACTATTTAAAATTCAGTCAAATTTTAACACTCAAATTTATCCTTTCCCGTTTTTGCGTTTCATTACACTGATAGGAATATGCTTAATCTCATACATTAAATCTATTCTGGTATCGTGAATCAGTTCTTTCTTACTGTTTAAGCTATTTGAGTATGGCTGCTTTGTTAGGAAGGATTTTTTTTTACCAAGCTTCCTTTTTCAGTTGCTTTCCAAAGGTGTAAAAATAATCCTGTCACAACAGAGAAGAGGAGCTTATAAAGATGCTTTAAAAACCTTATCACCAGGAAACAGTGCACAGTGCATTGTATAATATAGTGCCTTAAAATACTTCTGCTTACCTCCTCATTGATGCTGCTTCAATATTTACATAACACTGTTAACTAATTTTTCATTATGTAGGTTATTTATCCTTTCTCTTGGAGACTGTCTTCCTAGCACATTTAATATTGTTGAATTGAGCCATTGTTTTTATGCCTACCCAGTGTTAACTGCAGCAAGACTCTTCTCGGTTCTGTGGGTGCAGATTTGTGTTTACTGCTCCTTAGGGTAGGAAGTGTGGTGAAGGAGGAGATATGTGGCAGGACAGCCTTGGCTAGCCATCAAGGCAAGTTGTTTATGTCTTCGGGATAGGTTATTTCAGAACCATGAAGAAAAAAAATAAAAAAGAAAAGGAAGAAAGAAAATAAAGGAGCTGTTTTGGTTCAGGGAAATCGTTGTCCTGGGAGCAAGAAGGGAAAGTTGAAACTAATATTTTAGAAACTACTTCAGCAGAAAGACATTTTTAGTGCAAGAGTTCTCAGAGGTTCGGGAAAATTATTTGAAGCATTAAATATTTTCAGGACTTTCTGTGTTGAATACATTTTCAAACCCTAGGCTAGATGCTTCTGTTAATACTTCATGTTGAAAAGTTGATTTTAAAACAGAACAAAAAAAAAATAGCATATCCCCTCATGGATGGGGAGAGTGCAGGCAGGCAACACAGTTGGTGTAGCAACAACCTGAAGGTTAACCCAGATGGACAGGATCTTTGAATTTCCTCTAACACTTCAACACTCTGCTCGAGCCAGGTTCCCATTCATCTCCTATGTGTCTTACCATTATAGCACAGAGCCTCTGGCCACATCACCTACCTCTCCACACAATTGACCTCCCTATCCACAGGTAAGTCACCTCATCAAGCAGTAACTCACAATGTTTTGAATCACACCCTCATTCCAGTCACCAGGGGCTTAAATGCACTGCTGCTCAAGTACATTTCTTCTTCAGGATCCAGAGAAATAAGGCTCAGAGGTCACTTCTATACTAGATCTTTACATATGGCTTCAAGGTAGATACTCACAGTTATGAAGTTCCTGAACTGTTTGCGATTGATGAGAAAAAAGAAACATACGGGCTAAGGTTGTTTTCTCCTTGGATGAAACAGAAAGGCTCTAAAATTTTAGAGGTCCCATAAAGCTGTATGCTTTTCTTTATGTACTCAAACTAGTTGCATACATATAAAGTTGCCACACACTATTTTTTCTCACCAAGTAAAAATATTAAATCAAAGTCACTCTGTCAAATAAATGCAGTGATCCTTTAAGAATGAAGCTCATACTGTCATTTAATGAGAAATTTAGATTTTTAGAAATGCCAAAAATAACTAAGTACCAGTTATGTGATCAATAAAATTTGAAACACTTGAAAGACAAAATTTTTACATGTTTCTCATATCTTTATTGGATAGTTTCTTCCTTTACATTTCAAATATTATTCCCTTTTCCAGTACCCTCTGGAAAGGCCCTATCCAATTCCCCCTTACTCTGCTTCTATGAGGGTGCTTCTGCAACACCCACCCACTACCTCTGCCTCCCCATCCTGGCATTCCCCTACACTGAGGCATCAAGCCTTCACAGGACCAAGGCTCTCTCCTCGCATGAAGCCCAACAAAGCCATCCTCTGCTACATATGCAAGTGGAGCCATGGGTCGCTCCATGTGTACTCTTTGGTTGGTGGTTTGGTCCCTGGAGCTCTGGAGTGTCTGGTTGGTTGATATTTGTTCTTCCTATGCGGTTGCAAACCCCTTCAGCTCCTTCAGTTCTTTCTCCAACTTCTCCACTGGGGACCCCGTTCTCAGTCCAATGGTTGGCTGCAAGAATTTACCTCTATATTTATCAGGCTTTGGCAGAGCCTTCAGGAGACAGCTACTCCTTCAGGAACAGCATAGCATGCTGTCAGCATGCACTTTTTGGTATCTGCCAATAGTGTCTGAGTTTGGTGACTGATATGGAATAGATCATCAGGTGGGGCAGTCTCTGGATGTCCTTTCCTTTAGTCTCTGCTCTACACTTTGTCTCCGTGTTTCCTTCTATGAATATTTTGTTCCCCGTTCTAAGAAGGATTGAAGTATTCACACTTTTGGTCTTCCTTCTTCTTGAGCTTCATGTGCTCTGTAAATTTTATCTTGGGTATTCCGAGCTTTGGGGTTAATATCCACTTATCAGTAAGTGCATACCATGTGTGTTCTTTTGTGATTGGGTTACCTCGTTCATGATGATATTTTCTAGTTCGATTCATTTGCCTAAGAATTTCATGGAGTCATTGGTTTTAATAGCAGAGTAGTACTCCATTGTGTAAATGTACCACAGTTTCTGTATCCATTCCTCTGTTGAAGGACATATGGGTTTTTTCCAGCTTCTAGCTATTATAAATAAGGCTATTATGAACATAGTGGAGCATGTTTCCTTGATATATGTTGGAACACCTTGGGTATATGCCCAGGAGTGGTATAATTGAGTCCTCAGGTAGTACTATGTCCAATTTTCTGAGGAACTGTCAGAGTGTGGAAAAGCATCCACAATGGTTGTACCAGTTTGCAATCCCACCGAAAATGGGGGATTATTCCTTTTCTCCACATCCTTGCCAGCATCTGCTGTCACCTGAGTTTTTGTTCTTAGCCATTCTGACTGATGTGAAGTAGAATCTCAGGGTTGTTTTGATTTGCATTTCCCTGATGACTAAGGATGTTAGGAGCTTCTCAGCCATTTGATATTCCTCAATTGAAAATTCTTTGTTTAGCTCTGTACCCCATTTTTAATAGGGTTATTTGGTTCTCTGGAGTCTAACTTCTTGAGTTCTTTGTATATATTTGCTATTAGCCCTCTATCGGATGTAGAATTGGTAAAGATCTTTTCCCAGTCTGTTGGTTGCCATTTTGTCCTATTCACAGTGTCCTTTGCCTTACAAAAATCTTTTGAATTTATGAGGTCCCATTTGTCTATTGTTGATCTTAAAACATAAGCCATTGGTGTTCTGTTCAGGAAATTTTCCCCTGTGCCCATGAGTTCAAGGTTCTTCCCCACTTTCTCTTCTATTAATTTCAGTGTGTCTGGTTTTATATGGAGGTCCTTGATCCACTTGAACTTGAGCTTTGTACAAAGTGATGAGTATGGATCGATTTGTATCCTTCTACATGCTGACCACCAGTTGAACCAGCAACATTTGTTGAAAATGCTGCCTTTTTCCCACTGATCGGACTTTTTGCCAAGCTGCTCTGAAACGATACTGAGAGTTGAATTTCATAATACCCTAGTACAGTGGCAGAAATATCTACACAGAAAGCAGATGACTTCCCAAGACAGTTAAGCCCATAAATGAGTCCAGAAACAGTTCCAATATCAATTTGAATATTCTTTCCATTGTTTACTCCTTCAACTCTCCCTTTAGAACTTTAATCACATAACATATCCGCCATTACCTCACAAATATGTTTGTACTTAACCCTGCAAAAATTGCTGAGTGCAAAACATTGTCTTCTGCTAAATTGTACAGGATTCTGCTGACCTTGTACAGGGTTAGGGTAAGGTTTGAACTCTGGAAATAGAGATGATTAATAATAGACATCAAAATAGAGGACTGAAAGCATAAAATCCACAAAGGATGTATATTTCAAGCTGTTTTTAGGAGAAATGTTTTCAGATGACTTATAAAAACTATTTCTCAAATTATTTATTAAACTAAAATACTTGCTGGTACTTAGTAACCATCTCTAAGCATGTTTTAAAGCACTTTGAAGGGATGAGCATGATTTAACACTGTATGTACTAATGTCTTCTTAGTGTAGAAGGCAGATGCATTAAATAGATTTAATGATTTCAAGTATAAAACAGAATACTTTCTTTAATGCTAAATTTTACCTCTCCTACAACACAAATTTAGAATACTAATGTAATATTTTCTTAAAAATCTAAATAGAGTTAATGTGTTGTTATTTTAATGTCTATTATCCACAGTGCAAGAGAACATGTTATGTGCCAAACTGTAAAATGGCTGTGAGCAAAGTTCTATAAATAGTAGTTTGTCTGATAATTGGTGAATAATAATGTGAGCTGTTTGATCCCTCAACCTCCCAAAAAATATTTAGAAAGTTTATGAGACTTCATAAAAGTCACAGTCCCTTAGACACACAGTCATAACTGTAAGAGTCTATATCTTCCACTGGGGAAGATGGATCCTGGAATCAACAAATGCTGTGATACATTGAGAAAAAAATGAAAATAAACATGTCTGTAGCATAGAATTAAGAAGCATTCCAAAGCTTTATAGATTACCTCACCAAAAACAAAAAAATCATGCAGCAGTTTCAAAGTCACAAACTTCTTACCACTGCATTCTCAGAACTTCCATTTCTTACCTGGAGAAGAAAATAGTATGTAGGAGATTGAGTCCCCCGTCACTGTGGCTTCACTTTTCTTAGTCTCCTGTGTATTACTGCATGAATTATATCAGTTTCTTAGTTTTATGATTATATATAAGTAATATCTTTAACCTATTGAGAGAACATAGTTCTATTTCATCAAGTAGAATATAGCTCTATTAATAACCCAAATCTTCATTATTATAAAAATGAACTATTAAAAATACCTAATGGTGTTTCAAAATATAATGTTTCTAATCTTTGGGATACCAAAATTTTTGATTAGTTAATAGAGAATATAAGTTTTTTATAGGAAGAAGCAAAGAATAAAAAATTATTTTCAGAGCTTTGTGAAGTGACAGTATCATTGTCAATGATGACTAAGACATGTCTAAGATGATTATTGCAAGCTGAAAAATGATGTCTGTAATAATTTTTAATTGAAATTGAAGCTTTTAGTGACAAAGATCTGTCTGTCTATCATTTGTTTCTTTCTCTTCCTCTCTCTATTTCTCTATTTAATACAGTAATTATGTCTCCACAAATATAGTAATAAAAAATGATAATACCCATTTCATAGTCACTACATCATTGAACCATAAAAAGAACAAAAAGTACTTGATTTGGTCGTTAAGAAAGAACATGAACAAAAGAAACAGAATTGAATATTTAATAAAGAATGGGAAATACAAAAGTGTTTTTAAAAGTCAGTAACAAAAATGCTGTGAGGCTCACCCCCCCCCCCAAAATGGGAAAGATAAAAAAAAAACAGAATCTTGAAATTCTGTTCAGAGAAAACAAGCATAAGTCTCCAAAGTAACATTTTCAAAACAAAAGACAAAGACAAATTCACACCATTCAACTATTATTTCATTTCTAACTTCTCTGTCAAAGACAGGAATAGTAATGTAGGTGAAAAGAAATTGGAGCCCAAGAAAGATGACATTATGAAGACAGCAATCTTCCTTAACATGATTTTGTATTTGTTCCAGATGAATTATGTCCCATTTTATAAGGATAATTTTAAATAAAATTTCAGATTCAATGAGCAATTTCTTAGGGAATTATATAACTAAAACATTACTAAAGTACTAGAAGAGGGAAAATGTTATGATATTAAACTAAGAGTCAACAATTCTATAGAAAACTGTATAAAAATAAATTCTATTTTAAAACCTTGGTATGAAGTTTAATTAAATAATTGCTTAATTTAATTAAAAGTTCTTGAATTTATTAAAATGTGACTTATAAACTATGGACAACAAACTATCTTTTTTGAATTAAATGGGTTCACTACATAAAAATATCTTTCATCAATGTTGACCAATGCATTTAACTTATTTAGAAAAAATAGTTTCTAGTTACATACTTCAAATTAGAAAAATTATTATATATGTTATTTGATAACATTTTTATGAAAAATAAAGCTCTGATTAAATCCTAGAGATTCCAAATTATTTTAATTGTCATCCTAAAATTGTATGTTACCTTTTAACTCAGAAAGCTACTCCTGATAAAACAGGATTTTATCCTGGATCCGGCTGCAAAGAAATTTACTGAGGAAAAATACTGCATAAGATTTTATTGGCTTGAGGAAGGCAGATTGATAACTGATGGTCTGAGTCAGTATCTCATAACTCAGATACAGCGATGTAGTTAAACCCAAGCTCCAGCAGTTGTTCCAGTCACCCTGCATGTTTTTGCTGAGGCTACATCAAGGCTTCCTCATCAATGCTGAAGACTGTTAGGAAACCATACAGGCTTGTTCTTGGAGACACAAACTCTACTGGCAAGTTACTCTTTCATCAAGGGCCTTGGGAAGACCCTACCGAAGCTTCCCTTAGTTCCATGAAGACATGGTGTATTCTCTAGTAACTCTGAGGTTTCTATTCACAGAATTCATCTGAATCACTAGACTCAGGGTCTTAATAGATACCAGGAAGATCAAGAATGAAGCTTCGGATTTGGGATCTAAGAATTTGGTGTCATTCCAAGCTCTTCTAAATTGGAAATGAAAGAAATAATATATGTGCAAGTTCTTCAGAATCGAAGGGCATCAGTAGACTCAAATAGGAAAGAAAAGATTAGAGGAATGCACATGTTTCAACATACCAACACCTAATGCTAATCAAAATAAAGTTGATGTGCCTCCAGAGGACAACAGTTTGTAGGAACATCTGAGTGAATATAACCTAAGAATACTTAGGTATATCCTGCTTTCATGAAAACACAAGCATATCAGTAACCTGCAACACATTGAATCAAAACATACTTTGCTTCCTTGCTTAAACAACCTCTTCCTTCTACTCTGGCTTTAAACAAGATAGTTTCAAGCAAAGGTACTCAGCACAGGCTCATAAGTTGATCTGTAGAACTCTATTCTTATGTTCTTTTAAATACAGACACTTAAAGTGTGGAGGTGGGATACCCAGGGGGTCAACACCCCCGTGCTAAGGGGAGAAGAGGAGTGGGGAGACAGGAGAAGGATTGTGGGAGGAGGTGACTTGGAGTGGGGCAGTGAGCGAGATGTAAAGTGAATAAGTAAAATAAGTAAAATTAAATTTAAAAAAAACAACTTTGTAAAGTTTGGTTCACTACTTAATTATGTGTGATTAGAAACTAAAATACATCTATTTTTTCATAGTTAGCTTTTATCAAGCTTTACCTGTTAGCTCTCCAGATACATGGAGATCATCTTGAATCTAATTTGAACTCTCAGGCCAGCAGCCAGAAAACATAATGAAGAAGTTATAAAAAAAGATGACATGCTCAGCAAGTATTTGAAGATGATAAATTAGAACTCAAAGAAACTATGTTTATGGACATGGATATAACAATTGTCTGTGCCAAGACGGTGACGGAAGAGATAGAAGGAATACATTTAATGAGGGAGCGACTTCAGTGGAAAAATCAAAGGTTCAGGATAGACCTTAGAAATTGCCTGTACCTGGATTTGGGGCCCATGTGACCCTCTTATATCTCAACTCTCATATTTCTCACAGAGCTCAGTCAGCTCCCAGGGATCTTCATTATTTTCTAACTCTACGGTAGCTCCTCCACACTAAGCTTTCTCACTTCGGTCGTTTCTACCACCAAGGAAGCCTTTGGGATTTTGTTTTCATTTTCTTTGTTACTTTAGAGGGAAGAAGGTAAAATAACAGTAAGACTACCTGAAAGAATCATAGGAATTATGTTATTATCAGTCTACCTAAAATTACTTATAATACATTTATTAAGTATACATTTACTTGTCATATACGTGTGTCTGTATGCATATGCATATTTATTTTAAATAAAATCTTCACCAAACCTTAACACAAGACATGAGAAGCTCCCTTTTGGTTTGTTGGGCAAGGTGGTTCAGAAGACTCCTAAATATTGTTGTCTTTTGCTTTTGCTGTTGCTTTCCTCCCAGAGGTCAAAAGTAATTTTCAACTGCTGAAGATGAACTTTGGACACAGGCCCCAGAGGACCTGAGCTGAATCTGACCCAAAAGACTCTTCCCTAGTTTCTTCAAGTTTCTTCAAGTGGGAAGAATAAACCAATAAATACTCTCACACAGCTATGACACCTGTGAATCACAACAATAACCAGTGTGGACTGATAACACTAAGGGTACAATAGCAGCACACACATCTTCACAGTAGTCAGCAGCTCTCTAATTGGACTTATGTTCCAGCAAGAGGGGAATCATGACTGATACTGTGAATCTAACCAACTAAACATTAGGAAGTCATGGATCTTGAAGCAAAACCTACATTCGCCACTGTATTAAACCAGCACAATTCTCAACTACAATCTCGTTAATTGTCTTTATATCCACAGGTAAGTTGAGTCTTCATTTGATCATCAAGGAAACTTCTTTTTGCAATAAACAAAGGTAACTGTACAATATCACAACTGGTAAAACTATAGAGAATAAGAGATCATGCTTAGCCTAGCCCCAGCTGATACATCTACAACCTAATTCACACACCTAAAACTCAAAGACTCAAAGATCACAGCAAAAGAGTGGGTGGAAATATCTTAAAAATCCAGAGAAATAGTAAGTATGCTGTGAGATTGTATCTCTTAAAAAATGTCAGAGAATCTATATTCATAAAGTCTCATCAACATGGCTACCTAAGCAAAGAGTGAACACTAATGACAACACAAGGCCTCAGCCCTAGACAAAAAAGGCAAGCAATGAATTCAGAAAGCAAGAGGTTTTGTGAATTGAGAAGGTGGTATTTATATATTGTTTGCAGACAAACACACACACACACACACACACACACACACACACACACATACACACACACACACACACACCAAAAATTAGAGACATAAACAGTATGAAGTAAAGATAAAACAAGAGCATGTATGGAAGTTACTGGCAAGAAAAAAAGGAGAAGGACGATAATGTAATTATATTATAATTTCAAAACTAAAAATATTAAACTGTAGAAGTAAAATTTTAAAATCTAAATTAGCAGGAAAAGAAAAGAAATACCAAATTCTTTGACTTTCCTCCTCAACCTCTTCTTGGTGATCCGTCTGATCATCCTCAAATGTATACAGAGGTAGAAGGATGCAGTACCACACATGTACAGTGCACAGAGAAAAACATCCAAAGAAGAATAAACCACCACCACCTCAACAAAAACCTTCAACGTAAAAACATTAGTTGTTAGTAGCAAGGTTTAAACCTCTAACACATCTAACATAGTTGATTAGGTTCACACAGACTTATTCACCTTCAGTTAGCAATAAACCTTCATTTGTCCTCAAAATCCTAGCTCATTATCTCTTTCTTTTGGGCTCTTTCATTTTCTTAACCTTCCTTTAGAAGGGACAATCTGGGAAGTTATCTTATCAGCTAGCGTAGTATCTTTAAACCCCTTTTGTTCATAAATTAAACATTTCACTTGATTGCCCAGCAAATACATAGCTTGGAGTAATCCAAATTCCTGCTGCAGTGAAACAGTGTTTCTCTTTCTACTTTGTCGGTTTCCTTTGCTCTCATTCACTGTGGTGGTTTGAATATGCTTAGCCCATGGGAAGTGGACTGTTAGGAGGTATGACCTTGTGGGAATAGGTGTGACCTTGTTGAAGAAAGTGCTTCATGTCACTGTGTAGGCAGGATTTGAGGTCTCCTAGTGCTCTAGCTCCACCCAGGATAAAAGAGACCCTCCCACTGTCTGCCTGAGGAAGATCTTCTCCTCCTAGATGCCTTTGGATCAAGATATACAACTTTCAGCTCTCCCAGTGCTATGTCTGCCTAGACAATGCCATGCTTCCCACCGGGGTGACTATAAAATGGCCACAATTAAATGTTTTCCTTTTATAAGTGTTGTTCTGGTTGTGATGTCTCCTTACATCAATAAAAGATTGATGAAGCTAAAACTTCATGCTGAAAGGGACCGGATATTGATCTCTCCTGAGAGACACATCCAGAGCATGTCCAATACAGAGGTCAATGCTAGCAGCAAACCACTGAACTGAGAATAGGACCCCTTTGGGGGGAATTAGAGGAAGTATTGAAAGAGTTGAAGGAGCTTGCAACCCCATAAAAACAACAATGCCAACCAACCAGAGCTTCCAGGGACGAAACCACTCCTGAAAGATATACATGAACTGACTCAGGGCTCCAACTGCATATGTAGCAGAGAATAGCCTTGTTGGAACACCAGTGGAAGGGGAAGCCCTTGGTCCTGCCAAGGTTGACCCCCCAGTGCAGGGGAATATGGGAGGGGGGCAAGAGGGGGATGTATGGGAGGAATATCTATATGAGGGAGGGAGGGGAGGGGATGGGGGCTTATGGACAGGAAACCGGGAAGGGGAATAACATTTCAAATGTAAGTAAAGAAATGTATCTAAAAAGAAAAAGAAAAAGAATCTCAATCTCACAAAGGGGAGCTAGAGAGATGGTTCAGTGGTTAAGAGAGAGTTTGTTGTTCATGGAACGGTTCCCAAGATCCACAAAATGGCCCATAACCATTTTTAAATACAATTTCTGGGGACTCCTACCTTGTATCACACAGATAAAAAATAATTAAATTCTACCTTTTTAATTAAAAAATAAATTTCACAGATGAAAGAGATTTGTTTTCCATACTACTGGTAATTGAAAACTCTACAGGCAAAGGCCAGAAGATTCTGTCTGGTGTTGTCCTTTCTGCTAATAGATGAGTCTTCTGTGTCCTCAGATCTTTGGGCCTTTTATAAGAATACCAACCCTATCCATGGGATCTCTACCCTTGTGTCCTGATAATGTCTTAAAAATGTCACTTTTTGCACTATACTAGTGATGAGATTTCACTATATTAATCTGGGAGGAAAAAGTATATTGGTAACAATTCTTTTTAAAAGTCAAATTTCCATTATCCATGTTGATTATTCATCTTTAATATGTATTTATCATAAATAGTTTTAATTATCAATTACCATGTATTTAAGATAATTATCTATTATGTAATAGTTTCATCTAGAATAAAACTTCCATACTTCAAGAAAGTTTGTTAAGACACAGGATGTTATAAATGGAGGTGAGATAATCCATTCTGCATGCTAAGCTCTCAAAGTAAACAACTCAAAAGCTTCAGGAAGATCCTGAAACTTGACAGATTGAACAGACCCTTCTCTCTCCAAGCCAATGTAAGCATTATGAACAGCTGAGACATAGACCCAGAGTGACTGTTACCTTAGAACAGAAACTATTCAAACTAGGAAGAGGCTCGAACTGCATAAGCCACCCGAGACATGTTTTGTAGGCCTACATTTTTACAACGTATTTTTAATAAGGATTTAACCTCTCCTCTAGCCCATCACCCAGCAGAGGTAGTAGAAGAGAAAAGTTATTAGGATATGGGGGAAGTGGTACTGTGTTCAGCAATAATTCTTTCGGGGCCAGCTCCTTCTTCTTTGGCAGCAGTTCAGTCCCAAAGCAAACACCAAATATGATTTAGCAGCTACATTCTTGTCCTTTCAGTAAACAGACACCAGACAGCTGTAGTTCATTCTTAAAGAATCTGCCAGCTTGTCAACTGGCCTGAGGTGAGGCCATAGAAACAGCAAGCTTCACTCTTGGGTGAGTTACTCTCAATGTCTGATTTATCACAAATTCAGCTCAGCAATCCTGTGTAAGGTGAATCAATACATGTGTGTCTTTAAAGAATAGCAAGGTGAAGCAAATCAAACTAAGGCTCAGTACTCCTCTCCCACTGTCTGTGGGGTCATATTTATACTCCTTCATCAAGTGTCCTTTTATGTGTTTGCTATATCAAAACATCCTTACACCCATGACCCCCAGTAAAACATCATTTGAAATAACTAACTTTCCAAAGATCTAAAAGTCTCCACATCAATTTTCCACCATGGTCAGCTGCCTGAACTTGTGTAGTAAGATCCAGATTTCTAGCTTTCATGAGATATCATCTATGTTAAGGTTGGCTTTTGATAGTGCAGTTGTCTTTGATTCATTTTGCTCCTATAAATATACACCAATATTTCATAAATATATACCTCACCAATATTTTGATAATTAACTCCAATAAAACCCATTGGATCACCAAGTTGGGATTTGGTAGTGTCCTTCTTTGCTCTGTTGCTGTTTCCCTATCTGAGTAAGTAGAAATTCTGTCCACATCTTCCCAGAAATGGTGTCACACAACCCTATCTTTTTCTACTAAAATATAAATCATATGAGAACTGATAGTAAAAGTGAGAACCCATCATTAACCTGATGAGTAGAATAACAAATATATGTTGCAACAATGAATATCATAATTAGGTCATAACATGAGTCTTTTAGCTTTTCCTTAGTCTGTGAGAAATCAGTTATGATTTTAAAAGAAATATAATAACATGTGCGGTGGTTGATGTCTCTGATTCCAGAGCTCTGGTAGTTGAATGAAGATAGTCAGAAATCTGAGGTCAACTTTCTCTCAAAAGTTTCAGTCCAGACTAATCTAGATCAAGACCCTGTCTTAGGAAACAGATGAAAAGGCTATCGTAGATGTAATAAAGTTAGCCTTGTCTTTGAATGCCGTGCCTTATCAGAATGAGAAGTTGATCAGAAAGGCCAAAGCTAACTGTCACACTTTTACTCTCTGCTTCTCTGGGTCGAATCCTGCTCTCTCTAGGAAGGGTAATTTGACTGGTCAAGACCTCAATAAATCTTTGGTAGTTCAGGAAGACATAGAACTCCACTAGCAGAGACTAGCAACACTTGAGTATTGTTTCATATGGACATTATGTATGAAGCTGTGAGAACACATATTACAATATGGTTCTAACCTTATGACCCAAAGAAACATAAAGAATGTTTGCAAGCTGTCATGATTTGCTTTGCACAAAAGTGTGGTAAAAGTCCTTTCCACAGAGATTTAAGCCATAAAATCTTTATGTCAACTTTTCCTTTCCTTCTATAGGTTGGGAACTTTAGAAAAGTTTTGATTTATTGAATTTTCAGTTTTCCATATTGGAGTTGCTTGTGGTTTATAGAATAGTGCCATTTCAATATTTGATCACTATAAACACTTATTGAATGACATATTTATAGTGTTTTCTTAATTATGTTTCTTGACAATGCATATTTTATACTTAGAGTACATTCAGTTCTAAGGAGGCACATCTCAAGTAGCCATTGACGCATTAGCATTGTGATGTCACACTGAGTATCTAGCTTTCAGAAACTTTGAGAGATAATGTTGGTGAATTGAGGACTTAAGATAGATGTTTACTATGTATCCTCTTTCTTTAAGATGGCACTACCAATACTTAGTTATGTAAAATGATATACTTATGTGAGGTAATGTTTAAAAATCCTCACATTGCATATGAACAAAATCAATTTAGAGGTCTAAGACCCTTTTAAAACTCAGCCAGTCAATTAGTTTATTTGGCAACAAACTTTTTTCTTATCCATAGCAGATGCTTTAATAACTTATTAATAAATACTTGATCTCAGTAATTATTACCCACTGACTAAATTATATGAGAAAGATGTAAGTGTTCTTAAAGTAGACTATAGCACTAACAGGCATGTTTGAACTGGGTAATTTATAACTTTCAAGACTTTTTTTTTCACAGAGACAGCATGTTTAGAATCTAAAATGGTATCCAAACTGGTGCTTGTCAGTTTCTGTCATATATCAACTCATTCATTTGGTTTGGTTTTGCTTTGTTTTGTTTTTTTCACAAGCTGTAAATTTCTCAGTCTTGGAGGTGAAGGGCAACTAACTATGGCAACTCAAGATCTGACATGTTTGTTCTGATTTGCTGCACATGAAAGTATTAACTCCTCAACATGTAGACCTGTGTTTACAAGCCATTGAAAATTGATGCTCTGCATATTCTGGTCACAGATAATTCTGAGTTTATTGAAAAGAAAAATTGGCTTTGCAGTATTAGGAACATAAGTAATTATGCATACTAGTTCTTCTGTTGTTTGAATTTTATATGTCCTATTAAATACTTTTTTTTTTGGTTCTTTTTTTTTTTTCCGGAGCTGGGGACCGAACCCAGGGCCTTGCGCTTCCTAGGCAGGCGCTCTACCACTGAGCTAAATCCCCAACCCCCTATTAAATACTTTTTATTTTGATGAAATGCTACTGACAAAATGGAAGATTTTGAGAATTTATATGCCTTATTTTTCTCAATGAAATTGCATGACAAGAAAATAATTTCCTCCAAGGCTAAGAAAAATAAGAATCACATGTTTGTATTGTGAAAGACTGAACTAAAGAAGATTAGGTGTATTTGAAATACAGATGATGGAGTCTGTATTAAAAAAAGTGATGCTTGCATCATGGTATGGATGAAAGTCTTAAAAATACCTATTGAGTGAGCAAAATTTTTAAAAGTTGGATCTTTCCATGATTTCTGCAAAACATCAAACTCAATAGAACACTGAGATTATAAAAACAAGACAATAGTTTCTGATACTTTACATTAGCACATAACAAAAGATGTAAGCCTTCATCCTGTAAAATAAATCATTCATTTTTTTCATGATAAGGCACATTTTTAAAATTTTTTTAGTTTCAAAAGTACAATTAATTGAATGGCATTAATGTAGTGAAATAACAATTTTTGTTTTGTTGAGACCATCAATAATTACTAATAAGAATCTAGGACTGTGTCTGTAGACTTGGATTTGAGAAGGCTTTTGGATATTTATTATTTATCATAAAAAAAGCATAAAACAAAATAGGTCCAAATTAAATAGCTGCATTGTATAAACTCTGTTATTCTTCAATGAAATATTGAGTTGTTTTAAAAGAGGTTGTGAAAGCAATAACTTTAGTGCAATCATAATTTGTAAGTTTATACTTAAGAATATCACTGAAGAGAGAGCACTTAATATTGACAATGACAGTGTTTCTATAAATTTTAAAATTGTCATTATGAATGAGTCATACTAGCTCAATCTCCACATTCAATAATTTTTATATTTTATTTTGGTTGACATTTATAAGTAAGCCTCAATTCACATAGAAAATTAGTTTCTAAATATAATGGATTTGAATGGCATGCCTGGCAATCTCTTGACACACTTTAACTGATCCATTCATATGAATGAAAGAGGATTCAAAAAATTATTTCAAAGTTGGGATATAATATAACAATGGATAACACCATAGGTTTGAAGTCTAAAAGACAGTGACTGTTGTTTGTTCTCACTCATTTAATTGCTGTTTGACCTTGGCTTCTTTAAATCCTTATTTTGAGAGATCAATTAGGAAAATGTGTGTGAGAGAGAGAGATAGCCTGTCGATTATATGAGATAATATTTTCAATGGAACTAACTTAAATCATGACAGGAATTAAGTCCCATGTTCATATGTGGTTAGTGGTTCATCTGTAGTTACTGTCATGTTTTAGTCAAAATGGTATACATCTTTCCCTGAGGTTTAATTTTCCCTCAAATTTTGAAAACAAATTTATTTTTTTTGTTTATCCAAATAATAATTTTCAAAGAGATAAACATCCATACATTCTCAAGTAGAATAAAACAAGCAAATAGCTGAATGTGCTTTTATTCACCAGTTATTGTTGTCTCAGGAGCTTACTGTTACATTAACTGACTCCTAGCTTTTCCTGAAGTCTGGCTGGCTGATTCAACTCAGCTGTTTTGGCCCAAACTCCTCTTCAAGATAATTGATTCAGACTAGCTTCTCTTGGCTTCTGACTAAATTGCTCTGCTTGGCCTCAAACTAATGCTAGCAATCTGTTCTAATCTTTTGGTTCCCTCTCATTCTCTGGCTCTTTCCGTCTGTACCTGAAATATGTTTGTATAAAACTCTTCTGGTAAAACTCCTGTCTGTCTGTGTATGTATGTATGTATGTATGTATGTATGTATGTATGTATGTATGTATCTGTCTCTCTGTCTCTCTGTCTGTCTATCTATCTATCTATCTATCTATCTATCTATCTATCTATCTACCTCCACATTGCTTTCTTAAGTCACCTCTCTTTCACAGGCTGTTTTCATGAGAACTGGGTGTATCCTAACTCTGACTCATTCTGTTCAACATTTCTCTGATTCATCACTTTGAACCTCATTTAAACTTCAATTTCAAACATGGCTACTTCATTCCACAAACTAATCTTACCTATATTGTTTAGGATTAAGGGTACATATGTATTCCAGCAAAGGATATTAAAGGTGTGTGCCTTGTCTGTATCTCACTGGGGATCACACAGACCTCCATCTTTTGATATGATCCCTTGCAAAGCAGCAATGTTGCTGGATTAAAATTCCTCTATAAATAGCTGCTGGAAAATACATGTCAATGCATACATCCTTACATGCTTCCATTGGATTGTTTCCAGACCATACACTAATTATAGTCTCATAACTGTCTGCTAATCTAATATAATTGTTACATGTAGTAGAATGCCATTTAACATGCCCATTTCAGCAGGAGACTCAAACTGTGCATAATTTCTATAAATTTCTGAATAAATGTGAGTGACTGATTTTATGCTCACTTTGTTTTGCTTCATGATATTGTAACTCAGCAGAAATTGTAGACATCTACAAATTATTGGATTGCCACAAAAATCATCCTAACAAAGATGGTTTCTTACTTTCTTGACATATTTTCTTTTCTGTAAATGATATAAAATAATTTCAAGCTTAATATTTTATTCTTTTTTGGGTGAGAATGGCACCAATTTAATAACCTTAAAAATGAGACATACATACTGTTTAAAATTAATAGATCAATTAGATTAATCCTATCACTAGCTTCTTGTTAATAATTTCCACCAAAAGTTTAACATTAAGACTAATTTTTAAGAAATTTAAAAGAAAGTTCTAAATTCAAATTGGAGATTCAACTGATTGCACAAAGTCATCCTACCCTAGAGTCGACAATTTGCTGTACTATGTCCGAAAACAAAGAAACATCCAAATAAAATGTTGACCAAATAATGGCTTGACACATAATCCGATTGAGTTCACATATAAAGTTAGCCATTCCAATGCTTCATAAACAGAAATTCATATCATTACTTACTAATTCCCAACAAAAACTACCCTAGGAATTCAGCCTCCTTCAAGTATACATGCCTGAATCTTGTCTAGTATTAACTGTGTACAAAACATTTGTACATGTTGGAATAATATTTTCCATTTCACAGTTTATAATTCTTGGCATGAAGGGCTGTGAATATTTTTGGTACCAATACACCATGAAATTGCATTACAGTAATTTAATAAAAGGTTTAAATATATGCATACAGATGAAAAGATAAAACATTTATATATTCAAAAATGAGTTAACCCACCAAAGCGACTTAACTCAGTCTCTGGTCTTTTAAATTCAACATATGACACCACTGATTTATTTGTGGTGTTTTATATTAATTGAAAGCTATTTTATAAAATTTTACTAAGCTGCTGGAAAACCTGAGTCTTCTTTGTACTAAATCCCAGCAGTTATTTTTCATTTATATTCATAGGACATATATCAATATTTGAAAATTAACTCTAGAATTCACTGTAAAAGATCTATGAAAACCATCTGGAAAAAAACTGAATTCTATGTGCAATAGTGAAAAATAATTAACAGATATAGTCTACATTCTAAGAGAAATTTGAACCGTCCTCCATGTATAGATGGGGATTAAAATTGACAACCATCTGTCCTGAATTCATTTCTATTATTTCCATTTTCTTTCTAGAGTCAGTTTTGTGATTATTTTTGGGAAAGTTGTTGTATAAATTATACTGTGACAACAAAGCCCTTTCTGCCCATTAACTTTCTGGCTGCATATCCTATGCTGGTGAGCAATGTGCCTTGGGATACATATGCATTTTGAAATTTTAGTATATTTCAACACATATCAACAAAAGCACAGAAGCAGTTTTTGTCTTATACACTTTCAGAAGCCTTATAACATAAATAATATTGTTCTTTGCCCACTACACTTTTGACCTTTGATTCATATGTGATAGTTGAGCAGCAGTTAATGAGACATAGGTAGGTAGATAGATAGATAGATAGGTAGGTAGATAGATAGATAGATAGATAGATAGATAGATAGATAGATAGATATAGGTCATAACCACATAGGTCATATTGCATTTTATTTAGAAACAAGTGATGCATTTGACATCTAAACCCAGAACAAAGATTCTTATTTTATTATTACTTTTATTGGAATTTTTTTATTTACATTTCAAATGTTATCCCCTTCCCCAGTTTCCCATCCATAAACCCCCTATCCCATCCTCCCTTCCCATTCATCTATGAGGGTTTTCCCCCCCAACCACCCACCCTTTCCCGATTCTTAATCTCTGGGCACTCTGTGTAAACATATATGTAAAATGTTCTGTGTATGTATGCATATACTGATTATCATGGCCAGAAAGTCTATCTTTAGTCCATCTCTCAGTCTTCATAGAGATTCTCATCCCAAACAGACCATTAATAGGAAGACTGTTGTGTGGCCCTGTTCCTGGGGAGACACGAACAAATGTCTACTGACTGCAGATAAAGAACCAACAACAAATGAAAATAAGACACTACCAATGTCACCATCAAACTTGGTGAGCCAATGAGTATTATTAGACTTACAATATACAAATGAATCGAAGAGAGACTCTTGCTCTTGAAGAGAAATGGGATTCAATTCCCAGCACCCACATGAATTCTTACACCCATCCTAACTTCAGTTCCAGAGTATCCTCTATCTGAGCCCCACTGGCTCGCTTTTTGAATTCTGAGGTTACTAGTATTTATCATAACCTGAAGAGGTGTTTCAAAAGTATCTCTGTTCCCTATGTGTATGTGAGAAGTCAGATATAGAGGACAATTGGCAGCACATGCTTCTTGAGTTGCAGTTTTCTCTGAAATTAAAACCTTGCCTTTTGGAGGGAAGCTCACTAAAACACAGGGTCTTTAACTACTTACAGGAAGGAAAATATCCCAAATGGCTGTATCATCAAACTCTACCCCAATGTAGGTGAAAACTCACAAAAGCTGGAGATTGAGAGCAAACTGCACAACCAGAAGGCAGGTTCTCGGGTTAAGAAGGGTCCCTTGCATGTGTCTCCATAGGCCTGTGCCTCTTCAAAGGAGCTCAGCTCATCTGAGAGTATTTTCTATGGTATTTACTGTTCAGACATGCTTCAGTAATGAGTCTAGTGAGTTTAGTCAGTTTAAGGGACTTCCTGAACAAAGTCACTTAATTCCTGAGCTTAGGGAACTTCATTCCAGGTTGAATTGTTTTGACTTCTGCTAAACACCCTGTATTTAAGTGAGCTTCCCTCCAAAAATGTAAGGTTTCAATTTTAGAGAAAAGTGCTACTCAACAAGCATGTGTTACCAATTGCCTTCTATATCTGAGTTCTCACATACGTACAGGAAAGAAAGAGATTTTTCAAACACATGAACATGTGATTATAAATACTAATAAGGTTAGAATTCACAAAGCAAGCCAGTGGGGCTCAATTCTAGCTAATGATGCTGTCCTGTGACCATAGGCAATCTTGGGATTTTATTTTTCTCCCTAGTATCTTTGTCTCTATTCTCTTAGGGCCCTCAAGTGATTGGGTAGGGTCCATCCACATTATTCAGGATAATCTGCCTGACCCATTGTCTACTACCTTAAATGTTAACTGGTTTGAACAGCTGCCTTCCAGACAATGTTTCCAGAGTAGGATTCTAATACAAACTTTACGATATTTCCTAGACAAGTTGACATGTGAAAGTTTCCATCTACCCTTTATACACAGTAGTCTTCTCTTTTGTTTGTAACTGAACTTCTGTTCCCTCCTTTGCAGACCCTGCACACTTTATCAAGAGTCTGCCTTATTATCCTATTTGATGGGTAGAATTACTGATCCATATTACTAGACACTACCAGCTTCTCTAATTTTGTCTTAGGGAATGACAAATTGATGACAATGACCAAAGTCTATGAATAAAGCTTTCATGGACACAAATGTAGAAAACATAGAACATGAAAAAGGAGAAGGGTAAAACAGAGGAGACTGCAGGAAATTTCTTTGCAACAGTTTAGTATTTTAAGCACTTTTACTCTCATAACTACTCTCCAATATTTGACTGAACTTCAATGGTAACTTTTACAACTTATGATATAGTGTGACTTTTATTCATAAAAGCACACACATTTCTACATTTGGAAATGTCAAAGAATCACTGTGAAATTAGTTCTAATCGGATCCTTGCCATTAGTGAAGTGTGAATTCAGCAGCATTCAGAGGAAATGGCTTTAGGAACATAAAAGTTAATCTATCATGCTAAAAGATCATTGAAAACACTATTTTATAAGCCAAATTGATGGCAGCTATATTAACCAAAATACATTTGCAAAGGAAATTTTAAAGAAGTATATCTTTATTTCCATTAGATGAAAGTATATGCATGCCTCCACTCATATATATGCAGTTAAAATTATAGAATATTTTATAGCTTGAAAGAACTTAATTATGAAGTCCAGCACTTTCATTTTATGCATAAAGATACTAACGTCTAGCAAAGTCAGACTAAATAACATGTCTAACATCAAGTTAATAGCACTTCCAACACCAGGGCTCTTTTCTGATGTTACTTCGTATCTGATGCTATTTCATTTCTATAACAAAAATCTATTGAACAACTTCTCTGTGGGCTGAGGCAAAGGCAGATGGAAGAACCCAGCTCCCCACAAGCCCAAAATAATGAGACAAATTGATTACACAAGTAAAGACTGCCTGAGTCTTAGATTATCATATTTTTCTTAGTATTTGAATGGCTTAAGTGCCTGTCCTGTGCACACTTATTAACACCTTTGTTGACCATTAAACTAGGAGTCCTGATTTTTTTTAATGTCCATGTATCTAGTTGCTTTATTGCTGATTTGGTAAAAATACTGTGACAAAAGCAACTTAAGGGAGAGAGGGCTTGTTTGGCTTTACAAATCTAGCTAGTACTGTGGAGTCCATTATAATGGGAAACGCATAGCAGGAGGCAGAAGACATGGCAGCAATATCCACATCCAGGAACTGAAGAGTAAATAGATAGTTGAGTCAGTCTATAAACCCTCAATGCCTGCCTACAGTGGTCCACTGCCTCAATGAAAGCTCCATAGCCTAAGGTTCCACAACCTTCGACACAACTAAAATGCAAGTGCTCAAAACATGAGCTTCAGGGGACATCGCCCATTCAAAGCACAGCATTCTTATTCCTGTTAGCTATCAAATCACATTGAAAATGAAATATATATACTTTACCTAACATTATCCACAGCACTCACACATTCAGAGCTTTAATATTTAAGTGAGTTTTACTTAAAAATAAATAAACTCCAAATTTGGGTAAACTCCAAATTGTAGTGGTAGACCTTAGGAGTTTTATTTGGCAATTGTAAACAATAATCTCAGAATACTTCAATAATTTATTCAACAAAATATTGATGCTCGAAAATTAGGATTTTATACTGAAAATAATAATAATTTTCTACTCTCATGGAAATAAATTCTAGGCAGAACACGATGGCAAGAGAGTAAACTCAAACAAACGAACAAACAAATAAACACAGGGAAAAGTGAATGCATGGAGTAATAAGAGAAGTGTAAATGTACAATTTATTTCTATGTGGAAATTCTGGGAAAACCTGAAAGACAAGCCTTATTTGCAGAAAAACCTGAAGGAAGTGGGGAAGTACATTCTGTAATCATAAAAGGTGTAACAAGTTCCTCAAGAAGTGTTGGGAAATGTGTTAGCATAATTTTCTTGGAATATTCTCAACCTAGTCACTCCCTAGCAGGTATCATTAAATAACATAATTGTTTAGACTGATACCATACCTCTGTTGGAAGCATAGTAGGAATAGTTACGTTAAGTAAACTGATTGCATTTTTAGCTCATAATCAGAGAAATGTGGCAGAGATAATGCACTATTCAATATAAATAGATGATTGTGAGAGACTTAAAATGATATGCTGAATGGAATTATTTTTATGATTTCTCTGGCAGTTCCTATGCCAGGGAAAACTCATTGGCTGCATTTTCTCCCAAATGATAGTAATTCTTTTTCTATAGTAAAAAGAATTTAATGTGTGGTTTAGCATTCTCTGCCCTGATATCTTCCTCAAATTTCTCCTTCATGATTAGTCACAGGATTTCTAAGTTCCTATCTCCAGTATTGGTAGCAGAGCATTCAACAGTCCTATTCCCTTTCACTCATTGAAAGCAAAAGTTAGCTTGGAGTTAATCTGCACCTATGCAAGCTCATCATGGTGACTTGTTGAGAGAAGAAGTTCTTGTTACTGTTATAAGGCCGACCTAAGCATAACTCATTGAGTTTGAAAATTTGGGACTTTTTTCATTTATATATATATATATATATATATATATATATATATATATATATAATTTATATATATATAATTTATATATATATGTATATATATATGTATATATATATGGTTATATAGTTATATAGTTATATAGCTATATATAGTTTTATTACTCCTTTTGGAAAGAAGCCTGAACCTTTGTTTCATAGATGGAAGTTATGGAAGAATTCAAACAGTAAGAATTATTCACTTATTTGAGCATTATTGGTTTAAATTTTCCTTCTAGAATTATTATTAATTGAATGAAGGACTCTACACTTTATCTTAGCTAAAAGGCTGAGAAACAATGAACCAAGGACTCTAGATAAACTTTGAATGAGGTACTATGAGTAGAATGGGCATCAATTTCTTTCTAGAATGGTAAATAGGTATTATATAACTACAGAAAATGGACCATACTAATATCTATCATCTGAATGCTGATGCAAGGAAAAATTTCAAGGACACAATATTTTAATTTGGAAAGATAATGCTCATAGTTATGGAGGGCCATATGGAGAATATGGAGAAGCATGAGTAAAAGTAGATAATATATTTTTGTTATATACATATATGTGCGTGTGTGTATGTATATGTATGTATGTCTATATAGTGTTAATAAGTGTCCTTATTTAAACAGATATTTCCTATCATAAAATGCCTCCCTAACAAAAGCAAATTAAGCAAAAATGCGTTTATTTTGGCTCTTACCTCCAGGCTATAGTTCATCATGACAATGAATCTATGGGAGCAAGAACCTGAGGCAGACAGTTACATTGCATATATAGTGGAAAGCTGAGAACTGAATACCTGTTTCCGCTCATTTTTGTCTCTTTGTATGTTTCCAAATTCTTATCTAAGTCATGGTAACACCCACATTGAATAGGCCCTCCAAATCCAATAATCCTCATAAAGATAATCCCCACATATACCTACAGACCAACTTTTCAGGTGATTTTAGATTTTAAACTAACACTTTGGATTAACTACAGTCACAGGGAAGCTACAGTAAGTTTCCTATAGAAAAGATGATGGCCTGGCCCCAAAGAGTTAGAGATAGATTTGAAAGAGATCTTGTTAAAATTCAATTGTGAAGTTGAATTATTATGGTTTCTTTGTAGAATATTATATGAAATTCACTGTGGCAATATGAGTTATTCTCTTTTTAATCTTAAAGACTGGGTAAGGAGATTGTTATTTTTGTTCCATTTTTTTCCTATTTTGTTATTTTGTTGTCATTGGTATTTTACCCTTCCTATCTCCTTCTCCTCTTCTCACAATAACAGTTCCTAAATTTTGCTTTTAGTTAAACGATATTTTCTACTCAAGCCAGACTAATAAAGAGATCATTAAAGAAGATATGCCTCTCTATTGATCTTCTATTTAGAATAATAAATTACACTACTTATGCTGCAGAACAAATAAATCTGAATGTATTGGCACTTCTGCCATCTCTTTTCTACTCTACCTCTCTCTCTCTCTCTCTCTCTCTCTCTCTCTCTCTCTCTCTCTCTCTCTCTCTCGCTCTCTCATACACACACACCCCAGAGAGAGAGAGAGAGAGAGAGAGAGAGAGAGAAAGAGTCCTAAGCAGCGCCTAATAAGATGATAAGATGTTTGGTTCTATCATGATTATACATCTGTATCCATTGGTTTGATTTTATAGGTTTCCTATGAATTCAATTACTTTTACGTATTAAATTCTTCAAAAATTGTCAAAAGGCTACACTTGCCAGACAAGGTAGAGTGCCCATAGATCTTTCCCACACTGTTACCCTGAACACAATTCTCAGGGTCATCCCTGGCACTACAAAAAAACACTAGCTGCAACTTCCCTCACACCTGTGCACATATGTTCTTGCTCCCACAGACCATATTCCCTCTATTCACTGCCCTGTCCTTCCTTCCTCATTGCTGTGTCCCATCCCTAATCTCTGGTAGGCACATTCCCTGCTCCACCAGAGTCCACACATGTCAGAAGATTAGCAGGTTGCTCTCAACCTTCCCCACTCTCTGTTACTCCATACCCAATCAGGGTTTCCACAAGAAGTGCAAAACAGAAATCAGAGGCAGCTTCTAATACTCTTGCCATACCTCCAGTGGATTCTCCAAATCATCTCTCTCTCTGGCCTCCTTTTTGGTCAGCCTCCAACAACATCAAGCAATCGCTGTAAACATACCAGCCAAACGTACAAATAAAATGGAAAACACTCAGCCAACAATCTTTGGAAACACAGTGAAGAAACAAAAACCAAGGAATAAAATTTCCATCCCAGAAGACAAAACCAAAATCAGAATGTTTCGGTATGACTCTTGAATTCCTGATCTTTCCAAGACTTTTAGCACAAAGGGGTGTTGAATTTTGTCAAATGCTTTCTCAGCATCAAATGAAATGATCACATCATTTTTTTTCTTTGAGTTTGTTTATATAGTGGATTACATTGATGAATTTCCATATATTGAACAATTCCTGCATCCCTGGGATGAAGCCTACTTGATCATGGTGGATGATTGTTTTGATGTGTTCTTGGATTCAGTTTGCAAGAATTTTATTGAGTATTTTTTTCTTTGATATTTATAAGGAAAATTGGTCTGAAGTTCTCTTTCTTTGTTGGGTCTTTGTGTGTTTTAGGTGTAAGCATAATTGTGGCTTTATAGAACAAATTTGGTAGTTTTTCTTCCGTTTCTATTTTGTGAAATCATTTTAAGAGTAGTGATATTAGGTCTTCTTTGAAGGTCTGATAGAATTCTTCACTAAACCCATCTGGTGCTGGGCTTTTTTGGTTGAGAGACTTTAAATGACTGTTTCTATTTCTTTAGGAGTTGGGAAACTGTTTAGATGGTTCATCTGATCTTGATTTAACTTTAGTACCTAGTATTTGTCTAGAAAATTGTCCATTTCCTCCAGATTTTGCAGTTTGGTTGAGTATAGGCTTTTGGAATAGGATCTGATGATTTTTTTTTAATTTCCACAGTTTCTGTTGTTATGTCTCCCTTTTCATTTCTGATTTTGTTAATTTAGATACTGTCTCTGTTCCCACTAATTAGTCTGGCTAAGGGTTTATCTCTCTTGTTGATTTTCTCAAAGAACCAACACCTGGTTTTGTTGATTCTTTGTGTAGTTCATTTTGTTTCTATTTGGTTAATATCAACCTTGAGTTTGATTATTTCCTGCCATATACTCTTCTTGGGTGTATTTGTTTCTTTTTGTTAAGCTTTCAGCATAGCTTTCAGGTATGCTGTCAAGCTGCAAGTGTATGCTTTTTTCAGTTTCTTTTAGGAGGCACTCAGAGCTCTAAGTTTTTGTCTTAGCACTGCTTTTATTGTCCCATAAGTTTTGGTATGTTGTACCAACTGAACCATAAGTTCAGTTTTGTTAAGTTATAAAAAGTCTTAAATTTCTTTCTATATTTCTTCCTTGACAAAATTACCTTTGAGTAGAGCATTGTTCAGCTTCCATATGTATGTGGGCTTTCTATTGTTTTTGTTCTTATTGAAGACCAGCCTTAGTCTGTGGTAATCTAAAAACTGCATGGTATTAGTACAGAGAAAGGCAGGTAGATCAATGGAAGAGAATTGAAGATCCAGAAATGACCACATATCTATGATCACTTGATCTTTGACAAAGTAGCTAAAACCATCCAGTGGAAAAGAGACAGCATTTTCAACACATGGTGAAGGTTCAACTGGCAGACAGCATGTAGAAGAATGCAAATTGATCCATTCTTAAGGCCTAGTACAAAGATCAAGTCCAAGTGGATCAAAGACCTCCACATAAAACTAGATACAGTAAAACTAATAGAAGAAAAAGTAATGAAGAGTCTCGAACACATGGGCACATGGGAAATTATTCTGATCAGAATACCAATAGTTTATGATCTAAGATCAACAATAGACAAATGGGACCTCATAAAATTGGAAAGCTTCTTTAAGGCAAAGAATACTGTTAATAGGACGAAGTGGCAACCAACCCATTGGGAAAAGATCTTTACCAATCCTACATCCAGTAGAGGGCTAATATTCAATATATACAAAAAACTCAAGAAGTTAGACTCCAGAGAATCAAATAATCCTATTAAAAATGTGCTACAGAGCTAAAAAAGAATTCTTTTTTTTAAAGATTTATTTATTATATATGAGTACACTGTAGCTGTCTTCAGACACACCAGAAGAGGGCATCAGATCTCATTACAGATGGTTGCGAGCCACCATGTGGTTGCTGGGATTCGAACTCAGGACCTCTGGAAGGGCAGTCAGTGCTCTTAACCTCTGAGCCATCTCTCCAGCCCCCTAAAAAAGAATTCTTATGGAGGAATATGAAATGGCTGTGAAGCATGTAAAGAAATGTTCAATATCCTTAGTGGAAATGCAAATCAAAACAATCCTGAGATACCACCAGTCAGAATTGCTAAAACTCAGGTGAAACCAGATGCTGGCTAGGATGTGGAGAAAGCAGAACACTCCTCCACTCTTGGGGGGATTGCAAGCTGGTACAACCACTGTGGAAATCAGTCTGGAGGTTCCTTAGAAAATTGGACATGGTACTATCTAAGGACACAGCTATACCAGTCCTGGGCATATACCCAAAAGATGCTCCAACATATAACAAAGACACATGTTCTATTATGTTCATAGCAGCCTTATTTATAATAGTCAGAAGCTGGAAAGAACCCAGATGTCCTTCAACAGAGGATTGGATATAGAAAATGTGGCACATTTACTCAATGCAGTACTACTCAGTTATTAAAAAACAATGTCTACATGAAATTCTTATGCAAATTGATGGAAAATATCATCCAGGTGTGGTAACCCAATCACAAAAGAACACACATGGTATGCACTCACTGATAAGTGGATATTAGCCCAAAAGCTCAAAGTATACAAGATACATTTCACAGACCATATGAAGCTCAAGAAGGAAAATCAAAATATGGATGCTTCAGTCCTTCATAGAAAGGGGAACAAAACATTCAGAGGAGGGAGAGTGTGGGAGGGACTTGGCAGAAAGAGAAGAGGAGGAGGTGGAAAAGGGTGCAAGATCATGTATAAAAGGAGACTGGGATAATATACAGAGGGTCAGAAATTCGAACAGAGGTATGTAGCATTGCAGGATGGGGAACTAGTGGCAGCCACCAGCAAGTCCCTGATGCCAGAAAAGCAAGAGTTTCCCAAGACCCAATAGGAATGAGATTAGCTAAAATTTCCAGCAAAGAGGAGGGAGAACCTGTACAGACCATAACCATAACCATAAGGGGGGGCCACCCACCCTTCTCAAATTTTTAACCCAGAATTGCTCCTGTCTAAAGGAAATTCAGGGACAAAGTGTGAAGCAGAGAATGAAGGAAAGGCCATCCAGAGACTGCCTCACCTGGGGATCCATCCCGCATACCGACACCAAATGCAGACACTATTACAGATGCCAGGAAGTGATTGCTGACAGGAGCCTGATGTAGATGTCTCCTGAGACGCTTTGTCAGATCCTTTCTGATACAGATGAGGATACTTGCAGCTAACAGTAGGGCTGATCACAGGGACCCTAATGGAGGACTGAAGGACTTGAAGGGGTTTGCAACCCTGTAGGAAGAACAATATCAAACAACCAAGTGCCTCAGAGCTCCCATGGACTAAACCACCAACAAAAGAGTACATATGGAGAGACTCATGGCTCCAGCCACATATTTAGCAGAGGATGGCATGGTCTGGCCTCAATAGGAGAAGAAGCATTTGGTACAGTGAAGGCTTGGTTCACCAGTGTAGGGGAATGCCAAGGTGGCAAAATGGGAGCTGGTGGGTGGGAGGGGAAGCATCCTCATAAAAGCAGGGTCAGGGAGGATAGGAGAGGGGGGAACCAGGAAAGGGGATACCATTTGAAATGTAAATGCATAAATTATCCAATAAAAATAAAAGACATGGCATCAAGTGGAGGGATGAAGTTGCCATCTCAAAGTCAAAAATTCTGACCCAGAATTGTTCCTGTCTAAAAGAACTGCAGGGACAAAAAATGGAGAAAAGACTGAGGGAAAGGAGGTCCAGTGTCAGGCCCAAATTGGGATCCAGCTCAAGGGGAGGCTTCAAGACCTGACCCTGTTATTGATGCTATGGTGTGCTTATAGATAGGACCATGGCTGCCCTCTGAGAGGCCCAACAAGCAGCTGAAAAAATCAGATGCAGATACTCACGTGTAACCATTGGACTGAATCTTGGGACACCTGTGATTGAATTAAAGAAAAGCTAGAAGAAGCTGAGGAGTTGGGCAACCTCATAGGAAGACCAGCAGTCTCAACTAACCTGGACCCCTGAGATCTCTCAGACACCGAGCCACTAACCAGGCAGCGTGCACCAGCTGATATGAGGCCCCAACACTTACGCAGCAGAGGAATGCCTGGTCTGACTTCAGTGAGAGAAGACTCACCTAACGCTCCAGATACTTGAGGCCCCGGGAGTCAGGAGGTCTAGTGGGTGGGGGAGAGGGAGGGACATCCTCTTGGATAAGGGGGGTTGGTATGGGATGTGGAACAGTCAGAGGGTGGACCAACCCCGAGGCAAATAAAGACTGGATTGTGAAAAAAGATTAAAGAATAATAAAAAAATTTTAAAATGTCAGTAGATAGAATAAAATTGAAAAAAAATCTTCATTCTACCAGACCAACGTGGATTAAAGGTGGACACTAAACAACAGAAAAAACAGAAAGGTAAGAAATTCACAAAAACTGAAGAAATCTACTAAATGAAAATATATCATGACAAAAATAAAGAAAAAAGTGAAAGCCTTTCTAAAATTCAATGAAAAATGAATAAAAACATACTAAAGTTATGAGAGACAATGAAAGTGGTTCTAAGAAGAAAGTTCATAGCACTAAGAGCCTACATACAAAAGCTTGAGAGATCTTATACTAGGAACTCACTGAATGCCTAAAATCTCTAGAGAAAAGTGAAGTACACCCAAGAGGAGCAGATTGGAAGAAATTATCAATTGAGGTCTGAAATCAATAAAATAGAAGCGAAGCAATAAAAAGTCTAGTGAAACAAGGAGTTGGTTCTTTAAGAAAATCAACAGGATAATGTCTCACTCAAATTAACTAAAAGACACAGAGAGAATTGCCAAATTAATTAAATAGGAAAGAAATGGGGGGCATAATAAAAGACACTGAGGAAATCCAATCATTGAAATATAATTTAAAAATGAATACTTAATCAAACTGGAGAATTTGAAAGAAATGGATAATTTTCTCAATAGTTATCACTTAACAATATTAAATAAAGATCATATGAATAATTAAAAGGGGACTTTAATCCTTAGGGAATGGAAACACTCCCAACCAAAAATAGCCCAGGGCCCAACAGTGTTAGTGCAGAATTTTTTTCTAGTCTTTCAAAGAATATTTGATGTCAATATTCATCAAATTATTCTATAAACTAAATATTGAAAGAGCATTGTCCAAATTACTTTATGAGGCCACACAGTTACCTGATTCCCAAACCAGAAAAAGACTTAACAACGAAAGAGAAATTACAGACCAATTTTCCTTTGAACATAGATTAAAAAATATCTAATAAAATAGTTGCAAACCTAATCCTAGAACATATACAAAAATTCAAACACTGTGTTCAAGTAGGCTTCATATCAGAGAGTCAGGGATAGTCAGTCAATATACAAAATTCAGTAAATGTAAACCACCATATAAATAAACTGAATGAAGAAAAGTGTCTCATTAGATGTCAAAAAGACTTTGACAAATATCCAACACCCCTTAATGATAAAAGTAGTGAAGAGATTAGAGACAAAAGGGACATACCTAAACATAATTAAGGCAATTTACATCAAAGCTATAGGCGAACATCAAATGAAACAGAGAGAAACTCAAATAAATTCCACTGAAATCGGTAGCAGGACAAGGTTTTCTGCTCTGTTTAATATCCATTGATTGGATATTCTACATAGTAGTTAAAAGTTTTAACTAGAGCAATAAGATAAATTTTAGCGAGATAATAAGATCTTGAAGGGAGATCAAGGAGATATGAATGAGAAATGAACAAATCAAAGTATCATTACTTGCAGGTGATATGATTATATATATAATATATATATATTATATATATATATATATATATATATATATATATGTGACCCCAAAAATTCTACTGGGAAACTCCTTCAGTTAACAAACATCTTTGTTGAAGTAGCTGAGCTACATTTGAAGACTAAATTTAAAAATCAGCAGCTCTCCTGTATACAAATAACAAGTGGACTGAGGAATAAGTCAGGAAAACAATACCCTCACAAGAGCTTCAAATTATATAAAGTATTTTGGGGTAACCCTAACCAAGCAAATGAATGACTTGCATGACAAAAACACGTCTTTGAAGAAAGAAATTGAAGAAGTTATCATAAGGTGGAAATATCCCCCATGCTCATGGATCTACCAAAAGAAATCTACATATTCATCAGAATCCTCAGCAAAATTCTCATAGTATATTTTAAGACCTTAAAAGGACAATTCTCGGGGTTGGGGATTTAGCTCAGTGGTAGAGCACTTACCTAGGAAGCGCAAGGCCCTGGGTTCGGTCCCCAGCTCCGAAAAAAAGAACCAAAAAAAAAAAAAAAAAACAAAACAAAAAAAAAAAAAAGGACAATTCTCAACTTCATATGGGAAAACAAAACAAAGCAAACAATCAGAAACCAGGAAACCAGGGTAACTTTTAAAATGCCTAAATAATTAAAGAACTGCTGGAGGTATCATTATTCCCAAACTAAGATTGTACTACACCGGTACAGTAATGCAAACCATGAGGTATTACATAAAAACAGACACTTTGATCAAGGAAACAAATTGAAGACTCAGACATAAATACACACACCAATGGACACCTGATGTTTTATAAAAAAATCCAGAGGTCAGATATCTCAAGTATATAAAGATTTGCTATTTAAAATAACAAATGATACAATTAAAATGGGTTGCAAATCTAAACATAAAATTCTCTAAAGAGAAATCCCAAACGGCTGAGAAACACTTTTTAAAAATGTGCAACATCGCCTTATTTATAATAGCCAGAAGCTGGAAAGAACCCAGATGCCCTTCAACAGAGGAATGGATACAGAAAATGTGGTACATCTACACAATGGAATATTACTCAGCTATCAAAAACAATGACTTTATGAAATTCGTAGGCAAATGGTTGGAACTGGAAAATATCATCCTGAGTGAGGTAACCCAATCATAGAAAAACACACATGGTATGCACTCATTGATAAGTGGCTCCCAAATGCTTGAATTACCCTAGATGCCTAGAACAAATGAAACTCAACACGGATGATCAAAATGTGAATGCTTCACTCCTTCTTTAAAAGGGGAACACGAATACCCTTGGCAGGGAAGAGAGAGGCAAAGATTAAAACAGACACAGAAGGAACACCCATTCAGAGCCTGCCCCACATGTGGCCCATACATATACAGCCACCCAATTAGACAAGATGGATGAAGCAAAGAAGTACAGGCTGACAAGAGCCGGATGTAGATCTCTCCTGAGAGACACAGTCAGGATACAGCAAATACAGAGGCGAATGCCAGCAGCAAACCACTGAACTGAGAATAGAACCCCCGTTGAAGGAATCAGAGAAAGAACTGGAAGAGCTTGAAGGGGCTCGAGACCTCATATGTACAACAATGCCAAGCAACCAGAGCTTCCAGGGACTAAGCCACTACCCAAAGACTATACATGGACTGACCCTGGGCTCCAACCTCATAGGTAGCAATGAATATCCTAGTAAGAGCACCAGTGGAAGGGGAAGCCCTTGGCTCCTGCTAAGACTGAACCCCCAGTGAACGTGATTGTTGGGGGGAGGGTGGCAATGGGGGGAGGATGGGGAGGGGAACACCCATAAAGAAGGGGAGGGGGAGGGATTAAGGGGATGTTTGCCCGGAAACCGTGAAAGGGAATAACACTCGAAATGTAAATAAGAAACACTCAAGTTAATAAAAAAAAATGTGCATCATCCTTAGCCATCAGGGAAATTCAAATCATACATATTTTGAGATTCCATGTTATACCTGTCAGAATGTCTAAGATCAATGATACCAGTGACAGATCATTCTGGTGAGGATGTGGAGCAGGGGAAATACTATTCCATTGTTGCTGGGAGTACAAATTGGTATATCCACTGTGAGAATCATTATGGCAATTCCTCAGGTAACTGGGAATTGATCTACCTTAAGACCCAGCTATACCTCTCTTAGGCATGTGCTCAAAGGATGCCCCACTATACCACAATGGCACTTGCTCAACTGTACTCAATGAGGCTTTATTCCTAATATCTAGAAACAGCCTAGATGTCATTCAACCAAAAATGGAAAAAGAAAATGTACATTTATATGGTGGAATATTACTTGGCAGCTTTCCTTTTAAAAATGTCAGTATGAAATTTGCAGGGGAAATTAATGGAACAAAAAAAATCATCCTAACTTGGTAACCTAGACCCCAAAAGACAAACATGATATGTATTCACTTAAAAGTATATATTAGCTATTAAGTAACAAATAATCAAACTACTATCAATAGCCACATAGAGATTGGATAAAGAGAAGGAATAAAGTCCTTTCTGGAACAGAGAAATAGAATAGATTCTGTGGATAGACTTGGGGCAGGAAAGATCTGGTGGGCCAGGAAGGATGGAGGGACAGAGTGCAGGAAGAAACAGCTGATATTCTGGTCAGTTGTGTGGCTGTGTAGAAATCTACCTAGTGCAGTGAAATCAGAATTGATTAGGAGAATCCAAGAAAGGACTAGTAATGGGAAATATGAAGTCTCCATTACTCATCTCTCATAACCACACAAGACTTCCACTAAAGCAACTGGGTTTTATTCAATTAACTTGTTGGCCCAGAACTTCCTGTGAAAATCCCCAAATAACCCAGGCTGATGGTAGAACAGAAGGTCACTATCTGAAAACTGGCAGTGGATCCCCATTGCCAAGGACAACTTCCACAACAGCTCATTAAACATAGAGAGGTTGAGCTGGTGTGGACTTGGAGTCTTCACAACTATATTCAAGTCTCTTTTGCACAAGAAAGTACTTATGCTACAGAAAGAGAAAGCTTGACAACCCAGACACAACACTATCCCACCACACACACACACACACACACACACACACACACACACACACCTACAACCTGTCCTGCTTGCAAGATGTACTGGGAAAATGGTGTAGCAGAATTTGTGGGAGTGGCCAGCCAATGACTGGTTCTAATTTAAGGCCCAGGCAATGAGAAGGATCCCTTGCTGGGCACTGCCTGGATGACCAGGAACTAAGCCTAGGGGAAAAACTGTTTAATGGAACCAGCAAACTACTTTCTGCTCCATTTATTTGCTCCAAGTTTAAGTGATTGGTGGACGCCTCAAATTCTACCTTGATAGTATTAGTTCCAGGGAAGAAAGAAACACTCTATTTCACTTCTGCTAGGTAGGGAATATGACTCCCTCCTCAGTAAAGATCAAGCTATAATTCCTAATACAGAAACTACTACAGAGAAAGGAAGACGGATGTAAAGACAAACAAAGCAATAGTCTGAAGGGAGCTGACATGTAGCAGCTGTACTGAAAACACTGGCTGATTGCCAGAAGGATTTTGGCAAGAAGATATTCAAGTTGAGAAGAGCTAACTTTAGAATGAGGAAAGGCAAAGTTAACTGGAATAATAGGGGAACCCAAGAGTGAATAAAAAGGGGAAACAAATCCGCTGATTTCAAGAGAAAATACTGACAGATCCTTTCTGTTGATGAAGAAAGTACTAAGAAGAGGAGAGTAAAAAATCTTTATTGTCTACAGGCTGAATAATTACTGAAAAGTGAAAATCTATTGTAACTGAATAATTACTGAAAAATCCATAACTAAGCAATAGGACTACAATTTTCACAGAATTCTCTCTGATCTAACCAAGAAGAGAAAATAAAAATATTTTTCTCCTGAAAGAAGTATATATTTTATTTTTATCCTGGCCAAAGAGATCAGAAAAGCATGAACCGCATTCTCCCATTCATCTATTCTACAGAGCCCCATTGAGAGGTGAGACCAAAACACTAGTACTCTTAACCAAATCTGCTTCTCATCAAATTAATGCAGGACTGTAGGACAGAAGATTAATATGGCTGGATGTACTGTTTAAGTATGCAATGACTTTACTTGAGTCATTTTTATTAGGTAAGTTACAGAATAAATAATATTGATGGGTTATTTGAATCCCATTTGATAGGCATTCACATTTAAGAGTGCCAGAATCATCTCATAATATGAAAAACAGAGTTTGGAGAAGAATCTGCTTGATGGACATGTGGAAAATATTTGGATTTGCTATTACAATTTTCTACAATTACTTTCTTGTATTTGTTTATATATGCTCTTATGTGCTTTCAAACATATGTGCCAAAGCATGCTCATTGAGATATGTTGAAAACTTGAAAGAGTTACTGCTCTCCTTTTGAACTCAGGTGGTCAGGCCTGTTGGAAGGTAGTTTCACTGGCAGAGGCATCTTATCAATCCACCATTTTGTAAAATTATTCTTATTTATATTATTATAGAGTGATACTTTAATAAAAATATAAATATAGCATGTATAATACATTGAATACATTTTAGGAACATTAAGTATACAAACAAATTAAAGTCTAAATGCTAGAATAATAAAGTTTACACATAAAAGATTTAAATTTTGTTAGATTCAAAATTCTTAAGATAACATTAATCGTTTTTTTTGTTTTTTTTTTTTTATTAACGTGAGTATTGAGTGTTTGCTTTGGTGGGAGAATTGGGCTCCGATGATGCCATGTAGTCTTGGTTTCTGTTGCTTGGGTTCCTGCGCTTGCCTCTTGCCATCAGATTATCTCTAGTGTTACTTTATTCTGCTATTTCTGACAGTGGCTAGACTGTCCTATAAGCCTGTGTGTCAGGAGTGCTGTAGACCTGTTTTCCTGTTTTCTTTCAGCCAGTTGTGGGGACAGAGTGTTCTGCTTTCGGGCGTGTAGTTTTTCCTATCTACAGGTCTTCAGCTGTTCCTGTGGGCCTGTGTCTTGAGTTCACCAGGCAGGTCGCTTGCAGCAGAAAAGTTGGTTTTACCTGTGGTCCCCAGGCTCAAGTTTGCTCGCAGGGTGTTGCTTATGAGCTCTCTGAGGCGGCAGCCACCAGGAAGATCTGTGCCGCCTTTTCTGGGAGCTTCCGTGAGCAGGGTTCCAGATGGCGTTTGGTGTTTTCCTCTGGAATCAGTAATGTGTGCAGAGTGCAGTCTCTTCTGGTTTCCCAGGCGTGTTTGCCTCTCTGAAGGTTTAGCTCTCCCTCCCATGGGATTTGGGTGCAGAGAACTTTTATCTGGTCAGTCCCTTCAGGTTCCAAAGGTGTCTCAGACCCAGCGGACCTGCTGCTCCTGGGCCCTCCTCTGTGGGAACCCAGAGGCCGTATACAGTTTCCTCTTGGGCCAGGAAGGTGGGCAGGGGTGGGCAGTGTTGGTGGTCTCTTCCGCTCTGCAGCCTCAGGAGTGCCCACCTGTCCAGGCGGTGAGGTCTCTCTCCCATGGGGTTTGGGAGCAGAGAGCTGCTGCGGGCAGGGATCCGCCGATTTGGGACTCCCGCTAAATACCAGAAGTGTCCGGTCCTAGAAGAATTTTGCCTCAGTGTGTCTTGAGTTCACCAGGCAGGTCGCTTGCAGCAGAAAAGTTGGTCTTACCTGTGGTCCCGAGCAACATTAATCTTTTAAAGCATATCCTTCATTCATAATTTTCTCTAGCATTTCTTTAGTCTACACAGATCGAAATTCAGCTGAAGTCCACTATAAGAAGAAATGGAATGACTAGACTTTACTATCATTACCAGTTATATCTTCTTCACTATATTAAATTTCTGTAAGAAATCGATAGCTGATTCATCAAGTGTATCAAGAGAATTATTAAAGAGATCAGTTCCTCTGCAAACTCTTTTCTTGTGACTGTGTGAACAATGATGGTTGCTTAAAAAATCATTGTTTTAAAACTTGGATTCATTTCATATTTTTTCTTTTTTGTCTCAGCTCATGAATGCTCACTTATTTTCGGTAACACGTGCCATATTGAGAATCACATTTTTAAATTAGCTTTTAGAATAGACTCCATATTTGTTTGGTTAAAACATCAAAAATTATAAAAACTCGTAGAACAAAGACCCTTTCTCCATCTTCTTTCAGTATTATTTCTTTCAAAGACTTTTTTTTTAGAGTTTGCATGACTTAATTTTATTTCCTTTTTGTGTAATTTATTTAAATTTTATTCTTTTTTCTTCCCATAACTTAATTTTATTCACTTTACATTCAAATCGCAATCCCCTCTCTCTTCTCCTCCCAGTGCAGTACTTGCAAATCTCTTCCCCCATTACCCACTGTTTTGTACCACCCCAACCTAGGACATCTAGTCTCATCAGGACTAACTAAGCACATCCTCTCCCACCAAGGCCCAACCAACAAAGTAGTCCAGGTAAGAAAAGTGGATCCAATGGCAGGCAACAGAGTCAGAAACACGACGCCCCCAACTCCAATTGTTAGGGGACCCACATGAAGACCAAACTGCAAATCTGCTAAAAATGTTTAGGGCACTAGGTCTAGACCCTGCTCTTTTGTTAGTGATTCAGCCTCTGTGAGGTCCCATGGGCCTGTGTTAGTTTATTTTGTTGGTCTTCTTGTGGTGTCCTTGACTGGCCCCCCAGATAGCTCAATTCTATCTTCAACTCTTCCACAAGAGTCCCTGAGATCCACCTGAACTCGGATCTTCTAGAACAATAAGCTCTCTTAACCGTGCCTGGTATGTTGTTCCAGTAAATTCAATTTTTTTTTGAGTTTTCGGTGGTGATTTTTATTACAGGTTTCTTACTAAATTACTTATAGCTTTTAATTTCCTTATCTAATGTGTTCATCTTACTCAAAGAAGATATTTATCAGTGGAATAAAAAAATACATAACTATCTTTAACTGAGCAATACTTTTTGGTGGATGTGGTTAACTTTGACAGATAACTGGGCTAGATCAGAAATAAACTGACACTTCTGGTCAGCTCTAAAAGGGTATCTCCAGAAAGGATTAACTGAGAAGGAAAGACACCCCTCAAGAATGGATAGTACCTACGAAAAGCACCTCAGATAAAGATGAGAGAGAGAGAGAGAGAGAGAGAGAGAGAGAGAGATGCTTCTTCGCTTTTGCTAGTGAGAGCATCTACTCCACTTTTGCTTTTGCTTCTATCTTTGCTACCAACAGAAGCAGCAGAAGCAGCTTCTTCTGCCTTCCAATATGAGCTGAAAAATGTCAGCTCTCCACAAATCCCCCAGCTCTTTATTTGGGGGGGGGGTTATTTATTTACATTTCAAATTTCAAAAGTTATCCCCCTTCTCAGTTTCCCCTCCACAAACTCCCTAACCCATGCCTTCTCCCTTGCTTCTATGAAGGTGCTCCCCCACCCACAGTCCCACTCCTGCCTCACTACCCTAGCAGTCCCCTACACTGGGACATCAGGCCTCCACAGGACCAAGGGCGTCGCCTCCTATTGATGCCAGATAAGGGACCCTCTGCTGGAGCCATGGGTCCCTCCATGTGTACTCTTTGGTTGTTGATTTAGTCCCTAGAAGCTCTGAAGGCAGGGAAGGGTCTGGCTGATTGATATTTTTGTTCTTCCTATGGGGTTGCAGACTCCTTCAGCTCCTTTAATCTTTCCCCTAACTCCTCCATTGGGATTCCTGTGCTCAGTCCAATGATTGGCTGTGAGTCTTAAAAGTCAGATTGAGAATGCTGAAGCATCAACTCCCTTGAATTATTGATCAGCTACTGGGAGTTCATAATTGGGTAACTTAAATTCAATTGCTGTTGTTGAATCCTGGTGTATCCCAAGGCAAGTAACAACACTCACACATCAAAGGCAGGATGAGCACATATAGCAGTCTTGCCATGTATGGAACAGGCAAGAAATGTTCACAATCATGTCAGGGATCCTAGACCTTTGGCATTTGGCTAATTAATCACATTGTTTTCAGGAGTATGATGGAAAGGAAGCTTACCAAATTCTTATTCAATCCCCATAAGTAGAAAAATTCCAAAGTAAATATATGAAAAGCTACTTTGAATCATAGAAACAAAGAATGACGAACCCTGAGGCAATTAAGCAATATATAATTCCTTGAAACAAGGGAAGACCAGGTCCCCTTAAGAATGAGTTTTGCTATAATACTGAAAAGGGTTTACTATTAATCTTCATTACTACATTCAGCAAAAGTTTTATGATTTTTTAATGAGAAAACTATATACTGGGGAAAAAGAAAGTCTTTTCAGACTAGATACTGTATCTGAATTAATATTCATCCCAAAATATCCCCAAAAGTACACTGGTCCCTCTGTAACAAGTATGGGATTATAAAGACAAGTGATCAGTTGAGTTTTAGCCAAAGACTGACTCATAATATGTCCAGTGAGTCCTTGAACTCACCCTGTGACTCTCTCATCATTCCCACAAAATGTTCTTGGAATGGATATACATAGAAGATAGAACAATTTCATCAATGGTTCACTAGCTTGCAGAATGAGGGCTATTATGATTAGAAAGATGAAATGGAAGCTGTTGAAGCTGCCTTTACTTGGAAAAATATTGAACTGAAAAGATGCAGGATGATGGTTCTCAAAGCATCCTGTTTATACTCTCTAATTTGAGCTGTTTGGAAGATGGATGGCTCATTCTGAAGTGTCATGATTATGACAGTTGAATATTTCAAACTTAAGAGTGGCTCTACCTTCAGCTGTTGTGCCAGATTTGGTTTGCCTTTTTTGAGAAAAATAACACATCTCGTGGTACTGCATATGTAGGTATTGATCATAAAATAATGGGTTTTCTTGAGATCTATCCATAAGAACCACCAGAAGCAATTTTCTTTCAGTTGTCAAAGCCATTATTGCAGTTTTACTATTCTACATCAAATAGTAATAATTCTCCACCCCTGTGTCATAGTGTAGTTTTGATTGTTTAACTTCTATAAGGTGCTAATGACAATGTAGGCAACTATTCTCTTTTTGATAGACAGTTCTTTGTCTGGTATTAAGCTTTTGTGGTGGCTTGATAATAGGCCACAAACTTAAGGTTGCACATGCATGGCAGGGATCTATCACCAAGTGGAAGTGGTACATAAGTGGTTGCCCCTAGTTGGTCCTGAAAGTAAAAATTGGTCCATTAGGAAGTTGTTAGTTGTCTATGAATCCTACTACTGCTATCCCTAAGCATAAACCATTGGCCTTATAGGGTTTTCCCTCTAATCCATTGACTGAGGAAAAGAAGACATGAAGAGGTTTGAGGAGGGAAACCAGTACTATTTTCTTGCTTGCTTGCTCCTGTTGAGTGTATCTATCACATTGTATTTCTTAGCATTATCAGAGCCCAAACTAACTGAAGACCAGGTGTTCTTATGGACTCTTCCAGGCTTTTGACGCCAACCTGGGGCAAACAAGGCATCCAGCCCTGTGAACTTAAGTGATATCAAGTTCTTAGCCTTTCTAGCGTGTAGACAGTCATCGTTGGCTTCACCATCCAGGACCCAGTAAGCCAAGGTAATAAATACCATTTTAAAATATTTTTATTTATGTCAGTTCTACCATTTCCTGACTGAAAACAAGTAGTTTATATTTTATTCAATTACCTATTTTCTTAGTATACATTAACTTTACATATTAACGTAGTCCAGTTTATAATTGCTCATAGGTATACAGTATAAACTAACAAAGTATAACCTGTCTTTAGTAACCTGATATATTATCTCCCTATTATTGACGTCTCACTATTGTACATTTGGGAAAGGTTTTGTGTATTTTGAGTACTTTTATTTCTGCATGCCTTATTTCATTCAAAAGTATAGTAACAATTTTCTATAATTTTGCTAAAATTTACATGTAATTTAAAGAATGTATTCAATTGACTATATTTACCAAGCTTTCTTAACTAAATTGATTGCCATCTAGTTAATGAAGACCCCTATACTTCCATACCAGCAAGTCAGGGAACACCTTTTGATGTCATTTCTTCATTTATACAGAAATTAGCCAATATATTCCTTTGGGTTATTTAAAACTGTGATGATGGTTTATATGAAGAAATATAGTTCTTGAATGAGTGATTTATAAACTTTTCCTAACTTGTAATTATTGTAAATATACTATATGCTAAACTCTGTAAGAATTTTTTTCAAATAAGAATTTCATAGGACAGTTTTAAATATACACTCAAATTGAGAAAATAGTATTCTCCATATCCTTGGATAGAATTTCTCTTATTTCAAAATAATGAATATATTTCTTTTAAAAATGATAAGCCTACCCTTAGCATATTTCCTTCTCCAGTTTATCTCCTAATTATTTATAGCATTCTTTTTTGTTCTAAAATTCTAGGAAGGAAAGCATGCTTTCTCGGATCTCCACAGGCTATTCTTAGGTGTTACAATGTTTTAGTTTGTGTTTGGTCACAAACACAAATGACAGTTTGGTGAGTTCTGTTCAGGTCATATGGTTGAAGGTTCCATGTTTGAGATTTCCTTTTGTTATAGTGAGAACCATTTCTATCCAAAGTTATTTAGCTTACATGTTTTTTCTTCACATCTCTTTTATGAGATATTTTTGTAGAGTTACATGTTCAGGATGTGTTTTGATTACTCTTATTTTCTTTTTTTTTAAATTTAGAGAATACTTTATTAGTTTTTGTAATCAAACCCACGTAGATAAGACCTTACATATTTAATACAGTGTGTTACCCCTGTACAAATGGAAAAAACTTAAGTTCAACATTTCTAGACCAATATGGCTGTTAATTTCTGTACAGTGCCAACTCAACACAGTAAACGGGGATACTTTTTTCCAAAGTTGACAGCACAGCTAAAGTTTCAAAAAATTCAAATTATATATCTGTATATATATATATATATATATTTATATTTATATTTATATTTATATAAAAAGACCAATAATAGCAGTGTGTTATGCATCAACAGCAGCAACAGCTTTTCCAAGTTCTGCAGTCATCTGAACAAAACTATAGAGACATCCAGCACACTCCATTAAAAAAAAAGAAAGTAAAAAAACAAAACCCGAGAAAACAGCACAGTTCTGTTACTCTTGTGGTACCTGGCACCATTTTTTTTAAAATTAGCTTCTCAATCATCATCTGGAAAGAAAACATTCTGAGCAACATCATTAAAAACAGCTCTGATAAAGCACAGTCACTACTACGTATCATAAAGCAGGTACAAGCTATTTTACATCCACAAAGGTATGATACAGTACTGTCCTACATCTATAATACTAGAGGATACAATTTAAAAGGCATTATTTGAGACTTGATTCTACTTTTCCAGCAGAGGGCACAAAGGATGGTGTGACACAGCTTTGTAAAGAAACATACTCTAGACAGGATTTCCTTTCACTAGTGGCACAGTTCTAAGGATTCATTCTCTCCATGAATGTCAGCTAAAACCGTTATTAAAAAAATGAAATATCCCTAGAACAAAACCGTATAACCACCGGATTCACATGAAGATGACCTAGTGGAGACAAGCTGGACCTCACCTTAACAACAAGCTATCAAATCTGTTATGTTTAAACAGTGAGACCTCCAAGGAAGGAGATGCCAAGTAGTGCTTCAAAGCTTCGGACCACAATCAAACACAGCATCCTTTTCAACAGAAGCAGAAGCTCAACTGAATATGCTCAAGGATGCTGACATCAACATTTAATCATCTCCTCACTCATCCAGGAAGAAGGGGAGATCAGTTACTACTGTACTTTATTGTGTTCAACCAAATCACCATGTTACAAAAATAGCAAGCTGCCATAATAAAAAATAAGGCTCCTCTATCCAGCACCAGATAGCATCATTTTACTTTCAAGCCTAGATATTGCACACTTGTATATAAACCAACCGAAGATGAGGATTGAGAGTTCATCTTGGTGGATTTTTCCTTTGATGAATATGAAGTGTCCTTCCTTATCTTTTTTGATGACTTTTAATTGAAAATTGATTTTATTTGATATTAGAATGGCTACTCCAGCTTGCTTCTTCAGACCATTTGCTTGGAAAGTTGTTTTCCAGCCTTTCACTCTGAGGTAGTGTCTGTCTTTGTCTCTGAGGTGTGTTTCCTGTAGGCAGCAGAATGAAGGGTCCTCATTGCATATCCAGTTTGTTAATCTATGTCTTTTTATTGGGGAGTTGAGGCCATTGATGTTGAGAGATATTAAGGAATAGTGACTATTGCTTCCCGTTATATTCATATTTGGATGTGAGGTTATGTTTGTGTGCTTTTCTTCTCTTTGTTTTGTTGCCAAGATGATTAGTTTCTTGCTTCTTCTAGGGTATAGCTTGCCTCCTTATGTTGGGCTTTACCCTTTATTATCCTTTATAGTGCTGGATTTGTAGAAAGATATTGTGTAAACTTGGTTTTGTCATGGAATATCTTGGTTTCTCCATCTATGTTAATTGAGAGTTTTGCAGGATACAGTAACCTGGGCTGGCATTTGTGTTCTCTTAGGGTCTGTATGACATCAGTCCAGGATCTTCTGGCCTTCATAGTTTCTGGCGAGAAGTCTGGTGTGATTCTGATAGGTCTGCCTTTATATGTTACTTGACCTTTTTCCCTGACCGCTTTTAATATTCTTTCTTTTTTTGTGTGTTTGGTGTTTTGACTATTATGTGACGGGAGGTGTTTCTTTTCTGGTCCAATCTATTTGGAGTTCTGTAGGCTTCTTGTATGTCTGTGGGTATCTCTTTTTTTAGGTTAGGGAAGTTTTCTTCTATGATTTTGTTGAAGATATTTACTGGTCCTTTGAGCTGGGAGTCTTCACTCTCTTCTATACCTATTATCCTTAGGTTTGATCTTCTCATTGACTCCTGGATTTCCTGTATGTTTTGGACCAGTAGCTTTTTCTGCTTTACATTATCTTTGACAGTTGAGTCAATGATTTCTATGGAATCTTCTGCTCCCGAGATTCTCTCTTCCATCTCTTGTATTCTGTTGGTGAAGCTTGTATCTACAGCTCCTTGTCTTTTCTTTTGATTTTCTATGTCCAGGGTTGTTTCCATGTGTTCTTTCTTGATTGCTTCTATTTCCATTTTTAATTCCTTCAACTGTTTGATTGTGTTTTCCTGGAATTCTTTCAGGGATTTTTGCGATTCCTCTCTGTAGGCTTCTACTTGTTCTCTAAGGGAGTTCTTTATGTCTTTCTTGAAGTCCTCCAGCATCATGATCAAATATGATTTTGAAACTAGATCTTGCTTTTCTGGTGTGTTTGGATATTCCGTGTTTGCTTTGGTGGGAGAATTGGGCTCCGATGATGCCATGTAGTCTTGGTTTCTGTTGCTTGGGTTCCTGCGCTTGCCTCTCGCCATCAGATTATCTCTAGTGTTACTTTGTTCTGCTATTTCTGACCATGGCTAGACTGTCCTATAAGCCTGTGTGTCAGGAGTGCTGTAGACCTGTTTTCCTGTTTTCTTTCAGCCAGTTATGGGGACAGAGTGTTCTGCTTTCGGGCGTGTAGTTTTTCCTCTCTACAGGTCTTCAGGTGTTCCTGTGGGCCTGTGTCTTGAGTTCACCAGGCAGGTTTCTTGCAGGGGAAAAGTTGGTCCTACCTGCGGTTCCAAGGCTCAAGTTTGCTCGTGGGGTACTGCCTAAGTCCTCTCCGCGGCGGCAGCAACCGGGAAGATCTGCGCTGCTCTTTCCGGGATCCTCCGTGCACCAGGGTTCCAGATGACGTTTGTTGTTTTCCTCTGGCGTTTGGATGTGCACAGAGTGCAGTCTCTTCTGGTTTCCCAGGCGTGTCTGCCTCTCTGAAGGTTCAGCTCTCCCTCCCACGGGATTTGGGTGCAGAGAACTGTTTATCCGGTCTGTTTCCTTCAGGTTCCGGCGGTGTCTCAGGCGCAGGGGTCCTGCCGCTCCTGGGCCCTCCCCTACGGGAACCCAGAGGCCTTATACAGTTGCCTCTTGGGCCAGGGATGTGGGCAGGGGTGGGCAGTGTTGGTGGTCTCCTCCGCTCTGCAGCCTCAGGAGTGCCCACCTGATCAGGCGGTGAGGTCTCTCTCCCACGGGGTTTGGGAGCAGAGAGCTGCTGCGGGCCGGGATCCGCGGGTGTACTCTTATTTTCTAATGTGCTCTTACCTCCTTACTATTTTGTCAGCTTCTCCTTGCAAATCTCTTTCGCTTACTCCTCCTTTCTTCCTTGAAAGTCTCATTACTATATCATCTGACCCTTCCTCAGTGAGTTTGGAGATGTCAGTGTGATCAAATGCATCATCATGCATTTGAAATTAGTAACTAGAGATTAGCAGACTCATCGGAGAGTATATAACTGAAGACAGTGACAATGGCTCCTTAAGAATTAGTCATCAATAGAAAGAATATCAGACAAGACTGGGGCATAATGCATCTCTCCTCAATATTTGACTATTTACAGGCTGTCTTAGTTACTTTTCAATTGCCGTTACAAAACACTATTAACAAAGCAGTTTAGAAAAAAAGTTAATAGGATCTTCCAGTTTGAGAGGGGTGAGTCCATGACCATCCTGACAGGAAGATGGCAATAGGAAAGCATGCATGGCTCTAGGTAATAGTGGAGACTTTACATCTGGTCCATAAACAAGAGACAAAGGAAGAGATAACTAACCTGGAAGGCATTGTAAACATAAATGTCATTTTAACTTCCTCAGAGGAAGAGATGAGATAAGAGCCTTACCTGAGCTTTATGCATACATGGAATGAGCTGATCTTGTAGTATTTCTATTTAACTCTCCCCGGGTCTAGGCCTGGAAGGTTCTAGATTCTGAAGAGTTGAATTTTCTGCAAGCCCGAATCTTGAAGGATCTAGCGTCCAACATCCTTCTGCTAACCTCTGAGACTTACAGCTGAATAAACTCACCTTTTCTAGCTCTTTCTGAACTCTGGTTGGCTGGTTCAACTGAGTTCTTCGGACTCAAACTCCTCTCCAAGCTAACTGACACAAATTGGCTTCTCTTAGCTTCTGTCTGAATTGTTCCACTTGGAAAGACTGCCTCTAAAGTCTAGGAACTGAAGTACTCTGAACTGAACTGAATTGAATTGTTCTACCTCACTACTCTTTATGTAGCCTCTCTTTCCTTCTGTTCTCATGAGAGTTGGTCATATTCTATTTCTGACTGATTCTGTCAAATCTTTCTTTGATTTTTTTTTCCATATCATTTCCCCTTAATCAGACATCATTGTTTGGAATTAAGGTGTGCACTAAAGGTATGTCTGTATTCCAGTCAGAGGGATTAAACTTGAGTGATGTGACTGCGTTCCAGCCAGATATTTTTGGATGTGATTCCTTGCCAGAGTAGCCATGTTGCTGAATTAAAAATTTCTCAGTACCGGGCACGTTCTGTGTTTACCGGAAGTCCCACACCCGCGGATCCCGGCCCGCAGCAGCTCTCTGCCCCCAGACCCTGTGAGAGAGAAACCCAACCGCCTAGTCAGGTGGGCACTCCTGAGGCTGCAGAGCGGGAGAGACCACCAACACTGCTCACCCCTGCCCACATCCCTGGCCCAAGAGGAAACTGTATAAGGCCTCTGGGCTCCCGTGGGGGAGGGCCCAGGAGCGGCAGGACCCCTGTGCCTGAGACACCACCAGAACCAGAAGGAAACAGACCGGATGAACAGTTCTCTGCACCCAAATCCCGTAGGAGGGAGAGCTGAACCTTCAGAGAGGCAGACAAGCCTGGGAAACCAGAAGAGACTGCTCTCTGCACACACATCTCGGACGCCAGAGGAAAAAGCCAAAGACCATCTGGAACCCTGGTGCACTGAAGCTCCCGGAAGGGGCAGCACAGGTCTTCCTGGTTGCTGCCGCTGCAGAGAGCCCGTGGGCAGCACCCCACGAGCAAACTTGAGCCCCGGGACCACAGGTAAGACCAAATTTCTGCTGCAAGAAAGCTGCCTGGTGAGCTTGGGACACACGGAAGCAGAATTCCTGTAGGACCGGGCACGTTCTGTGTTTACCGGAAGTCCCACACCCGCGGATCCCGGCCTGCAGCAGCTCTCTGCCCCCAGACACTGTGAGAGAGAAACCCAACCGCCTGGTCAGGTGGGCACTCCTGAGGCTGCAGAGCGGGAGAGACCACCAACACTGCTCACCCCTGCCCACATCCCTGGCCCAAGAGGAAACTGTATAAGGCCTCTGGGCTCCCGTGGGGGAGGGCCCAGGAGCGGCAGGACCCCTGTGCCTGAGACACCACCAGAACCAGAAGGAAACAGACCGGATAAACAGTTCTCTGCACCCAAATCCCGTGGGAGGGAGAGCTGAACATTCAGAGAGGCAGACAAGCCTGGGAAACCAGAAGAGACTGCTCTCTGCACACACATCTCGGACGCCAGAGGAAAAAGCCAAAGACCATCTGGAACCCTGGTGCACTGAAGCTCCCGGAAGGGGCGGCACAAGTCTTCCTGGTTGCTGCCGCTGCAGAGAGCCCGTGGGTAGCACCCCACGAGCGAACTTGAGCCTCAGGACCACAGGTAAGACCAACTTTTCTGCTGCAAGAAAGCTGCCTGGTGAACTCAAGACACAGGCCCACAGGAACAGCTGAAGACCTGTAGAGAGGAAAAACTACACGCCAGAAAGCAGAACACTCTCTCCCCATAACTGACTGAAAGAGAGGAAAACAGGTCTACAGCGCTCCTTACACACAGGCTTATAGGACAGTCTAGCCACTGTCAGAAATAGCAGAACAAAGTAACACTAGAGATAATCTGATGGCGAGAGGCAAGCGCAGGAACCCAAGCAACAGAAACCAAGACTACATGGCACCATCGGAGCCCAATTCTCCCATCAAAACAAACATGGAATATCCAAACACACCAGAAAAGCAAGATCTAGTTTCAAAATCATTTTTGATCATGATGCTGGACGACTTCAAGAAAGACGTGAAGAACTCCCTTAGAGAACAAGTAGAAGCCTACAGAGAGGAATCGCAAAAATGCCTGAAAGAATCGCAAATATCCCTGAAAGAATTCCAGGAAAACATAAATAAACAAGTAGAAGCCCATAGAGAGGAGACACAAAAATCCCTGAAAGAATTCCAGGAAAACATAAATAAACAAGTAGAAGCCCATAGAGAGGAGACACAAAAATCCCTGAAAGAATTCCAGGAAAACACAATCAAACAGTTGAAGGAATTAAACATGGAAATAGAAGCAATCAAGAAAGAACACATGGAAACAACCCTGGATATAGAAAACCAAAAGAAGAGACAAGGAGCTGTAGATACAAGCTTCACCAACAGAATACAAGAGATGGAAGAGAGAATCTCAGGAGCAGAAGATTCCATAGAAATCATTGACTCAACTGTCAAAGATAATGTAAAGCGGAAAAAGCTACTGGTCCAAAACATACAGGAAATCCAGGACTCAATGAGAAGATCAAACCTAAGGATAATAGGTATAGAAGAGAGTGAAGACTCCCAGCTCAAAGGACCAGTAAATATCTTCAACAAAATCATAGAAGAAAACTTCCCTAATCTAAAAAAAGAGATACCCATAGACATACAAGAAGCCTACAGAACTCCAAATAGATTGGACCAGAAAAGAAACACCTCCCGTCACATAATAGTCAAAACACCAAACGCATAAAATAAAGAAAGAATATTAAAAGCAGTAAGGGAAAAAGGTCAAGTAACATATAAAGGGAGACCTATCAGAATCACACCAGACTTCTCGCCAGAAACTATGAAGGCCAGAAGATCCTGGACTGATGTCATACAGACCCTAAGAGAACACAAATGCCAGCCCAGGTTACTGTATCCAGCAAAACTCTCAATTAACATTGATGGACAAACCAAGATATTCCATGACAAAACCAAGTTTACACAATATCTTTCTACAAATCCAGCACTAAAAAGGATAATAAATGGTAAAGCCCAACATAAGGAGGCAAGCTCTACCCTAGAAGAAGCAAGAAACTAATCGTCTTGGCAACAAAACAAAGAGAATGAAAGCACACAAACATAACCTCACATCCAAATATGAATATAACAGTAAGCAATAATCACTATTCCTTAATATCTCTCAATATCAATGGTCTCAACTCCCCAATAATAAGACATAGATTAACAAACTGGATACAACGAGGACCCTGCATTCTGCTGCCTACAGGAAACACACCTCAGAGACAAAGACAGACACTACCTCAGAGTGAAAGGCTGGAAAACAACTTTCCAAGCAAATTGTCAGAAGAAGCAAGCTGGAGTAGCCATTCTAATATCAAATAAAATCAATTTCCAACTAAAAGTCATCAAAAAAGATAAGGAAGGACACTTCATATTCATCAAAGGAAAAATCCACCAAGATGAACTCTCAATCCTAAATATCTATGCACCAAATACAAGGGCACCTACATACATAAAAGAAACCTTACTAAAGCTCAAAACACGCATTGCACCTCACACAATAATAGTAGGAGATTTCAACACCCCACTCTCATCAATGGACAGATCATGGAAACAGAAATTAAACAGTGATGTCGACAGACTAAGAGAAGTCATGAGCCAAATGGACTTAACAGATATTTATAGAACATTCTATCCTAAAGCAAAAGGATATACCGTCTTCTCAGCTCCTCATGGTACTTTCTCCAAAATTGACCATATAATTGGTCAAAAAACGGGCCTCAACAGGTACAGAAAGATAGAAATAATCCCATGCGTGCTATCGGACCACCACGGCCTAAAACTGGTCTTCAATAACAATAAGGGAAGAATGCCCACATATACATGGAAATTGAACAATGCTCTACTCAATGATAACCTGGTCAAGGAAGAAATAAAGAAAGAAATTAAAAACTTTTTAGAATTTAATGAAAATGAAGGTACAACATACCCAAACTTATGGGACACAATGAAAGCTGTTCTAAGAGGAAAACTCATAGCGCTGAGTGCCTGCAGAAAGAAGCAGGAAAGAGCATATGTCAGCAGCTTGACAGCACACCTAAAAGCTCTAGAACAAAAAGAAGCAAATACACCCAGGAGGAGTAGAAGGCAGGAAATAATCAAACTCAGAGCTGAAATCAACCAAGTAGAAACAAAAAGGACCATAGAAAGAATCAACAGAAACAAAAGTTGGTTCTTTGAGAAAATCAACAAGATAGATAAACCCTTAGCCAGACTAACGAGAGGACACAGAGAGTGCGTCCAAATTAACAAAATCAGAAATGAAAAGGGAGACATAACTACAGATTCAGAGGAAATTCAAAAAATCATCAGATCTTACTATAAAAACCTATATTCAACAAAACTTGAAAATCTTCAGGAAATGGACAATTTCCTAGACAGATACCAGGTATCGAAGTTAAATCAGGAACAGATAAACCAGTTAAACAACCCCATAACTCCTAAGGAAATAGAAGCAGTCATTAAAGGTCTCCCAACCAAAAAGAGCCCAGGTCCAGACGGGTTTAGTTCAGAATTCTATCAAACCTTCATAGAAGACCTCATACCAATATTATCCAAACTATTCCACAAAATTGAAACAGATGGAGCACTACCGAATTCCTTCTACGAAGCCACAATTACTCTTATACCTAAACCACACAAAGACACAACAAAGAAAGAGAACTTCAGACCAATTTCCCTTATGAATATCGACGCAAAAATACTCAATAAAATTCTGGCAAACCGAATTCAATAGCACATCAAAACAATCACCCACCATGATCAAGTAGGCTTCATCCCAGGCATGCAGGGATGGTTTAATATACGGAAAACCATCAACGTGATCCATTGTATAAACAAACTGAAAGAACAGAACCACATGATCATTCATTAGATGCTGAGAAAGCATTTGACAAAATTCAACACCCCTTCATGATAAAAGTCCTGGAAAGAATAGGAATTCAAGGCCCATACCTAAACATAGTAAAAACCATATACAGCAAACCAGTTGCTAACATTAAACTAAATGGAGAGAAACTTGAAGCAATCCCACTAAAATCAGGGACTAGACAAGGCTGCCCACTCTATCCCTACTTATTCAATATAGTTCTTGAAGTTCTAGCCAGAGCAATCAGACAACAAAAGGAGATCAAGGGGATACAGATCGGAAAAGAAGAGGTCAAAATATCACTATTTGCAGATGACATGATAGTATATTTAAGTGATCCCAAAAGTTCCACCAGAGAACTACTAAAGCTGATAAACAACTTCAGCAAAGTGGCTGGGTATAAAATTAACTCAAATAAATCAGTTGCCTTCCTCTATACAAAAGAGAAACAAGCCAAGAAAGAAATTAGGGAAACGACACCCTTCATAATAGACCCAAATAATATAAAGTACCTCGGTGTGACTTTAACCAAGCAAGTAACAGATCTGTACAATAAGAACTTCAAGACACTGAGGAAAGAAATTGAAGAAGACCTCAGAAGATGGAAAGATCTCCCATGCTCATGGATTGGCAGGATTAATATAGTAAAAATGGCCATTTTACCAAAAGCAATCTACAGATTCAATGCAATCCCCATCAAAATACCAATCCAATTCTTCAAAGAGTTAGACAGAACAATTTGCAAATTCATCTGGAATAACAAAAAACCCAGGATAGCTAAAGCTATCCTCAACAATACAAGGACTTCAGGGGGAATCACTATCCCTGAACTCAAGCAGTATTACAGAGCAATAGTGATAAAAACTGCATGGTATTGGTACAGAGACAGACAGATAGACCAATGGAATAGAATTGAAGACCCAGAAATGAACCCACACACCTATGGTCACTTGATTTTTGACAAAGGAGCCAAAACCATCCAATGGAAAAAAGATAGCATTTTCAGCAAATGGTGCTGGTTCAACTGGAGGGCAACATGTAGAAGAATGCAGATCGATCCATCCTTATCACCCTGTACAAAGCTTAAGTCCAAGTGGATCAAGGACCTCCACATCAAACCAGACACACTCAAACTAATAGAAGAAAAACTAGGGAAGCATCTGGAACACATGGGCACTGGAAAAATTTCCTGAACAAAACACCAATGGCTTATGCTCTAAGATCAAGAATCGACAAATGGGATCTCATAAAACTGCAAAGCTTCTGTAAGGCAAAGGACACTGTGATTAGGACAAAACGGCAACCAACAGATTGGGAAAAGATCTTTACCAATCCTACAACAGATAGAGGCCTTATATCCAAAATATACACAGAACTCAAGAAGTTAGACCGCAGGGAAACAAATAACCCTATTAAAAAATGGGGTTCAGAGCTAAACAAAGAATTCACAGCTGAGGAATGCCAAATGGCTGAGAAACACCTAAAGAAATGTTCAACATCTTTAGTCATAAGGGAAATGCAAATCAAAACAACCCTGAGATTTCACCTCACACCAGTGCGATTGGCTAAGATCAAAAACTCAGGTGACAGCAGATGCTGGCGAGGATGTGGAGAAAGAGGAACACTCCTCCATTGTTGGTGGTATTGCAGACTGGTACAATCATTCTAGAAATCAGTCTGGAAGTTCCTCAGAAAATTGGACATTGAACTGCCTGAGGATCCAGCTATACCTCTCTTGGGCATATACCCAAAAGATGCCTCAACATATAAAAGAGACACGTGCTCCACTATGTTCATCGCAGCCTTATTTATAATAGCCAGAAAATGGAAAGAACCCAGATGCCCTTCAACAGAGGAATGGATACAGAAAATGTGGTACATCTACACAATGGAATATTACTCAGCTATCAAAAACAACGAGTTTATGAAATTCGTAGGCAAATGGTTGGAACTGGAAAATATCATCCTGAGTGAGCTAACCCAATCACAGAAAGACATACATGGTATGCACTCATTGATAAGTGGCTATTAGCCCAAATGCTTGAATTACCCTAGATCCCTAGAACAAACGAAACTCAAGACGGATGATCAAATTGTGAATGCTTCACTCCTTCTTTAATAGGGGAACAAGAATACCCTTGGCAGGGAAGGGAGAGGCAAAGATTAAAACAGAGACTGAAGGAACACCCATTCAGCGCCTGCCCCACATGTGGCCCATACATAAACAGTCACCCAATTAGACAAGATGGATGAAGCAAAGAAGTGCAGACCGACAGGAGCTGGATGTAGATCGCTCCTGAGAGACACAGCCAGAATACAGCAAATACAGAGGCGAATGCCAGCAGCAAACCACTGAACTGAGAATAGGTCCTCCGTTGAAGGAAACAGAGAAAGAACTGGAAGAGCTTGAAGGGGCTCGAGACCCCAAAAGTACAACAATGTCAAGCAACCAGAGCTTCCAGGGACTAAGCCACTACCTAAATACTATACATGGACTGACCCTGGACTCTGACCCCATAGGTAGCAATGAATATCCTAGTAAGAGCACCAGTGGAAGGGGAAGCCCTGGGTCCTGCTAAGACTGAACCCCCAGTGAACTAGACTATGGGGGGAGGGCGGCAATGGGGGGAGGGTTGGGAGGGGAACACCCATAAGGAAGGGGAGGGGGGGGGATGTTCGCCCGGAAACCGGGAAAGGGAATAACACTCAAAATGTATATAAGAAATACTCAAGTTAATAAAAAAAAAAGTTAAAAAAAAATAAAACCTGTGATCTGGGATATAATATCGAAGACTTGTACTGCAAAGGAATAAAATGCTATAAACCGAAAAAAAAAATAAAAAAATTTCTCTACACTTCCTCAATCTTTGAAACTTTAAAGCCAATCCCCAGTGGTACTCATTCTCCAACAAAGTAGTACATCTTAATTTTCTCAACAATTCTACCAAATGAAAATCAAAGTATTCAAACATATGATCCTATGGGGGCCATTCTCATTCAAACCAAGACAAAGGCCCAGTCTTGTGCAGGCTTATTGTTGGCAACCATAGCTGCTGTGAGATCATGATTGCAGTGGTATGTCAAAGCCAGATGTTAGAAATTCACAATCATATTTTATTGTCTTTAGACTCTTACATTCTTTCCTCATTCTCTTCAAAGATATTCCTTGAGTCTTGGAGGTGGTGGTATGAATGTTCTTCCTATTTGGTGCTGATCACTCTATTATTAGTAATTCTCAGCACATTGGCCATCCATAATTTTCTGTTTTTATAAGCACTTATTGCATATAAAAGCTTCTCTGATTAAGGCTGAAAGTAGCATTGGTCTAAGGACATAAGCATAAATATTTAGAAGGCAGTTTGGCATAATTTCAATTTAGTTAAACATCAGTACTAAGTCTTCACTACAGCCTAACTAGTTTACTTAAATTGACATGGTGCCAATCTTTATCTTACTTAAGCCATGGGTTTCATGGTGAATTTATAGCATGAAGGATTAATTCCTTCCTGTGAAAAAGGCATCAAACCAAAGTAGAATCTAGTTAATTACTACTATAACACTCATGCTATTATTGCAACATTTGGTATGTAGTTTAGGAGCTTCATCCACGACTAATACTCTCCATAATAGAAGTATGTTTATGTGCATGATGTTAGAAAGAAGATGAAACAAGATGTTCTAAGGAAAGGTGAAATATTTCATCCTAAAAGGATACCTATCACATTGAGAAAGTATTACTCAAAGGCTTCAGCAAGTTTCTGAAACTGATCAGATTCAGCATGGTTATCCCTCTTCAAACTATAAAGACTGCTAAGAAATAGTCTCATTCAATCAGAGATGAATAGAAGAGGTTCCAAACAATCAAGGTAACATGAAGAAACAAATAAGAGCTAGACTGCCTGGAAGAAACAGATACAAGACATGCTCCCTAGAAGTGACTCAGACCACCTGAACTGAACAGAAGAGGCAACTCCAAACAAACTGAGCTTCTTTAAAGTGCGTTATGTCCTCTGAGTGATGCATTTGTCCTTGAGTCATTTCTAGTCTTCTAACTAACCTCTAACCCATATTTCTCTAAGCAATCTCAGCAAAACTCTTGGGTTCACCAAGTTGGACTTTGGTGGTATGCTTGCTTTGGTCCGTCATGGTTCCCTATTAAGAGTGAGTAGACATTCGTTGCCCACATATACTGCCATACCACAGGACACCTCTCCTGGAATGTTGGTAGCAGTAGTGTATACAGTTCTAAGCTGAACAGTTTTCATCCCCAGCAGCTTATAGTACCTTTCAATTTTAGGGAAAAGTAACTTCCAAAGAGTAAGTTTTCAGCTCAGTTCTAGCATGATTTATTTGTTGTGCCTTCAGCAACACCAACTGATTCTAGTGTACAATGCAGAGGAATGAAAAGACCCTGCACCATTTGGGGGGCCTTTGGCTTGAAGAGGTTATTTCATTTCTGACGCTAAAATTTTGTTTTGCCATTAGTTTTGTTTGTTTGCTTAGTTTGCTTGTTTAGTGTTTGTTACTGTTATTATTATTTTATGTCCTGAGCACATCCCCTCCATCCTCTCCAATAGCTCCCACCCATCTCCCTTCTGCCTATCCTCACCTATACCTGCATACCTCCTCCATTACTTTTCAGAAAGGGTCAGGACTCCTATGGATATCAGTCAAACATGGCATATCAAGTTGTAGTAAGACTAGGCAAATCCTGTCGTATTAAAGCTGACTAAGACATATCAAAGCAGATGTGAGCAGCCAGGTTCTTCCAGCATCTCTCAGTCCTTACCTTCTACACCTTCTGACTGGTATACCCTCTGCCTTACCCTATATTTCTTCAACTCAGAGAGTGGGCTTGTCTTGCCTGTTCTTGAGGCTCTTTCCTATGTAATCTAGCCATGTTATTATTTGACCCTCTTACCTTTTTAAGCCCTTATCCTCCTGGACTCTTGGTCTTCTGCTCTCCTGCATCTCCATCTCTCTCCTCCCACCTGTCCTCACATGACCCAGATCAGGGGCATGTGCACTATTGACTCTCCCAGATATCTCTGCCTTTGGCTGTGCTTTCCCTCTTATGCTAAAGCTCCTCCACTAAACCTAGGAGCAGTCACATCCTTTTTTATCTCTTTCCTTCTTGTTTTTCATACATATTTGCTGAGTTATACACTAATGTGAGACATAGTCTCAAGAAAAAAAAAGTAAAATATGTCTTGGACTGCACCAGAGGAGCTGAGCAAGACACCCAAGGTTGTCCTCTGACTTCCACATGCATATTCACATGGGTATGCACATGAGGAAGAGCATGTGAGCAAACACACACACAATGTAATAAGAAAATTAAAATTGCACACAATTGATTTCTATGCTTAAAATCTATAGTTGTTTTAAAATTTCAAGTTATATATTTATCACAATAACATTCAGGATAATTTCTTTCTTTAAAAGAGCCTATTTTCATCTCATTGACCTCTCTATCTTAACCCCGGGTTAGCCACTAAACTTTTTTTACTGTCTTTATAGATCTGCCCTTTTCCAGAATGTCATATACTTGGAATCATAAAGTATGTAACCTTTTCAGATTGTCTTTTTACATTTGGCAGTATGCATTCCAGAATGCTCCATGTCTTTTTATTGCTTGATAGTTCATTTGTTTTAACACAGAACAATATTCCATTGTGTGGTTATGTTCCCCGGTCTACCAGTTTGAAGGGTATCTTTGTTGTTTCCAATTCAGCAAAATTATGAATAAAGTTACAATAAACTCTCATGTGAAGGTTTTTGTGTGGTCCAGATTTTCAAAACATTTGAGTAAATGCCCGAGTATTGAATGTGGTAAAACTATATTTAGCCATGTGAAAGAAACAACACTATCAAACTATCTCCCAGCCTTGGTTTCTCCTTAGCATGAGTGCCACATGTCACATGCTCATCCTTGTCTGAACTTCCACTGCCAGCTTGGAAGGCTTCAGTTATTCCAGTCAGAAAACAGTGACCCTATACTGCTGTTTTCGTTTAAAATGTATTTGAATGTTGAATTTAGCCATTCCATTAAAACAAATGACACTGACCCTCTTTCACATATTCATGCAGTAACTGATGATATACCTAGATATTTTGCTGATTATTATTATTTTTATTGCTACTATTATTGTTGTTGTTGTTATTATTAGTCTTTGTTTGCTTCTGGTTTCTTTTCTTTTCTTCTCTTTTTTTTAAAATTTTTTTAGCTCTCTAACTGATGTACAAGGAAATGGAAACTAAAGATAAAGTTCACAGATAAGAGGTTCAAGTGCAAAATAAGACCAAAGCCTGAGCCAGAGAGCAGGGAGGAATGGAAATCAGGACTTAGAAACAGCTGCCATCACTGCTCTTTCCTGTAAGTGTGCCAGGCTTCTTTTGTTTTAAATTTAAAAAGAATGAAGCTAAAGGGTAAAGTGATTAAAGTGTAATTCTAAAAACCACAACTCTATTCTGCTATTTTTATCTAAACTAAAACTTATTTAGGGGCTGTCACTTAAGTGCCAAAATTTATGTGGCATATGTAAACTTTGGCGCTGACATAATGTAAACATCGTCTAATTCTAAAAACTTTATTTCAAAATCAATTTACATAATATGTAAACAAATAGGCTTTCAATCAATGTTTAATCAAGTTATTATTAAATATTAATATAAAACTGACATTGCCTCTAATTTATGTGACTACTGATCAAGCAAACCTTTAATTTAGTTATGATTTCAAACCTCATTTGTCTTCTTCAAGTAATTGGGAATGTTTTGTAGACAAAAAAATTAAAAAGTCAATTTATGAAATATATTTTATATTAACTTCAGAAAGTGTATTTTGAACCAATTAAGCCTAAAACTATGTAGATTATTCTCAAAATTTATGTTAGCCTTTTGATTACATATACTTCAAGACTATAATTTGGTTTTAAAAATAACCTATTTCCTTTAATATGAATAAACACAGTTTGTGTTTCAGGTCTTACAAACATGTGAGGTAAAAGAATTGTATAAACCATTACCTGGAGTAGTTCTACACTTTATGAAAGAACACAATAATTATAGAAACATTAACAATAAAGTAAGTCAGCTCTGTCCTGAATAGGCAGTTAAATCTAACCCATTTCTAAAATTTTAAATTAAGCATTACCGGAAATTTTAACCATTTATAAAATACTGAGCACTAACGGCCACTACTATCATCCTCCTGACATCTGAGTCTCTACTAAAGAACTTATCTCCAAGCTAGCAATATTTACTCAGTTTAAAGTAACAAAAGAGAGCCTTTATCTTAGCTTGTTTTCATAGTGAAGACATGTGATTTGGATCTTAAATGCCTGTCAAAAGCTATGTACTAACGGCCCAGTTGATAGCCTGTGGCACTATCTGGAACTGCTTCAACAATCAGGAAGTAGGAGCTACTAGCAGGAAATGAGGTCACTGAGGCTATGCCATTGAAACGAATATTGGGACTGCCCGGCTTTCATTTCCTAGATGCCTTGCAGAAGGCTTTCTGATCGGTTGTTGTACTTTGCCACAAGCTCAAGAAACGGGGCCAGCAACAATGAACTGAAATCACAAACAAAAATAAATCCTTGTATCTATTAAAATGATTAGCTTAAGCATTTTGCTATACTAGCAAAAAAAATTTCTGAATAGTAGAGAGGAGAATAAACAGTAGGCAAATTATGAACAATTTAAAAATATATTGAAAACACCTATAAGAATACCCTGCTCCTAGCCCTCTAACAAATTTTCTTAAAACCTGCTGTTAAAAATGTTGTGTCTGTTTTTCAATCTGTTTAAAGAGTGTTAGATCCTCCCCACATCACCACTCACCCAAACCCATATCCGTTCTTACTCACTCATTAGAAAAGAAAAAGATAGAATATATTAGTAAGAAGAGCACATATTTAAGGACAGTTCCCATGCCCCACTGTAGGTGATCAGCATAACCCAATCCTAATGATATTTCTGTCAAACAATGCTTCGGCTGGGCTTCATTGTTCTATCTTACAGGTGTTTTGCTGAGTATCAGATAGTGTCAAGTATACTGGTACAATCATAAGTTTGGGAAATGTCCCTTTTCAGGTATACATGCTTCTGCTACTTGAGTCCCTTGTTAATTTCATGAAATTAAGTAGGAATTTTACACCTAAACTTTTGTTCGTCTTAAGGACGATAAGCCAAAGCTCTTCTTTTAAGATAGTCTTATCTTCCAGAATATAAAAAGGTATAATGTCTAAAAGATTTTTCCCAGACCTCTTTTGTATGGACATTATATCCACCTACTTGTACATAAATGTACTATACCCTGGAGTTACATGCCCCAGTAGATGGCCACACACCTATGTGATTAGGAGTAACCTTAATTGGACTCAGGGGTTACTAATAGCAACATGAACAAAAGTAAAATGAAGACATGAGGAGGCTGAGAGGAAGAGGGAGCTTGGGATATGGGATGAGTTGGAGAGAGGGGGTAGCGGGTAGATATGCTCGACATACATTGTATAAATGTATGAAACTTTCAAAGAAAAAAAGCTGTAAGGAGTTAGTAATTACCACCTCTCAGAGCAAGAGGCTGCAGGGCATGCTTTCCAGGCCCATGTGATCTTTGACATGGAACAACTTTAATGTAAGGTGAAGATTGTTAATGAAGTGTTTCAGTTAGTGTTAGCTATGTAGCTTAGTGGCCTAATCACTGTCATTAACTATGTATATGCTCAGTAATGTAGTTCTTCTGATCCTTGTGATGTGGGAATGAACAATGGTCATCTAAGTGCTTACCTGTCTTAAAGATTGGACATGGTCTATCCCATGATTTCCAGGTTGTACTGTCTTTAATTTTTTTAATTTAATTACAATTTTTCACTTATTCACATTACATCCTGTTCACTGCCCTCCTCTTGGTCACCCCCTCCCACAATCCTTTCCTACTCCCTCCTCTCCTCTTCTGAGTTGGTGGGGGCCCCTGAGAATATCCCCTACCCTAGTATTTCGAGTCCTGGGGAGTCTAGGCACTCCTTTTCCCACTGAGGCTGAATAGGGCTGCCCAGCTAGTAGAACATCTTCCACATACAGGCAACAGTTTTTGAAATAGCTATTGTTTAGGACCCACATGAAGGTTAAGCTGCACATCTGCTACATATGAACTGAGAGGTCCAGTCCTTGTATGTTCTTTGGTTGATAGTTCAGACTTAGAGAGCCTGAAGGGTTCAAGTTAGTTGACTCTGTTGGTCTTTCTGTGGAGTTCCTAACCCCTTTAGGGCCTGCAAACTATCATTCTATTTTTCCTAACAATCCCCAAGTTCCATCTACTGTTTGGCTGTCGATGACTGTATCTGTTTGAGTCAGCTGCTGGGTGGAGCCTCTCAGAGGACAACATACTCCTGTGTGTAAGACAGAGCATCATTCACAGTGTTAGGAGTTGGTGCTTGCGCATGGGATTGGTCTCAAGCTGGATTGGTTATAGTTTGACTCTTCCCTCAGTCTCTGCACCCTCTCCAATATTTGTATTACTTATAGACAGGATACATTTTGGATTGAAAGTTTTGTGAGTGAATTGGGGTCCCTATCATTCCACTGGGGTTCCTGTCTGTTTTCATGAGGTTCTATATCCCCAATGTACTGAGTCACAGCCAATGACACCCCCACTGATTCTTGGGCATCTCCCTTATCCCAGGTCTCTGTCTCATCCTGGAGATGCACTCCCCACCTCCTCACTCCTCCAAGAATGTGATACATCTACATAATGGAATAATATTCAGCTATTAAAAACCAAGACATCATGAATTTTGCAGGCAAATGGGTAGAACTTGAGAATATCACCCTGAGTGATGTAACCCAGTCCCCAAAAGACATGCATGGTATGTACTCACTTATTAGTGGATATTAGCCATAAGATACAATTACCATGTTATATGCCATGAACCCAAAGAAGCTAATCAAGAAGGAAAGCTCAAGCAAAGAAGCTTGACTCTATCTTAGAAGGAGGTATAAAATAGTCATAAGAGGAATATGGAGGAGGTAACTGACACGGAGGGTAGGTGTGGAAGGGAAAGGGGATTCAGGATCATGTATGGGCAAAGGACAGGAGAGCTGGCTAGATAGCTATGAAAGGGAATGGAAATAGGCAACTGTACTGTTTTTATAAGACACTGTTTGGTTCATTAGCCATGTGGCTTTTATACTGATTTAGATAGTCACATCATGACCACAAGATTTTTAAGAATGGAACATAATAACTCTTTGGGGTTGAGCTTCAAGAAAAAAACTTTGGGAACATTATCGTATAATATATATTTTAGAGATAGAAATCTGAAAAAATGATACAGGATAATACAAAGTAAAAGAAAAACAGTAGTGTAATTGGTCAGTCTGCAGATTTGTATTCTGTTGGGGCAAAATGTCTATAGACTGCTCTTGAGAATCTGTCTTCTGAAGGGGTCTGATCTCAGATGACCTAATACTCTCCATCGGCCATGGATGCTGGCAGCCTGACATTTGAATAGTGTTTATTTACTGCATTTATCACTATACAGAAAGTTCTTCCCCAGGATAGATCTAGCTCTCAGACTACCACATTACCAGTCTTTCTGAAATTTTGGTTATTGTTACCAAGATTGTAATTTCACCTGATTCAAGGACATTTGATTTATACATTTCAAGAGGATCTCATTTTTCATGGCAAGGGCTAAATTGACCCTAACACATGGTATGGGGGTGTCCTGAGTACATAGAGAGAGGAAGAATTTGCAAATGAGTTCAAAGATATTCCTGGAACTGGAAAATATCATCCTGAGTGAGCTAACCCAATCACAGAAAGACATACATGGTATGCACTCATTGATAAGTGGCTATTAGCCCAAATGCTTGAATTACCCTAGATGCCTAGAACAAATGAAACTCAAGACGGATGATCAAAATGTGAATGCTTCACTCCTTCTTTAAAAGGGGAACAAGAATTCCCTTGGCAGGGAAGAGAGAGGCAAAGATTAAAACAGAGACTGAAGGAACACCCATTCAGAGCCTGCCCCACATGTGGCCCATACTTATACAGCCACCCAATTAGACAAGATGGATGAAGCAAAGAAGTGCAGACCAACAGGAGCCGGATGTAGATCGCTCCTGAGAGACACAGCCAGAATACAGCAAATACAGAGGCGAATGCCAGCAGCAAACCACTGAACTGAGAATAGGACCCCCGTTGAAGGAATCAGAGAAAGAACTGGAAGAGCTTGAAGGGGCTCGAGACCCCATATGTACAACAATGCCAAGCAACCAGAGCTTCCAGGGACTAAGCCACTACCTAAAGACTATACATGGACTGACCCTGGACTCTGACCTCATAGGTAGCAATGGATATCCTAGTAATAGCACCAGTGGAAGGGGAAGCCCTGGGTCGTGCTATGACTGAACCCCCAGTGAACTAGATTGTTGGGGGGAGGGCAACAAGGGGGGAGGATGGGGACGGGAACATCCGTAAGAAAGGGGAGGTGGGAGGGGGATGTTTGCCCAGAAACCAGGAAAGGGAATAACACTCGAAATGTATATAAGAAATACTCAAGTTAATAAAAAAATAAAAATAAAAAAAAAAGATATTCCTGGGTAGCACCCATGAACAAAGCACAGTTTCAGCCACACAGTACACTCACAGCCCATGCGCAATTCAAGGCTCTTGCAATTTTCCATCAGAGTTGGATGCAGAGGAGAGGGGTTCTGTGTTGCTTCTCAAAAGCCCTCATTAAGTAAAAAGGTAAAGAGAAACAAAGTCAATTTTGTCTCCCTTTAGAATATTCAGCATACAGTAATAGCAAGGCACGCGGCAGCCAAGGCAAAGTGTTCTACCCCCAAACTGAAGAAAGTCACACAGCAGTTATTAGCCCACTGCAATTCTAAGATCTTGGAAAATGTCACCATTTCTGCTGTTTCAGGGTTACCTTTTATGCCCTAAGAGTTGTTCTGCGTAGTCTTTCAAGTCATTTTTTTTTTTCTATAAAGGACAAACTACACTTGCAGCTGGCTTTCTCAGCTTGTGTCCGTACACCTCATAGGATGTTAATAAATGAGGTCTCCTAGCTATTTTTTGAACTACTTTCTTTTAATCTAGACTATTAAATTTCTTTTACAAATGTTGGATTTGCCGTCTATTAAATTTTAATCTTCAGCTTTATTTTAGGGCATATTCATTAATTCACTCTCCTGAGGGCCACACACATACATAAAGTCCCATTTGTCTAGCTAAATGAGAGCCATTCCCATAGAGTCTTAGAAAGTCTATTATGTAGCTGAAATGATCAATAAGACAAGCAGTTACATTCTTGTAAAAATCCTTGTTGCCTAGCTAAGAGGATCTCAGTAATGGACCCTTCATTTTTCTCTGTGAAGCTCAATAAAAATTCTTCAACTTCAATCATGAACTGCCCCTCACTTTCAAGCTCTGGCTGTTTTTCTGGCAGTATCCTACATTTGATTTTTGCTTCAAGGTATTAATTTACTTTAAAAGGTTTTTGTGGGGAAAGAGGTTATGTGTAGCAATAATTTACGTAATAACTCAGCAAATCATGATTGCAAAGTATTTCTTCTAGGTTGATGTACTATAGCCCTCAAGTAAAATGTAGACTGTCACCAGTTTCTGTCAACAGTGTTACTACATCACATCAGTGCTGCTATTCATATACATACGCTGTATGTCAACTTTTATATTTCAAGTATTAATGTGTGTAGTTGTTAGAGATGACATACATTTGTAAAAGTATGAAATATTGATCAACTGTCTCATTACCCAAAACATTCTGAGGCTTTTATTCTAGGTCAGTGCTTCTCAACCTTCCTAACACTGTGAACCTTTAATATAGTACCTCATATCTTAGTCACCCCTAACTTAAAATTATTTTCACTGCTACTTTACAACTGTAATTTTTCTACTATTGTGAATCATAATGTCAATATTTGATATTTGGGATGTATAATATGTGACACCTAAGAAAGGTTCACCCCAAGGCCAGAGAGGTAGAGTCCTATATGATGAGAACCATTCCTCTAAGTTATACTCAGAAATCAAGCACCCTATTCTTTAGTTTATGTCACACTATTGATTATCATACACACCTAAGGAAAAATAGCTGAGACATTCAGATTTCTGTCTATATGTCCCCTTAGTCAAACACACAAATTCATTACATTATAATTCCTGGCTTTCATATTGCTACAACATATATAATGAACAAAAACAGTCACTCTTTATTTTTTTTTATATTTTTTTTATTAACTTGAGTATTTCTTATATACATTTCAAGTGTTATTCCCTTTCCCGGTATCCGGGCAAACATCCCCCTCCCCCCTCCCCTTCCTTATGGGTGTTCCCCTCCCAACCCTCCCCCCATTGCCGCCCTCCCCCCACCAGTCTAGTTCACTGGGGGTTCAGTCTTAGCAGGACCCAGGGCTTCCCCTTCCACTGGTGCTCTTACTAGGATATGCAACAGTCACTCTTTATAATGGTTCCAAAAACAATCTGCTTGCTGTCAAGGCTGCCTCTTAGATTTCTCTAGTTTATACCTGCTCCATGATTATAGTCAGTGTCATATACTTTATATATTTGGTACAGTAGCATCCCACTTCTCCATATCAATTCTATTTTATCTATTACTGCAAAAAAACTTTGCCTAAAGTAATTTTTAAATGCTATTTAAAAATTTTTAAATGATTCTCTAGGCTTCTTTTACACATTGGAAATAGAGCTCCAGTCAGTGGGTGGGCCCAGTTGAACTTAATTTCCTAAGAGGGTTGCATTTGTTATTAAGTGTTTGAAATGTATTACATCAAAATTTAGCAGCTTAGGAGCTTCTGTGGCACAATCAGTTAACAACTGACACTTATAAAAATTATTATCTTAAAGCAACACAAAGTTATTCTCTCTTAGATTTCTGATGTCAGGAACTCAAGAACAGCTTAACTGAATGAATCTCAATCAGGATCTCCCCTGAGTTTGATTGAAAATGATGTCTGAATCATAAGAGGGTTGATAGATCCACTTATTTAATGAATTTGTAAAGATGCTTCCAATCACTCTAGAGAAGCTCCCATAGGTTCGACAAAATCTAGGAACTGATAGTCACCACGTTGCTAACAGTCATGGCTTACAAAAATTACTGATGCTCTCTGCCTCATGAGAACCACAGAGGTACTGTGAATTCAGATTCTCTTAAGTACAAACGTCTTCAGCTTTCTTAGAGATTAGCAACATAGATCACTGGGAAATAAGTTCATCTCTGTGATCACATGACTTTCTAGGATCTAAACCTCGATACACAGTTCAGAACTTAGAGAAGGTACAGTATTACAGATGGAAAGCCAATTTCACAGTGGGTTTTCTGTTGATCTCATGGTGCTTTTACATCACCACAAATTGAAAACTTTAAGTTAAGACATTGTACTCTGGGGGCTGTTTGTAGAATGTGAATTGAAGGTTTTTCCAACAACTTAAACAACAGGGAACATCCTCTCTTCAAAGTATTTGTACCCTGGACATCACAGTAGCTCCTGGCTGCCAGTTGGTGTTGTATCCAGGTAGAGTGGCATGGAGCCAGCCGTTATAACTTTTCAGCATATAGACTGGGTGGCAGAAGGCTGAAGACAATGTTTCAAATATCTGTAAAAGTGACTTATTTAACACAACTTTATAACTGTCTCTTAAAATTGTTACTGATGGCTTTCATTTCAGTCTGACCAATTATATCTATGAGTCTTCCCTCTCTACATATAAATTCTACTTAGTATAAAAGTTGGAGATCACATATCTAGCTCAAACTTTTGATCTAAAGTTTTGACTTAGATATGTCAGTTTACCCACCAGGTCAAACAGAACATTGTGGACTTTTTATTTATGAATAGTACCTTACATTAGGTTTAGATTTATATTCCAGCTTTCTAGGCAGCCCTATATCCTGTCAATTCCTAATCCACAGCTCCTTTGTACAGACATAAGCCTATATTAGTTTGTGTGGACTTAACTGAACATAAATGAATTCCCTTCATGTTAGCTGCGATCATCTCTAGATACTGCACTGTGTGTCCTTCTGCCCATCAGATCACACCCCATAGACATGGCTGTGACTTACATCCCACCTGCTATTGTCCTGTTGCCTCAGATGCCTTGCCATGCTTCATTCAGGCCTGAGGTTAGCTGCTCTCTTTCATGACCTGACTTTGAAGAAAGCACTCTACTATGCCTTGCTCACTTTAAAAACTGGAAACCTGATAATTTAGGTGTGCTGCTGGCAGTGACAATAGCCCTTTGAAGCACTAATGCTGTGTGGCAGGTCACCTGTCATCTTTGGAAGTTAACAGTGAAAGCCAACAGCCTGGTACTGTGACATTCACTGCTAACATCCTAAGTAAGTGGGCTGAATTTCGAGATTCTGTTCAAAACACACTTCCTGTGGATTTGTAAGCGCTGGGCAGACTTCTCTATCTTATACACAAAATTGGGTAAATATTAGCACTCTTTACTATGTGTTTCAGCTTTCAAAGATGTAACTTTTTTTTACCTCTTTCATTAAGCTAATGTTTTATGTCTTCACTCCAAACCAGCTCAGTGATAATCTTCATTGAATATTCAAGAATCTAATTGTTTAGGAGCTAAGGTATATTTTTACTATAGTATTTTCAATTAAAATATCCTATCTCAATAAACAAGATGGTGCTATTCCAGATGCAAGTAATTTACAAACACCAGTGTCCAAATTCACCAGCATTACGATAGCCACTTCATAAATCTAACACTATGTTTAATAGAAGATTATTCAACTTCCCATGGAAATTATTCAAAGCAGAGTGGATATCACCAACTTCCCCTCAATTGTTTTCTTGGTCAAAATAAGACTGCTTAAAATAAAGTTGCAAAATGTACTTAAAAATATTATTGAAGTTATTGCATGAGTTACGGATGAATTTAAATAACACATTCTATGAAATCCTTAATATTAGTACATCACATATGCATGATTATTAGATAGAATAATGAGCAACTTGTACAAACGTCAGTCAGGACTCAATGGGGCTTCATTCCCATGCTGCATTGCTCTTAGGGAGGATATTTGTTTCAATTCTCCACTATTTATAAAAAGGTCGATCATGAATTCTATATTATTAATAATTTTCTAATAGTTTTACAAATAATGTGCAGATGAATATACAATGTACAATCTGCCCAGTCTTCACTCTGCATAAGACACAGCAGATTTTATATATCCTTACTTCTCCCGATACTCAGTAATACACTATAAACTTCATCCTTGATTATGCATTTGCTTTTGTGTTGCATTATTTTTTCTGTTCTCCCGGCTCCTGCTCTAGTGATATGAAAGAGTTCTTGTTTTAAACCTTACACTTTTATTTTCTGTTTTTAGAATTTCATGTACAATAACATTGTGTCCTTAAGAACAGCTAGAAGATAAAAGATTTCCAATAGACGTTGGTTAGCACTGTCTCTCCCATGATATAAAATAACTTCAATGGGAACAGAAAGCTGGAAGTTCAGCCATGAGAAGCTTATTAGTTGGAAGGAAAGCTCAACCTGGAATTCCAGATAAATGCTTCAACCTCCCAGGTAATCTTCACTGGAATTTTTTTATTTATTAACCATTTTATTTGTTTACATTTCAAATGTTATCTCCCTTCCTGGTCTTCCCGCCATAAATCCCCCCACCCTATTCCCATCTCCTTTGCCTATAATAGGGTGCCCACCCACCATTTATTTCCCCCCCTCTTCCTCTAGCATCTCCCTTCTAAGCTCCCAGTTTCATGATATCTTTGTTTGCTTTCTCAATCAGGCTCCAGTCATCTCTGCTAGATGTTGTGATGCTCATGTTAATCATATTTTTCTTTCTTTGCTATCTCTGTTTATCTGATGATTTCTATTTATTCTTTCACTTCTCTCACTACATGATAAATAAGCTCACTATTGAAAGCAGGAATTATGACTATGATAGCCCTTTCTCTTCACTGTAGAAAACACACAGTGATGTTATTATTGAGATACTGCTACCTGGCCTCTCTGATATCCATGGACAGCTGTATAACTTTTTCTCACTAAATAAAAGTTCAGTTTTATGTGGTGGTCAAGTTTAGGTTCAAGGTTTTCAAGAAATTAGGTGTTGGAGAGATGATTCAGTGGATAAGAGTCTTCCAGAGGGCATGAGTTCCGTTCCCAGCACCCACATCAAGTGTCTCACAGTCAACTCTAGCTATTTTTTTTTAGGAGTCTAACACTCTCTTCAGATCTCTGCACATATCTTCACAAGTGGCATATAAACAGATGCACACACACACACACACACACACACACACAATCTTTGTAAAAAGTGTTAGTGTGCCTTTAATGTGTATTTTGTTCTTTCATTAACTACTGACCATTATAAGAAGTGGTAAGTAGTAAGTCAATAAGCATCTGTACTTAAATAATTGGGAAGGACATTACCTGCAGCTGGAAATAATGTCACCAAACTTAGCAGTGTGGAATGAAGCAGGCAGGGAAGTTTGGGAATTTTTATTGTGTTAAGCTGCTGAAACACCGGGATTAATTTTTATAAAAATAGGTGATATCTTAATATTATATTACAGAAGTATAAGGATCATGAGGTGTGATGGTTTGATTGAGAGATTACCCCCACTCTCCTGCATAGGCTCAGGTATTTGAACCCTTTATCTCCAGTTAACTGAACTATAAGGGAAGGTTATGGACATTTTAGGAGGTAGAACCTTATTGGAGGAAGTTCGTCATTGGAAGTGACATTGAAAATTTATAGCCCCACCCAACTCCTGGCTCACTCTGCTTTCTGCATGAGACTGGAGATGGAATCTATCAGCTTCCTTCTCTGGCCACTCATTGCCATGCCTTTTCCACCATTGTGGATTTTCTGTCTGACATAATGAACCAAATCCATTCTTCCTCAAGTTATTTCAGGTCATCCTGTTTTATCACCCAACAGAAAAGTAACACAAACATGGATAGGTGTAAGTGACTTTGGCATATTCAGATTGTTTGATACTTTCTTCAATTGTATATATAATTGAGTATGCTTTTGTTGTAATCAATAAAATATATGTGTTTGTGTTAATTGCTCAGTTGAGAGAATCTAGAACCTCCGAGAAAGGGAGCATCCAATGAGTATGCCTGTGGCAGATCCTTGATTTACAATGGTTGGTATTGGATGTCCCACTGTAGTTTTAGGCAGTACTGTTCTCTAGGCAAGAGATGCTGTACTTTATAAAATGGAGAAAATGAACTTAACACTAGCACATTTGCATTCATTGATCTCTGCTCTCTTTCCTTTTTATTTGTGTGTGTGTGTGTGTGTGTGTGTGTGTGTGTGATTTTGTAAGCTAGAGGATAAGGTCAGATTTCCTGGAACTAGACTTACAAGCAGTTGCATTGCTAGGAACTGAATCCAGGTCCTCTGAAATAACGGAAAGTGCATCAAACGCTGGAGCCATTCCCCAGGATCTGCTCTTTGCTCTTGACTATGTACGTAACATGGCATGCTCCCATGGCAACTCCTGCAACTGTGATTTCTCTGTCATGATGGACTGTATCTTGAAGGTGTGAGTCAAACAAACCTTTCCTTTCTTAAGTTTCTTTTGTCATAGTAATAGAAAGGAAATTGAGACCATACATGTAGTATATAATTTGCTGTTTTAGCTGTTGTAAATATACAGTTCAATGGCAACACTATATACACCCATCATGTAGGTATCTGTACTTTCTATTTCTAAAAACCTTAACACTTTAAAGGAAAATATCATATCCATTAACCAATGACATTTATTCCTCATCCACCAGCCCCTGGGTAACTTATTCTTCTTGTCAAAATGAATTTGCTTCGTCTAGATAGTTCTTATAAGTGAGCCCTACAATATCCACAATCTTGTACCTTGTCTACTTCTCTTAGGATAATGTTTGAGAGGTCCATCCAGGGTTTAGCATGCATTTTAACTTAATGTTTCTTTACAGTTGAATAATATTTCATTGCATGTATTATGACATTTTGCTTATCTCTTTATACATAGAGATTGACTTTACTTTGGGGCATTATTAATGTTACAGGAAACCAAGCAATGTAAGCATTTTTTGAGTCTCTTTTAAATTTCTTTTGGATATATGCTTAGGAATGGAATTCCTGGATAATGAAGACAACTTTGTGTCTAACATTGGAAAAACTATCAGATTCTCATAGAAGATGCACTGTTCTACATTTCCAGAATTAGAGTTAAAATTTTTCAATGTTCTACACCCTCATGTTCACTTGATAATTTAATTTTGTCCTATTTGCTTTGAAAGCTATTTTAGTAGTGACATCCCATTGTGGTTTTGGCTTGCTTTTTCTTGGTCATCAATGAAATCAAGTTTTTTGAAACCTCCTTCGAAGGTTCTTTCAGGAGTGCACAGCTCCTCATTCATGAACCATTATATTACTGAAGGCAGGATCTCCTCTGCTTGGGAAGGTAGACCTCTTCAACTAAGTGGAAAACTTTGGGAAGGGTGTAGCTAGAACAGTGAGTGAGGAAAAGGACACATGACTGGCCAGTCAGACCATTCAAGTCAACTCTACCTGTCAGTGGGATAACAGAAGTTATCTTCACAGATATCAGAATTTAGTAGAACCATTGTTCCTGGAATGAATTCTATAGTAATGGGACCAAGACTTTGAGGTAGCATTTTGTCAGTAATTGTTATCTGAGATTTTATGGTATTGTTCCTTTGAAGGACTCTCACAGCCTTTGCATAACTTAGTAGAAAGACATATCTGGCAATCCAGGAAGTCTTCTATGGCTGGGAATCGCTTAGGAGTTGGTTCCTTCAAGGCAATGCCTAGATAAGACGTTTTGATACAGGAGAATTGACTTGCCACACCTTTTGTGTAACAATAAAAGGTGCATCTACGAAGCTGCAAGTATTCAGTCCTTTAGAGGCAGATTCCCCTGCTGCTTGAGAAAGCATAAACTCATTCTACAGCATCTCTTTTTCAACCAGTCATCCTGTGCAGCACCAAAATACTGACACTCACATCTTGAAATGTGCATCTTTTAATGTGCATATCATCAATTTATACGTCATCTTTGAAAAAGTTTGCCATTTTTGCCATTTTTTGAATTGGGTTTCATTCTTTTGTTATTGAGTTATAGTTATTTCTTATATATTCTAGAATTGAGTCACTTAATAAATTAGAATTTACATTCAGTTTCTTCCATTTGTAAACCATTAATTTACTCATGCATTTTCCTTTCACTTTTGAATGTCTTGGCTCTCACAATTAAATCACTAACTCATTTGGGGTTAATTTTTGTAAACTGTATCAGTTCCACTTCCATGTGGAAATCCAGTTGTTCTACTACAATATTAACTCTTCTTGTAAGGCTTGAAGTGAGTCTTAACTACCGAAAGACCCCACAAGTGAAACACAAGAACAGAGTTCGATGCAAATGCAAGTTTATTTTTCTGACCCCTCAATCAGCACCTCATGGCAGCCCCAAATGGCTATAACAAGCAGTTTTAATACTTTTTAGGGATACAGGTTTCATCAGCAAGGTTACAGTTTAAACTTATTGGCTAAGCATATTGACTTTGAACCTATTGGCTAGCAAGCATATGACATGCATACAAACTCTCTCTGGGTCAGGTGACTATCAGTCAGTACATTCTGTGGTTTTTATCTAGAATGTCCCTACTCCTACCAAGAACTGTGGGTGGAGCTTGGCCTAGCCTTGACCCGAGGTGGGAAGCTGGTACTTGGCCTAATCTTGACCTGAAGCGGTAGGTGTCAGGCTGGCTAAAGCCCTCAGGGTCCTTCATTCTTATTTCATGTTGTAGATGTCAGACCATAATATCTGTAATTTCTCTAGGACCTAATGTATTATAAACATTTTCTAAATTAGAATTTACTATGTCAAGTGAAGTGGTACATGGCTTTAATAATCATGTGGAAAGTAGAGGCAAGTAAATCTCTTTGAGTTTTAGGACAGTCGACTCTACTTTATGAGTTTTAAGACAGCTATGGCTCCATAGTGAGGTCTTATCACAAATAAATTAATAAATTTTTGGGATTTTTTTATTGATACTAGAACATATCAGAAATAGCAAAAGAAGATAAAGACAAGATAACAAAGATAAATTAACATTGGTCTTGAACTAAATTGCATATATCAATTCTTCTAAACCTTCAAAATGTCTGTATCCTTATGTACCAGGAGTATAATATACTTCTCCACACTCTTAGAATCTGACATATCCTAGAAGCTCTCCTGCCTTGCTTGAGGTAGAAGCCTACGGTGTCAGGGAATGTCCACAGGAAGTGTCCTCACCATTCCCCTGCACTTGTCTCCTTTGTACTCTGTTAGTTTTTCATACTGTAGTTGTAAGACTCTCAGAGAGAATCTTCCCTCAGGAGGGAGATCCTCGAGCCCAATGACCAGTCCGAGTCCACAGGCTGCAATCTGCAAGAGGATTTTTATTGATCAGGATACACCGGTATCTGTGGGCATCCCAGTCAATTCGGAAGACTGGCGCGCCTAGCAGAACCAGGGATGGGTTTTTATAGGGCATTGGGGAGCAGAAGCAGGCTTACAGAAGCAGAGCATGGTTACAGGGATGTGATTGGTGGAGTAAATGAGGCATATGTGTATGTTACCTATTTTGGCTATAATCATAACAGTGAGTTAGCAAAAAGTACATGGTGGTCAGGGCTTCTGGGGGGTCAGGGACTTTTTCTTTTTCCTGCCAGGTGGCCCATGGAGCAGTGTCCATAATTTAGTCTGGTTTCTGCATTTTGTTTTATTTTATGGTCTGTTTCATCTAAATGATGGGTCAGCTTGTCCCACAAAGCTTGGACACATCTGAACTTTCCCAGTCTTATTTTAGTTCTGAGTCTGTGTATCTAAAAACTTACTTTTTACTTCTATAGTTGAGGGCCTTGGGCTTGTACAATTCCCTTTTTGGGAGGGGGTCTTTCATAGTGAGTCTGAATGAATGGTGATCCCATGATGCTAGGTCATGTGAACATTCAAGTTTTTCTTATATCTTTTCTGCTTAACTCTGCTTGTTTCTTTGTTTTGGTCTCATGTAGCCCAGGCCTGCCTCAAATTCCCTATTTAACTGAACATGACCTTGACCTGATCCACCTTCCACCTTATGAGCAAATAAGACTAGTTTATTCAAGCCAAACTCAAGGCCACCTACATGCTGGGCAACTTGTGAAATGATTGAGCACAACTTCAGTCCTTGCTTTGTGTCTTAAATAAAAAAATTGCCGAAAGTTTTATATTGGATATATTTGGAAGCTAAGACAATACACACTCTCACACATCAGCACATCACACATATATACACATACATACACTCACATACATACAAATGTTCACTACCCAAATATACATATATATATACATGCATATATGCAAACACACAGACACACCCATATTTTTGATACCTTATATAAATTTTGTCAGTAAGAAACACAGAATGTAGGAAACTACCTTATTTTGAGTAATACGAAGAATGCATTCTTTGATAACAATTCTTTGCCTCACACTTGACCCAATTATCACCTTGGCTTATCCCTTGTGTAAGCTAGGTTCCTAACTGGTTGTGAACTTAGCACTACTTGGAGTGAAGCTGACTTTTGTTTTATGTAGATGTCAGGAATTTATAGAGATTTTCTGTATTTTATCTGCTTAGTAATGCAAGGATTAAAGGACTTTGCTACAAGAAGTTAACCCAGCCTTCACAGTCAGAGTTTGAAGATTCTGCCTTAAGTGAACATCAAAGATCTCTACATTTTGGTAGAAATATTGCCAAGAACCTGTAGATAAAACTCCCCTCAAGAGTTTTGGACAACAAGGACTGCTCCAGGGACATAGATATTGTTATCCAGAGCTAACAGAAGAGACGAGATTCTGCCTGAAAGTGAGGGAGAGCAATTGATAATGGCTCCAAGGTAGGAATAAGTGAGAGATGGTTCTTTAAAACCAGTCTCTAAAGGGAATGCTGCTTACATGTTTGTCACCAAGCTAATCTTTGGTGAGTGTGAAGTGATGTCATCGTGAAGGGCTTTGTACACCTGCTGGAAGATTATTGCTTAACACATAGTGGAAGCCTAGCCACAGTAGCGTCACTGTGGCATACTGGAACCATGGGGGTGGGGGGGCAGAGAACAATTGCTGTTGAGTTGGTGGACCTTCCATTCTGCTCATACTTCATCCTCAATTTCTTGATGGCTACTTAGAGCATGTACTTTAGTTCTTTGGTTATCTTTAAGTAAGAAAATAACCCCTACATTAAATCTAACAAATATAAAAATGATGCTTTTAGAACTCTTGAGGGGATTTGAAATGTAACTTTGTTTGTTTGGTTTTTTTTAACATAAAGCACAGAACTTGATGTACTGAGTGTATCTGCACAGGAAACCTTACCAATCCAGTCCTGGCCTGCAGCTACTTCATCCAATAGAAAGCACCATGACTCCCTGATGTAGCCTGTCAGAACCCTGTCGGCTTTCTTGACAGTCAGAAGCACACTTTTCATCTGTACATTTTATTTTTTACATCTTAACTGTCCACTAAATCCCTCTTTTTCTGTCAAAGAGAAAACTTGGAATTCTCAATGCATTTTCAAAGTAGAGAAAGTAGAGATGAGTGACAGATTTCCACGTTTAATTATTATTAAGCCTCAAGTCTGCAGTTCTGACCACCACCCTCAGAGTCTTAGAAATTCATCAAATACTCACAAATAGTGTCCATCCAAAAAAATTTCCCTTCCAGTTAAAAATTTTAGAGGTATTTCCTACTTCTTTACTTATAGCGAAATGGTTAAAAATGTCTATGGAGAGTAAGAGTGAACATATTTATTTAGGCATCCAACAAGAGTCAATCAGAGAGGCTTGTGTGTTGCAACCATATATTTATAGTTCAGCCTGCTGTATATGCCACATTTTCTCACATGCTTCTTCAGTGTGTCAGCCATGATAGCCCAGAAATATTAAGTCCTGCCTTTTGCCCATATTTCTGTTGATTCACCATCCTCTTATTTTGTTCTCTGGCAACACTCAATTGTTTCACTTTTCTAGAACTTTTAAATCCAAAAATACGGAGGTATTTAACTGCTCTTGAGGATCCTTTTAATTCTGACTTCCTAGAGAAGAGTTTGAAGATATTGTGCAATATACAGAAGGAGGGGAGGAAATTCTTAGTGTAATTCCTTTCAGTGGAGTTGAATAATTAAATTAAGCCTAAATCTGTTGCTTTATAAAAGAATGCTCATTACAATTTTTAATAGCACCTAAAAGTGGTGTGGTAGCAGCATATGCCTCTAATCCTATAAGTCTAGAGGCAAGGCTAGAGATTGCTGGAAATTTGACGGCAGTCTATTCTGCACAGTAAGTGCCAGGCAACTCAAAGCTATATATTGAGACTGGGAAAATGCAAGTAAATAAATAAACAAACATTACTTTTGAAAATTAATGTGATGTACTCAAATAGATATTTCCATATATTATTTTCAGTACATATATGCATATATATACTGTGTCTTTATACATTATGTATGAATATGAACTTGTATATGGATTTATAAAAATTTAAATAGCAAATACATGTTTTGTAATGCAGAAACTTTTATGTCTAAGATTCATATTACATAAAATAAAAAAAACTTAGATAATAAACCTAGAACTAATTAGCACAGAATCCAAAATTTGCAAGCAAATTACAAACACTATTGCACATGCCATTTTGAAAGAGGAATGAATTGATAACAGCTTGACTAGTGGATGTTTATAGGATAAAAAGATACTACCTTGAAAGTATAGACCTTCGATTTGGGAAATTAACATTAATATTTTATATATTAATATATCATCCTTCAGTGTTCTTGTAAAAGAATCACATAGTCAGAAAATCACAGTCATGTTCATACGAGGTAGGATTAGGTTCAAGCTCAACATCAGCTATTCCTTCTTTATTTTTCTCCATCTTTATTAAATTGGTTATTTCTTATTTGCATTTCAAATGTTATTCCCTTTCCCGGTTTCCAGGCCAACATCCCCCTAATCCCTCTCACTCCCCTGCTGTGTAGGTGTTCTCCTCCCCATCCTCCCCCATTACCACCCTCCCCTCAACAATCCTGTTCACTGGGGGTCCAGCCTTGGCAGGGCCAAGGGCTTCCCCTTCCACTGGTGCTCTTACTAGGATATTCATTGCTACCTATGAGGTTGGAGCCCAGGGTCAGTCCATGTATAGTCTTTGGGTAGTGGCTTAGTCCCTGGAAGCTCAGGTTGCTTGGCATTGTTGTTCATATGGGGTCTCAAGCCCCTTCAAGCTCTTCCAGTCCTCTCTCTGATTTCTTCAACAGGGGTCCTATTCTCAGTTCAGTGGTTTGCTGTTGGCATTCGCCTCTGTATTTGCCGTATTCTGGCTGTGTCTCTCAGGAGAGATCTACATCCGGTTCCTGTCAGCCTATACCTCTTCACTTCATCCATCTTATCTAGTTTGGTGGCTGTATATGTATGGGCCACATGTGGGGCAGGCTCTGAATGGGCATTCCTTCAGCCTCTGTTTTAAACTTTCCCTCCCTATCCCCTCCTAAGGGTATTCTTGTTCCCCCTTTAAAGAAGAAGTGAAGCATCTGCACTTTGGTCATCCTTCTTGAGTTTCATGTGTTCTGTGCATCTTGGCTAATTCGAGCATTTGGGCTAATATCCACTTATCAATGAGTGCATATCATGTGGGTTTTTCTGTGATTGGGTTACCTCACTTAGGATGATATTTTCTAGTTCCATCCATTTGCTTATGAACTTCATAAAGTCATTGTTTTTGATAGCTGAGTAGTATTCCATTGTGTAGATGTACCACATTTTCTGTATCCATTCCTCTGTTGAAGGGCATCTGGGTTCTTTCCAGCTTCTGGTTATTATAAATAAGGCTGCTATGAACATAGTGGAGCATGTGTCTTTGTTGTATGTTGGAGCATCTTTTGGGTATATGCCTAAGAGAGGTATAGCTGGGTCTTCCAGTAGTCAGCTATTCCTTTAAGTCATGTACCTCTCAGATACCTTCCCAGCATCCCATCAGCTCTTTCAGTCACTCACTGTATCTTGTGTTCAGCAGCAGAGTGTTTTCCCACATTCATCAGGATTTTAACACCGAATGACAAAGAATGTACCGTGTTGGATTTGTAACAAGGGGTTTGGAGTTCTTGTTACCCAAAGGTAACATCGTGTGAGTTAAACAAACAATATGAACATTTTCATAGTTTTCTCCCCATTCTGAATTGAGTAAATGTCAACCCTTGATTGTCATATTTTTTCAAATAAAGGTAGATACTTACTTATGGATTTTTATAGGGAAAATGGAGATGAAGAAATATCCAAGTTTAATTCAAAGGGATGCATGGGCATGATATTTCAATTACAATGTCATACCTACCATTGCATAACAGATGCAGCTCCCTTAGTGTTCACCCTGACACAAAGCTATTTAGGCATTCAAGACTTGAAAGTATTAGTGAGCTAGGTACAAATGTTTAGTATAGTTTTCTATTAAAATTTAATTCATAAAATAAAATGTAATTAGTATAATTATGTTAGGTGAATTGATATAAAAAATCAAGCTTTGAATACTATCAGGATTCTAAAGTATACAATGTAGATAAAAGCATTAGCTTCAAGGTTTTAATTTTATGTATATAGAGGCACAGTATCCAGAAAACACTTATCCATTAAGTTTGTTTAAAATTACATCTTGTGTTTATGTGTGTGTGTGTATCTGCATGTATGCCTCTTGTGTATGTGTGTGTGTATGTGTGTGTGTGTGTTCACAGCATCAAACTGCAAGTAATAATAGAATTTTTACAGAACGTAACTTCTTCCACTTCATAGTTCTGTTTCATAATGTGTTATTCATTTATATATAAAAAGAATTTTTTAGGCCAAAAAAATTTCCATTAAAGTGTGGGCAAACATGAACACACGTGCATGTGTGTACATGCACACACAGACACACACACAAACATACACACACACACTAGTATCATTAGTGTGAACAACAGCAAATGTAATTTGAAAAAAACTTGAATATTCTTTATCTCTAATGTATTGAATATTGGTGTATGATATACTTTCTTAAATTGCCTTTAAATAGTAAAACTATATTTAAAGATTAGAAATTTAAATCAGGTAGATACAGAATCTCAATTTCTTCTATGAAATAACAGGAGGCCATATAATACTCTGCAAAACATTCTTCAATAAGATTATTAGTGCAAGAAAAAATAAACATTTTACTCTAAAACTAAGAATTACCTTTCCTTCGCCCTTTTCCATCCTTTTCTAAAATGTAATTAATTCTGAAAAGTATATGAGGAGGCGATTGAAGCAAAAAATCACCTTGATGTGTCAGACACATGTTTGTTCTCTCTGATAGGAAGTCACAGATGAGTGGTGGAATAGAAAAGCCATGTTTTGCCTATGGTATATGCTATAGGAAAAAATGAAAATGGAACCTTACTGTAGGTAGTCAAAGGTTTTCTAGAGTTTGCAAAATGTTTCATTTAAAATAGTAATACATTGTATCAAGCTTCTGTAACAGTCTACTAGGCATACTTGTTTAGTTTTCTCAGTTTCGCTATTTTTGTGCTATTTTGTTGAATTTTAGGAATTTGATGGAGATGATGATGACAATCAACAATGTTAAGATGTTCTCAGCTGGATGCATAAATAGTTCAGTGCTAGCTTGCAAGGCTGCTTCTGGATTTCAGCTTATTTCAGATAGCAATATTGTTCAAAATTGACAGTGCTGTGACCAATGGATTTAGTTCAAGTACTTAGAGGGTTCTTTCACAAAAGTATGTGGGTCATTTAAATTTAATCCCACTATTAAATTATGAAATCCAAGGTACTAATACTTATATGCTCGGGTCATCATTTCCATTTTTGGTTCTCAACATTGCCTGTGGCTAAAATAATTATCTGATAAATATTTGTAAAATGAATCATTATAGTCCTTAATGACCCTTTAATTTCTCAACTCTAAAATGTGGGAGTCCAAATGTTGTGCATAAATGCAGTGAGATGGGAATAGATATGAACTACTCAAAATAATAACAATGGAACTGGCCAATATATGCTATGGGAAATTAGTGATCTATGAAGAAAACACATCTGCAGGAAAGCTGATAGAGCTGGAGACATCAGGGCAAGTGAAATAAACTAGATTCAGAAAGACAAATACAGCACGTTTTCTTAAATACTGCATGTTTCACAGACATAGACTCTTTATTATTATTATTATTGTTGTTGTTGTTGTTGTTGTTATTACTTTGTATGTGTAGGTTCTACAGTCAGAAAAGAAACTGACAATAAGAGAAAATTTGGGAGAGGATTGGGAAAAAAACACAAGAGAAGGAAATGGAATGCATGTGACAAAAAAGCAGAACAAGGAGATGTGGAACGAGCTGGACAGGAGGATAAATAAGAGCAAAGGAAAATGATATGTTTGTAAAATTGACAGAAGGAAACACACTAGTTTCTACTCTTTACTAACCATGTTTCAACTATAGGAAAAGAAAAATAAAACATTAACAGTAGAGTGCATATCATACCCATCAGTGTAAAAACAAACAAAACTCTAAATATCCGACTGTAAAAGATTTGGTAGAACCCTAACCACTGTTGAGTAGTGTTTCTGCATATTGAACTCAAGGCTTCAAGATTATGAGCCAAGAACAGCTCCCAAAATACTGTAAAGTTCTTATCTGATCTATATCACTTTGAAAATGTCTTATAAAGATATTGCCTTCTTTTCTGGGGACTTCCCCATTTCACTTCCAATTATGACTGTTCAGGTATTAGAGTTTTCAGTGGTGAGCATCAACATCCATCGAAGAAGAAAGGTTATGAAGGGGAGAGCCTTCTCAACTAGTCCTCCATCTAGAGTGAAAACATAACATAGCTATATATCATATCTGTTGCTGAAGCACTAGACCACTGTAGACTACTGCTACAGTCTGATTTGGCAGTGGTTTTGAGAGTGGATCCCCAGTAACACAGGATATTACTCTTTGTATATGGGGATCTCACTTCATATAACAGCACAAGCATTCAGTCACTGGGACTTTCCTCAGATAACCTATCTGACTCTAGGCATTTCTATGTCTTTGCAATAGTCAGACCATATTTCTACCATCTTAGTATTTCACTATGAAGATTAAATTTTGACACACATGCCTTTGAGAACAGGCTCAGATCAGATACAGACTATAGCTGTGAGCCAAAAAAAAAATAAACTTTTGATGTGTTATCACTAGGATTGAAGAGACAGTGCTACTTGTTTCCATTGCTTTAGCATTAACAAATAAAGTTATATAAGTGCATATGTATTACACAGACATTCCATTAGATGATATCATTTTGTTGTCTATGTGAGTAAAAAGATATTTAGAGGAATATTTTCAAAAATGTTGTGGTAATAGCCAAAATGTAAAATGTAGAATTTTTATGAAATATAAAGGAGTAAGGAGTAAATATATCTCACCAAAGGAGCCTCTATGAAGCAGGCAGAGACCATTATAGAAATCTATAATTACTCAAAATGCAAGGAACAATGGAGTACAGATGCCCAACCCCAGTTGATGTATCTAGAATACAAACCCAACATCTGAGTCTCAGAGATCATGGCAGAATATGTGTGTGGGGAGATTACCTGTGCCAAATTGTGTCTTCTAAACATAACAAGAAAGCTACACCAGTGAAATCTCAACAATATGATTGAATAAACAAGATCTGAACATTGACAGCACCTGTTGACATTCTAACCTGGATAAGAGAAATTTCACAATGTCCCTCACCTACATGAAGAGTTGTAGGTAATCAGTGGATGTTGAGAGGAAGAGTATTCTCCATGGATAAGCCCCTTGATAATCCTAAGGGGTCATCCATAAAAACATGTACATATGAGCAGCACTAAATGTGTGTGTGTGTTCTTACATAAGTAAGAATAATGATTAAAGAAGATCTTGAATTCGAGAGGTAATGGTGGGAGGGCAATGGGAGAAGTTGGAAGAGAGGACAATGTGAAAATTATGTAAATGTAGTATATGTGGGATGATGTCACAGGTGAGGCAGGTACAAGATAGAATGAGGCCTGTCATTGGACGAGAATGAAGGATGGGCAGGAGAAAAGTTTGAAGGAAGAGAAGGAGACTGGAACAGAAGAGGGAGGAGACACAGAGCAGCAGGGAGAGACAACATGGAGGCTGACGTTAAGATTCCATGCTGTACCTTTACAGGTTGTTCTAAATGTTCTTAAGGGATGGATGTGTACAGGGCTTTGTATATTTACGTGGGCAATTATATCTTATCAATTGGATCAAAGGTTATTGTGTTGTGTGTTCTTTCATGTGCAAATTTAAGTGTAAGGGAATGTGGGGCAGCTAATCTGGGCCACCACGGAGTTGGGAATGTGTGTTTCTGGCATGGAAACCTGCCTTGGGAACTAGATAGGTAGAAAGATTGCTGCCAGGCACAGAGAGAGGCCTTCATCAGTGTGATATGGGATGGAGCAAAGCGGGTGAGAGGCTTTGCTAAGATATCTTGGGGCACTGCAGTGCCGGACCTAGTGGGGGATAAAAGATGGCATTTTATTTTTTATATTTTTACAAGTATATATAGGGACGAAAGGAAGACCCAAGTGAGTATGTGAGCAACAGATGAAAACCTGGGTGAATGTGTGTTGATGACATGGGCACCATGAGAAGGACCTCAAATTTCAGACTCACAGTTATGGCAAAGCCTTTTCCATGTCAGAATTGGGAACTCAAAAAGCCTTCCTTTATGAAGGAATTTTAATCTAGCAACATGGCTTCTCTGGCAAGAGATTATATCCAAAACCTTCTAGGTCTATGTAATTTGGTTGGAATCCAGGCATGGTCTGGATTATAGTATAACCTGACTGGAATGCGGACATTGCATGCCTTTAGTACACACCTTTAATCACAAACAATGTAGGTAGTGTTAGTTGGTAGAAGGAAACAGACATGTTTGAAAGTGACATCTGATTAAGGGGTAGACAAACTGACAAATCAGAGAAAGATTTGACAGAATCAGTCAGAGATAGGATATGCCCAACTATTATAATAACAAACAGTAAAGAGAGGCAATGCTCTTAAGAGAGCAGCACAAAGTAAGGGAGAGTATGAGAAGAGCACATTTTAGAGGAATAGTTTTACAGCGACGGGTTACAGGTAAAGACAAAACAAGCTAGAGAATGAGAAGAAGCCAGAAGATTAGATCAGATTGCCAGAGTTAGTTTGGGGTCAACGGGAGCAATTCAGTCAGAAGCCAAGAGAAGCCAGTTTAAATCAATCAGCTTGAAGAGGAGTTTGTTCAGAAGAGCTGAGTTGTACCAGCCAGTCTGTTCAGAAAGAAGCAGAAAGGATGAGCTTATTCAGCAATAAACCTCTAGGATGAGACAACTACACCTGGAAAATAGATTGCTTTTACAGTTGATGAATATTTGACCAGTCTTTGAAAAACAAACAAACAAATTATATAAAACAAAACCAAAAAGCTATCAACCACTGCTTCCTCTTCAAGGATGACCACAACCTGGGATGACTGTTCCCAATGTAGATGCCTCTTTGGGTAAACCTACCTTCCTGTTCAGCTGTACACTATAAATCTATCTTCTTATTTGCTTGTATATAATAACCCATCTTCTGGATTCAGATATATGAGATAATCTTTCTGAGCTTCAGGACAGCAGTTGCTATTACTGTAGGTGATGCTCATTGAGAGTAAAAGTGATTCACTTGTCTTTCTTCATTTCCCTCATCACCCTAGTCAGACTTCCAGGACCAAGCCATGCAGGATGCAGCAATGTTATTGTCCTCTTCTCTCACTGTTCCATCCCTGGACAAGGATTCTTGGAGGACACTTTAAGGCAAACTTGTTTAGATTTCAAATTGCGGAATAATCTTCCCTTCCAATAACCAAGTTCTCAGGGACCTAAAGCAACATACAACAATTTGCCAATACAATTTGTTTTGCATTGTGGAAAGAGAGCACACATTCTGGTATGTTACTTTTCACCTGTAGCTCAGATAGTGATCATTGCTAATGTTTCTTTCATATGTGAGAAAACTAAGGCACATGGCTAGTAGGATGTTTTAGCAGAAAAAGGTGCTCATCCTAGAAGCCTCATGACTTGAAATTTATCTGTGGAGCTCCTGTAAAAGTAGGAGACAACTCCGTAAATTCATCCTCTAACTTCCACACATGAGTCATGACACACAGGTAGACACACACACATATATACACATCATGCATATACACAAATACACAAGTACGCACATATACAAACTTGATGATTTACTCTACATATACATACACCTATGATGGGGGAATGGTCTAACTCACAGGGATAAGAGGATAAACAATATCCAAAGCCAGGTAATCTATAAAAATTCTTGTAAAAATACAAATAAATACTAATAGTAAAATTATTGGCATATTATACTCTTTCTAATCTTCACTTTTAATTAATCCATTAATTAATTTGAGGAAATTTCGTTATGCATGCCAGGATGACTCAAAACTTGCAGGCAGTCCAGCCTAGCTTTTAGCTGGCAATCCTGTCTGCATTCTACTAGCAGCAAAATAATAGCTTCTCACTTGTTTTTTTTAATTAAAAATTTCAGAGTTTACATAAGTTTGTGAGTTTAGGTATAAATCTATCACCAAATAGTTGTAAGCAAGAAGTTCCCTCTAAATGACAGAGTTTCAAACTATGAATTCGCCCCTTGTGGTTTACTTACACATAAGTATTTTTCAGAATTACATCATATATAAATTACCCTAGAAGCAGCTGAGTTCAATTCCTGTTAAACCTTCCCTTTCTGCTTTTGGCTTCTATTCTCTCTATGTCCCTATATCTGCAGATATTATAGAATGAGTGTAGAGATAAATTGTTCTTTAAATAATTTCAGCAGGTATATCACTAAATCAAGAGCAGGATGTGTGTCCTTGGTGTTTATGGTAGCATATTTATTCGGATCTGTTTGGTTAATTCTGTAGTTGCAGAAGAGAATAATGTTTATTCATGTCAAAATCACCAAGCATACACAGACATAAAGTAGGTACTTTTGCTAAGCTTTTAACTTTCATCCTAGTATTATGTAAGAAGTCTATTTTCTACAAGTTTGTTTCACTTTACATTGGCCATAGCTTTTAGGGACAGTTTCTCCTGAGTTAAATACTTGTATCACAGCATAATCCTTTTAAGGAAAAATAGACAAGAGGATTTTCCAAAGACATTTTGGCTTTATTAGAATTAAACTTCACATAGCCAAATCAGCTATTAGCTATGTTAAGACATAATTCATTAGCACTGAGTACATTCCCAGCATTGTGTCCCTATCACCACTAGCTAGGTCAAAGACATTTTATTAATCCATAAAGGCATGTAACCATTAAGCATCCTTCCCCCCATTGACACTGCCCCAGCCTTGGTTACACACAATCTTCTTTCTGCTCTTATTACTGTATCTATCCTTCATGTTTCACATAAATGACCTATTTATAACTGACATTTCATTTGGCATAATATTTTTGAGATTTATGCAAGTTAAAGCAATTCCAAGTACTTCATTGCTTTCTATGGTTGATTACTTTCCCATTGTTTGAATCTATCATATTCTGTTTATTCTTTCATTAATGAAAGGAGACATCAATTATTCCCACTTTTTTCCCTTTAACACATTCCATTGCCTTTCTTCTTCTTTTAAAAGATATTGGATATTTTATTTATTTACATTTCTTTTTTGTGAGGGGAGTGTCTTAGTTAGGGTCTTAATGCTGTGAACAGACACCATGACCAATGTAAGTTCTATAGAGGACAACATTTAATTGGGGCTGGCTTAGAGGTTCAGAGGTTCAGTCCATTATCATCAAGGTGGGAGCATGGCAGCATCAAGGTAGGCATGGTGTGGGAGGAGCTGAGTTCTATGTCTTCTCCTGAAGGAAGCCAGGAATAGCCTGAGCATCCCCAGGCAGCTAGGAAGAGGGTGTCCACGCCCACCTCCACAGTGACACACTTCCTCCAACAAGGCCACACCTTCTAATAGTGCTACTCACTGGGACAAGCATATGCAAATCATCACATTCCACTCCCTGGCCTCCATAGGCATTTAAACACATGAGTCTATGGAGGCCATATCTTTTTAGTTCAACTTCCAGAGTCCCCATAGTCTATAGCAGTATCAACAATGTTAAAAGTCCAAAGTTCAGTCTCTCCTGAGATCTATCCAATCACATAACTGTAATCCCTGAATTAAGACAGGCATCCAGCTGGGCAATCTTCAAACTCTGCCATGTCTCATGTCAAAGTAGTTTTCAGATCTTCAACTCCTTTTTCATTTTTGTGGACTACAACAAACTTCTTTCTCCTGAGCTGGTTCCACTCCCTGTTAGCAGCTTTCCTCAGCAGATAGCCCATGACTCTGGCATCTTTAACATCTTTGGGTCTCCAAGGCATCTTCAGTGTTACAGCTTGTTTCAATGTCTGGGATCCACACATGATCCTCCAAAGGGCTGGCTTCATTTCTCCAGCTCTGCCCTCTGTAGCAGTTTAACTTCAGGTTGATCCACACTACACTGTTCTTGGTGATCATCCCATGGTACTGACATCTCCAATACACTGGGGTCTTCCATTGCATCTAGGCTTCACCAATAGCCTCTTATAGACTCTCTTCATCGTGCCAAGTCTCCTTTGCCTGACCCCTTCAGTCCTAAGCCATCAATTGCAGCTGAGGCTGCACCTTCGCCAATGACCTTCCACGGCCTCTCACAGTGGCCAGCCTCAGCTGCTCTTCATGACCCTTTCATGCCTTCAAAACCACTACCACCTGGGTGACTCTTACACATAACCAAGTCTAGCTACAGCACGAGGTATAACCTTGGCATCTCTGGAACACAGCTCTCAAAAAAAAAAAAAAAAAAAAAAAAAAAGAAAAGAAACACTTTCCAGAAGATTTTAACTTGGTGATGCTGATCTCTTTCTTAGGTCCAGCTGACCAGCACCAATTGTCCCACTAGTCTCCTTCTCCTCTTGAATATAAAGCCAGAGACACATGGCTGAAGCTGCTGAGTTCTGCTGCTTACAGGAGCTGGAACACAGCCCCCTTGTTCTATTATATTTCCAGCTCCTTCACTGCCTAAAAGCTTGGCTATTCTGGATCTTGCTCTGTAGATTGACCTTGAATTTAGAGGTCTGTATGCCTGTCTCCTGGGATTAAAGGTGTTGACCACCACACCCAGATTTAAGTTTTTCTTTACCTACAACTTGCCCTGCTCCAGGCTGGTTTTGAACTCAGAGATCTGCTTGTCTTTGCTTCCTGGGATTAAAGGTTTATACTAAATTGCCTTGAGGTAACTTAGCTGGGTGGGATCTTGCCCCAAGGTCATTACTCCCATAATTCAATTTAATATTCTTAAACACTGGAGTCAGTTCCATTTCACTTTCTGGTGTCCTTTTAATACTCGGACCATTTATTTTGTATTTTTCCTTTCTCAACTTCCCTTTTTTCATTAAAATGCTCTTCATAAGAGTGAATTTTAGTAACCACACAACAGAATTTATACCAGGCTATTTTGAGACTTCCTTTTTCAAAGCAATTAATCTAAATCTCTTAACCTTAACCTCACACACACTCTTTGGACAATGGCAAAAAGCAGCCACATTCCCCCAAAAATATTACAAGAACAATCTCTAGGCCACATACTGAAATTTTTCTTCACTGAACCATCTTGGGCCAGGCCTGAACAGTTCAAATTACTCTCAGTAACAAAGACTTCCTCATTCCTACTAAGACAGTCCACTAAGCCCCATTTAAAGCTTTCCAAATCCAAAGTCCCAAAATCTACATTCTTCTAAACAAAAGCATGGTCAGGCCTATCACAGCAATACCCCAGTTCCTGGTACCAATTTCTGTCTTAGTTAGGGTCTTATTGCTGTGAACAGACATCATGACCAATGTAAGTTTTATAGAGGACAACATTTAACTGAGGCTGGCTCGCAGGTTCAGAGGTTCAGTCTATTATCATCAAGGCAGGGGCATGGCAGCATCCAGGCAGGCATGGTGTGGGAGGAGCTGAGTTCTATGTCTTCACCTGAAGGAAGCCAGGAAAAGCCTGAGTATTCCCAGGCAGCTAGGAGGAGGGTGTCCAAGCCCACCCCACAGTGACACACTTCCTCCAACAAGGCCACACCTTCTAATAGTGCTACTCACTGGGCCAAGCATATGCAAACCATCACAGGAGGCTATATTTTTTATTGTATATTTTATGTATTTATATTTCTTTTTATTTTCATTGGATATTTTATAAATTAGCATTTCAAATATTATTCCCTTTCCCCCTTTTCCTATCCCCTGTGGTAAATATTAAAAATATCCACAAACCCTCGCTAGCCAACATCGTCAAACCATATGGCATTAGTGGGGTGTATTCATCTCAGCAGTGGCCGGTTCTAGGGCATCACGTCACGCTACCTCTAGCTATTCTCTGGTTTCAGCTGTGGTCGTGGCTCTCCGCTGCCAAACTCTGTTCACATTTCCAGCATCTGCCCCCTAATGGTTATAGAATCAACTCCCAGCAACCAGTTAAAAATCAAGACTCAATAAGCTTGTAATTTAGCAATCAGATTTATGTCAGTAATTTACCTTAGTAAATTTACACTCCACAAAACACCCACACAATAAACTCACAACCAATTGATAATGTTATAAACCACTCACCTAGATAAGATAAAGTGACCTATAAAATCCATCCCTCAAGAAATATTCATAACTTCCTGTGGCTATTTAAGACCACATGAATCTAGGCCATCCTTCTCTGCCTCCATCTTGGTTCTTTTCTTTTCCCCCTCCACCTCTCTTCTTTCTTCAAAACTCTGTGCCTGCCTTACTTTTTCACTGCTCAATCACAGGCCTTGTCTTAATTTGTGCCAGCCCTCACCTGCATATAGACAGCAATTTATAATGTCCCCTCTCCCTCCCCCTGAGTCTATGAAGATGCTCCCACTCCCACCCACCCACTCCCACCTCAACACCCTGGCATTCCTCTACACTGGGAAAACGAGCCTTCATATGACCAATGGCTTCTCCTCCTATTGATACCAGATAAAGTCATCCTCTGCTACATATGCAGCTGAGCCATGGGTCCCTCCATGGTTACTCTTTGGTGGGTGATTTAGTCCCTGGCAGCTCTGGGGTATCTGTCTGGTTAGCATTGTTGTTCTTCTTAAAGGGTTGTAAACTTCTTCATCTCCTTCAGCCCTCCCCCTTACTCCTCCATTGGGGTCATAGTGCTCAGTCCCATGTTTGGCTGTGAGCATCTGCATCTGAATTGGTCAGGCTCTGGCAGAGCCTCTCAAGAGACAACAATACCATCACTCTTGACATAAGCACTAGTGTCTGTGTTTGGTTTCTGCAGATGGGCTGGATCCCCAGGTGTGGCAGTCTCTGGATGGCCTTTCCTTCAGTCTCTGTTCTACTCTTTGTCTTTGTATCTCCCTTAGAAAGGAACAATTCTGGGTTAAAACTTTGGAGATGGGTGAGTGGCCTCAACCCTCAGCCAGGGTGCCATGCCTAACCTCTGGATATGGTCTGAACAGGTTCTCCACCCTCTTTTTTTTTTTGGGTGTTTCAGCTAATGTCATCCCCATTGTATTCACACACTTTGATAAATGTGTATAATACTGTTTTAAGGATTTATGTACAAGTATTTATTAAAGTGATTATTTTGGGCTGGGGCCCTGGCTCATGGGGTAAGGGCACTTGACCTGCAAAACTAAGAACCTGAGTTTGAAGGCCAGACTCAGTAATATAGGTGTATTTCCAGTGTTCCACTAGTAAGAGAGGAGAGATATGAGAATCCTTAGATCACAGGTCAGCTAGCCTGTGGCAAAATAACAAGATACCCTGTCACAAAAGAGGTGGTGGAGGTAGCAGAACAATGCCCATGGTTGTCTTCTGACCTCCACATATGTGCCATGGAATATGAGGATCCATTCTCCCATATCCACATGAACAGATGTCATCCATGCCTGTGTATACACATGCGCACACACACACACACACACACACACACACACACACACACACACAGAGAGAGAGAGAGAGAGAGAGAGACAGAGAGAGAGAGAGAGAGAGAGACAGAGAGACAGAGAGACAGAGAGACAGAGAGACAGAGAGACAGAGACAGAGAAGGAGAGCTTCAATTCATTGAGGTACAAAGAATTATGGTGACACATGCTTCTAATCTAATACTCAAGACACTGAGGCAGGAGGGTGTAATGAGTCAGAATTCATCTGAACTACATAACTAATACTAGGTCTTCTGGGGCAGTATAGCACAGAGAAGTGGTAGAGGGAGGCAAGCTAGCAATCTAAAATGAAGCCCTCACTATGAACTGAGAACTACTGAGCATGTGCTCTACAGGGAACTGCCTAAGAAGTGAAAGCAACATTGGCACTCAAAGTGTTCTGCAAGTGCTTCCTGTTCCTACTACAGAGAATTAGACACTCTGTAATACACCAGGCATTAGCTCGTACACAGATGCTTATACTGCAGGTCTTAAGCTCATATAGGGGTCCCTTAACTGAATTCAGGAGTTGTAAAAATTTTGACAGCAGTAATGTGTTTCAAAATTGAATGCACAATGATTGCAAGGGTTTCTGGAAGCTCTGTCTACATTGTATCAATCAATATCACAGCCACCATGATTCTGACCATAGAATGCACACTGTGTGTCCTTATATATCCTGCAATGCCAAAGGGTGCTTCCTGAAACACCTCAGATCAGATTCGAGGTTAGTATAGCTTAGAAATTGTCTCTTTCTATATTCTCTTGCAGATAATAATCTTTATATAACATACCTTTTTATAAAGATTATTTACACTCAATGACTTCAAATTACAGGAAGTAAAGGCGACACTCACTGCAGTGCATTTTATCAATACTTAAATGATGAAACCAAAGCTTGAATATCAAAATAAAATCCAAGAATGATTAGAGTGACATAGTTTAATGTATTAATGTGGTATTTTCTTCTACTTATAATAGAATTAGTAAAGGCAAATCAAACATTTTGTTATTTGGCTTACATGGAAGAGTGGAAATATCAAACCACTTGGAAGGAAATGTTGAGTGAAGGCACTAAAAGCCTGTCTAGAAGTCAAGTACTGTCACTTATCTTAGTAGCAGGATATAGAAAACTGTTAGGAGACTGAATAATACATAACATGCTTTATCTTCTGGGGTTAGATGGAAGGCTACCATTCATCATGTAAAGCTGTATTCATTATAGTAACTCATTCGTTATTTCTCCAATTCATACCTTGCGGCATACCATACTTACTGAGGCAATCATCCTATCAAAAATGTTGTTTTCGGTTTTAAAAGTCATAGATTTTTAAAGTGATCTTCTACTACTTTCGACCTCAGTCTGGAGCTCTGGCTTTAGAACAAGTTGAGAAACTGTACTGAAAAATTATGCTGTGCATGGTACCCTATTGCAATGTTGGTGCAAGCATAGAGAACGTTTCAGTGTTAAGTAATGTGATAATCAAAACAATCCATCACTTATGACTGGCAGGAACAAAATAGAAGTTCCTATTAGTTACTTAACCATAAAAATTACTAAATCGGGGCAATTTTGGGAGGATTAACAACTGCTCAAGGACTCCTGGCATCCAAAGTTACTTTGAACAAACAGGGGCTTGTGGTCACTCTTGTCGGTATAGAGAATGTATAACAAGTATCATTTTATATGTGCCATGTATGAATACTTGTCAATTGATCCTTTTGTTCATCACAAATATTTTATTTTGATAAAAAAGAATTAAGTAAATAAAGACTCGTTGCATAAAATTAAAAAAAAACATTAAAAATTTGACAACTTATTCTAGAACAAAGGAAACATCATCATGCCAAAAAATTAGGAGTTTTGGAATCAGCCGAGATTGATTGAGTGGTGAATGAATGGATAAAGAAAAACTGATACACAAGAACAGAGGATAGTTCAGTCACAGTCTATTAAAAAGCCTTTCAATTGTTGCAGTATAGATGGGATTGGGCAGCAGTAAATAAACCAGACCCATAAATTCAAATGATAAGGGTTTACACCACAGGTGGATTCAGAACATGTTTATGTCTTATAAGTAAAGAATACAATCGTGGTCAGTAAAGGCTCAGATATGGGGCAAGTGGTGAACAACAAATACTAAAATTTAGCTGGACAGAACCATATATTTTAGACTTCTAGAGTATAAGAGAGTCACTATGTTTTATCACAAGTTTCCCAACACAAAGCTATGAGAAATGTTAAAGGAGAGATGAATTATTCTGAATTGGAAATTGCATATTATATGTAGCATATATGCAATATGTAATGACAAGGTGGGTATAGTTAAAATGGGTCACATTAAATAAATGTGTGCAAAGATTGTTTTAAAAGCTGCTGCATCTTTTTATTCATTAGGATACCTTTGTTTGCAACTTGAATATTTAGATTTGGAGAATGTAGGATACTAAGAACATGTTTGTCTCCATATAAATTAGTGTGAACTTCCATGAAATGATTAACAACAATGGATTGTTGTACATCACAACACAAAAACAAAAGAGATGTTTAAGTTTCCAAGAACTTAAAACTCAATAAGACATTTTAACAGTGTGGTCTTATGAAAGTACTTTTGAGAATTGCTTACTTGGGTACAATGTATTTTCATCATTTTCAGTCCTCCCACAGGTCCTCCCATGTCCCTCCACATCCAGCTCTCAAATGCATGTCACTCTATTTGTAGAACTTGTCAGAAGAGATTTAGGATAGGTGTACTCCTTGAGTATGTATTCACTCCTATTTTCTTTGGGAAATTTAATGAAAAAAAAGTTAGAACACATCCATCAATTATTCATGACTTGCATCTAAGAAGACTAAAAAAATGTGTACCAAAAAATCCGAAATGATTCATTACTTTTAATCACATAATAATAATAATAATAATAATAATAATAATAATAATAATAATAATCTGAGTGTGGAAATTAAAGAGCTTCTGTTTCTTTGGACTTTAAGACTCTACATTTATAATCATGCCATTTGATGCCTAACAATGTCCTGTAGTGAGATAGTTTTCTCATTTTTTGTTTTCCAAAATTTATGTTGATACTTGTGACAAAGGAGTAATTTCTGCCTTTCCTTTTTTAGAGCACAATGGCCTGGTTTTTCACAACTTCCAGAGGCAGGTATCCTCTATGCACACTTGTTAATTCCCAACATTCCTAGACCATGTCCTTCCAGAGAACTCTGCAGTCACTAGAAAGCCTTTAAAAAATTATGTAGCGAACAACAATGCCAAGCAACCAGAGCTTCCGGGGACTAAGCCACTACCTAAAGACTATACATGGACTGACCCTGGACTCTGACCTCATAGGTAGCAATGAATATCCTAGTAAGAGCACCAGTGGAAGGGGAAGCCCTGGGTCCTGCTAAGACTGAACCCCCAGTGAACTAGACTGTTGGGGGGAGGGCAACAAGGGGGGGAGGATGGGGAGGGGAATATCCATAGGGAAGGGGAGGGGGGAGGGGGATGTTTGCCCGGAAACCAGGAAAGGGAATAACACTCGAAATGTATATAAGAAATACTCAAGTTAATAATAAAAAAAAAGAATTATGTAGCGTTGGCAGATAGAAACCTGGCCAGGGTGGACTGAATGGTCTCATGACTGACTACTATCCAGCGACTTAGGGAGTCTGTGTACAAATACCCGGATTTTTCTATTTTATAGAACTTTTGTAGTATTGTTGTTTTTAAAGCTGTACCCCAGGAAAGCTGAGTGAGAGTAGGATAATCTGTGTGGTAATTTATCCCTCAACTGCCATCCTTTCTCCCCCCCATCTCACATTCAATATATACTGCATTTACTTGAATCCTTACCTTAGAATCTACTTGTGATAGGATACAGATTCAGAAAACTTTCCTCACAGCATCAGCTGAAGAGATTTTCAAATAGATAGTATCCTTTGATAAGGCACAAGCATGAATAGAAGTAAGTAGGTTTGGGGTTATCTGTGGATATTAACTATCTGTATTTTCCTTTGAAAATCAGCCATTGCTACTGTTATTAAACTCTGGAGTCTTGTAATTCAGTCTGAAAGAAATAAGGGAGGAGCTCTTAATAGATTTTTTTGTCCCCAATAAAAAGATATAAATTTTGTTTTTCATATGAATATATTTTTCTGTCATAGTTATTTATATTCACAAAACAATTAGCAATAAAAACATGTTTTTTATTTACTGTCTTAACATGTTTGAAAACATTATTAGGTGTGTATGTCTCAATTGCTAGGTAAATTTAAAATAAAATTGTATTTACTTTTGAGAATTAAAAGGTCAAATACCTTTATCATATTTTTTGAAACATTTTGTGGTTTATTTGTAGCACAAAAGGTCTCTTATAATTGGAAAATTCTATTTTTTCATTTTTATTAGGTCACACAAAATATAAGCAATAGGCAAGATGTGTATTTTATTTCTACTTGAACAGGATTTTTAGAGGCATATGTAATACAATTGGCATGGAAACAGTATTTTAAAAAGCAATGTTACATGAGGTATTCTGGGGAACTTAGTGGTAACCTTTCCCAATTAGTGTGTAGCTAATAATCCTCCTTCCTAGACAGCTGTGGATATGATCTCAGCATTCCTGACATATCATAGCTAGGTTATTAGTAAGCCCACTCTTCATATTCGCAATCTCATCTTGTGTGACTGGTCTCTGCTGAGTGATAGGAAACACTTACATAATAAATCCAAAGACAGTCATAAGGTTCAAATAACTATCATAGCACTACAACATGGCTCTACTTTCGTAAGCACTGTACTAGTGAGTTTTATGTCCTCTTGACACAAGGTAGAGTCATCAGAAAGGAGGAAGCCTCAACTGAGAAAATGGCACCTTAAGATCAGGCTGTTTGGTATTTTCTTAATTAGTGATCAGTGGGAAGAGACCAGCCCATTGAAGGTGGTGCCATCTCTGGGCTGGTGGTCCTGGGTTCAATAAGAAAGCAGACTGAGCAAGCCATGGGCATTAAGTCAGTAAGCAGCATGTCTCCATGCCCTCTGTATCAACTCCTGCTTCCAAGTTCCTCCCTGTTTGAGTGCAGTGTGGGCAGATAAACCCTGTTCTCCCCAAGTTGCTTTGGTTATGGTGTTTCATCATGGCAAAAGAAACCCAAAGACAAGCACATAAAACTTAGATGGACCATTTTCAAATGTCAATGACAAATACTTTACAAACTACTTCAGAAATTTTTTAAGGAAACTAATTCTAGGCTTTCTTTCCAGTTCAATGCTCCACTCTACCAAATGTCCTGGAATGATTTAAGATATCTAGAGCTAGCTTCACTTTATCCATCATTTGTCCTTTTCACTGATTACAAAAAATCTAATGCCAAGTACAGATCTGCTGAGTTTCCACTTAAAAATGCTCTCCCATAGTCTATATGCAGCATGGGACACTTTGATCGCACACTGTCTGGGATGTGACTTTTGTTATGTTCACTATCACACACTTATTCGAAACACTTTATTTTTACCCTAGCTCCATTTTATTCAGTTTTGTATATAAATCCTCTAATTTGGTCATGAAAGCATATTAAGGTTTCTTACTAATTACATATCAAATGAGAATTTGGGAGTTTGGGTATAGACTGTTATTAACATATGCTAATTTACCTGTTTTCCCTTTCTTTCATCCCTCAGCCCATCTTTATTTTTCAATTGAGACAAATGTGTCTTTCACTCTTGGGATGAACCATGAGCCTAACACTTATTGTCTTCCTCCTTAATCGTCATCTGCTGTTCACCACTGCAAAAGCAACCCGAATCCCCACGCCTCCTAGACAGTGCTCCCAACAGTGAGTCAGGAGTAGGTTTAGATTCTTTTCCATTCCTCCTTTCAATCTATCTGATTGATTTTTCTTCCTCTTCTTGCACTGGATGCAGCACATTCTTTGTGAGAATCCCACATAATCACGCTGGAGTTCCTTTATTGCTAGCTTAGACATCTTTTAACTAATGTTCTCTGGTAGGGAGTATAAAGAACATTTCATTCTAGAAATCTAGTATGTGCCCCGCCTTTGTACGTCTTAGAACATATACCACATACGACATCTATCTATAGTGTGAGCCAAGAAATTCCAACAAGTTGCAATCCTTGTTTTAAGCAGGAAAGAAACTGTCTCTAAATTACTGCAGTCAGCGTTCAGAATGACATAGTGTCCACTCTGAAAGAGCAGAGATTGAATTAGTAGTATACTGGTTATTATTTCTAGGTGAGTTTGGATAAATAGCATCTTCAAAATGAAGCTGCCTCACAAAACGGGACAGTACTACCATAGACTGTACCGAATGCAATGGATAGTATTACAGTGGTAAACATTTAATGACTGACTATATGTTTAGATGACACACTGTCAGAACAGCTTGGTTGGGCTTAAAATCAGTTTTTCAGACTTTGGCTTTTCCACTAACCCAGATTCCGAGCATCAGGACTTAAACTACTAACTTGATGCATGACCTTGAACAAAATATCCTCCGAGTCACTTTCCTTATCTGTAGAAGGACTTGGTTAGATAACCTCTATGGTCTTTTCAGATGCTAGTTTAGCTACACTACCCACCCCTAAGCCCTCAGTGTTGAAGGGCTGAGGATCAGGTTCCTGAAACCGCCCAAAGCTATGTACATCGTGGGTGCCTAGATGCTTTCATCTGTGTTTCGTGCAGTGTGAAGCTGCGCGTACACCCTCAGCTGTTGCCTCTTCGGTTTGCCCCCGGATCCCTGTGGAGACCACATATCGCTTTATTTATTTATATCCTGGCTTGCTCCCGAAAGCACGTAAGGCGCCAAGACACAGTAAGTCCCCGACAGTGTCACACGGTGCGAGAAAGAAATCCTCTGATGACATCTCCTTTAGAAAACCGCCTCCCAGAGATGCTAATGAATGCCTTTTGCCGAACTATCCGGGTCCCAGCTGGGTCTCTGGTCTCCTGCCCAAGCCTTCCATCCCTCCCCGCGGTCACTCAGACGCCCTTCCCGGACAAGCTCAAACTGTCACCACCAAGTCCCAGCTGGACCAGGATCCCGCCCGCCTCCCTCGCTCGGCTGTCATTGGCTGCTGCGGCCGTCACTCCCCGTACGGCTCCGCCTCCCCGCCTAGCGCGTTTTGTGGACCCCTCGGTTTCCGCGGCAAGCCGCTGACGTTTGCCTGAGCCGTGTTGCCTGGGCCCCGCGACCTTTCACCCCGCCTCCCCGCGGGAGCGCCCCGGCCTGCTCCGCGCCCCCGCCAACCCCGCGCGCCCCCGCAGCCCTGCGCGCGCCCGCAGCCCCGCAGGCGGAGACTCCGGCGCGGAGGCCGGCCCCGCGCGGCGCGTGTGGGAGTCGCGGCCCCTCGCGGCCCCCGCCCGCCGCCCCCCACGCGCGGGAGACACGATGAGCGCGGGCGGGCGGCAGCGGCGCGGAGCAGCGCAGGCGGCACACGCGCCCAGGCAGCGGCGGCGGTGGCAGCAGCGGGAGCGAGCGCCGCGTTAGCCGGGTCCGCCGCTCCGGCCGCCCGCCGCCGCTCCTCCTCCCGCTCATTCACTCGCCCTCCTCCCGGCCGCCCGCGCCTCCTCCGCTCATTCACTCCCGCTCTGCCCGCCGCTTTCTTCTCCTTCTTCACCCTCCGGCTCCCACACCCCCTCCATTCCCGCTCCTAGCCGACACTGCACTGCAGCTGCTCCGCGCCCTGCCCCCTCCCCAGTGAGCACATCAGCCACACTGCTCGCCGCCTCAGACTGCTATTGATCCGATTAAAGAAAAACCTTAGCAACCCCAAACGAGAAAAAAAAAAAAAAAGCCAAAACAAAAGGGAGCCGCTTCTCCCGGTGCAGCGGCAGGAACTGCAAGCATGATGGCGGCAGCTCCCATTCAGCAGAACGGGACCCATACGGGGGTTCCCATAGATCTGGACCCGCCGGACTCGCGGAAAAGGCCGCTTGAAGCGCCCCCTGAAGCCGGCAGCACCAAGAGGACCAACACGGGCGGTGGGTATCGCTTCCGCCTCCCGCCCCGTCCCCGCCGCCCTCCCGCGCCGTGGCCGCTACCGCCGGCCGTCCCGCGCCCCCTCCCCTGCACCTGCCCCGGCCCCGTCTCATCAAGATGGCGACCCGGGGTTCTGAGCCGACCCGCTCGCCCCAGCCGGTGCTGGCCCCGGCGACAGGGTCCGCTCCCAGGGCCGCCCCCCGCGAGAGGTGATGGCCGCCTGAAGATGCGCGCTGCATTTAACAGTCTGATCAAATAAATAAATAAATGGCACTTGGGTAGCGGCTTGCAGATGCTGGGGGCACCGGAGACTTTTGCCTCTGTTCATCCCCTTGCTCTGGGCCACAAGTAGTATGCAAAATCTTGATGAGTGCATGCCCTGAGCGCACTTACATGGTCGGTACAAATATCGCATTGATTTGTCTTCAAGGGTATGCATACGAGGGGGGTGTCTGGTACGGTGACTTGTTAGTTAACATCCTGCGCTTCCTCGGAAGATGAGTTATAACGGGACCGCTATCGCTTCTTCATTTGCACTGGAGTCATCTTAACAATGCATCCAATGCATCGAAGCAGAGGTGAATTTATCTCCAGCATATACATTAGAAATGGATGGGGGTCTTGTGAGTGGCACATCGCAAAATTCGGAATACTCGTTCACAGTAAAGAGCTGGATTTACCGAGAAGTTTTCTATTTAAGACGTGATCAGGTTGACGGAGACTAAAGTTTATGGAGTTGGCTTTATTTTCTGAAACATTTCATTTTTCTTTTTCACGGCTCATCGAACCTCCCCCCTTCCCGCCCCCCATCCCCATCTCCGTTTTATGGTTCTTTTGGAGAGGGAGCATTATCTATTTAGTGACTTTGGAGTGTATTTAGAATAAATAACTCCTAAGCTTTTTAGTATTGGCAAGATTCTTCTTAAGGTCTTTTAATTAATGAGCTTAGACGAGATCATAGTAGACTTAGAAGTGCCACGGAAATACATCAGGATTACTTAGATTCTCGGTCCACCACATTGACGCTTTTTTCCCTCTGGCAGTTTCTCAAGGCTTGGAATACACCCTACAGTTTGGGTGGACTATTTTGCAGGAAGATGGTTGTTTTGTATACTCAAAGTCGGATATAGTCAATGATTAATTGCAGTCTTTTATGTTTGCTATGACAGACAAATTTAGCGGATCACTATATACAGTGTTGGATTTTTTTTCATCTTCAGTATGTTAAGTGAAGGTTTGTCATCTTCTAAATCTCTGAAGTTTTGTTAAAGGGTCAGTTTTCTTTCATTTTGCCATGGTAACCACAGAATTGGAAGACTTTCATGTTTGGAGTAACAACTGGAATTTACTCCTCAGTTTCTTTTCGTGCTGCAAATTGTTTGAACATGTGAATCTCCAGAACTGGGAAAGGTTTTGTAAATACTTGTTTTTCAATGTAATTGGTGGTTTCCATTCCTTAAGCATTTTGCACTGCTGTTTTCTGCAACTATATGTCCATTGGTTTAATTGATGCTTTCTCTCTGGAAGGTGGGTTGGGGATTCAAAGTTTAAAATAATCATGTTAATTGAATGTATTTCTTTACATGTTTTCAGAAGACGGCCAGTACTTTCTAAAGGTCCTCATACCTAGTTATGCTGCTGGATCTATAATTGGGAAGGGAGGACAGACAATTGTTCAGTTGCAAAAGGAAACGGGAGCCACGATCAAGCTGTCTAAGTCCAAAGATTTTTATCCAGGTAGGTGAGATGGTAAAGACATTGTTTGATGAATCCCTAAGGAAAAACTCCAAATATCTACATCGGTTGTGTGTTGTCTTAAAAAAAGAAATGATATGGTGGAGATTTGAATGTTACATTAGCTCACATTGTGGAATCTTTTTCAGCGTATTTCCATTGTTGTTCATGTCCCCCCCCCCCCATTAATTGATATACTGTGTATGTGATTTAGACTGATGTCGATATTATTCTCTGTGTGTTTCGGAATGCTAATGGCTATCACAAAAAACTTAAAAATTAGAGACAGAAACCTGGAAAGTTGGCATAAGGAAAATGTTCTTCTGAAGTTTACAGGCATCATTGTGATGACAATTAGTTTAGAGTGAATTCAGAGGAGGGGGTAGGGTGGTTTCTTAAAGAATGGACCATTTACTTCTGAATCCATTATGCACCTCTTTCTGCTTCATTGCTTTGTTTGTTGGCCTTGGATGAAGTAAAGAGAACGAGTGCTGTCTCTTCAAATATTTAAAATACTTCAAGAATCTGATTGGGATAAGAAATTTACCACACTGCCATGCAAGGGGTGGAATAGTGTTTTAGAATTTGTGTTAAGAGCCGTCTTTGATTGAAATACTTTACAGGGTGGTATAGTAACCTGCTAGATTATTGCAGGTTTCCTAGGTCGATCGTGTGGATTTTGATTTTTGTTTTTGTTTGTTTGTTTGTTCGGTTTGGTTTTTGTTGGTGGTGGTTTTGCTTTGTTTTGTTTTACTTTTGGGCGCCTCCTTTTGTGTTGTACATTTCTTCAGGTTCATCTTTCTCTTTTCATTCCCCTCAGTTCTGTTTCTCCGGTGTGTGAATCTTCAGTAGTGAAATCACAGTGGAATAGTACAACCCCTGGTGATAAGTATCCTCAGCTCCTCTGCTTAGCTTAGATCTAGCTTTCGGTAATTTCAGGAGCTTGTTTTAGTTTTATGACTGTGAAAATATTAATTTAGTGCTGATTTGAGCTATACTGCTTAGTGTTTTCCTGATGGAAAAGAAAGCAGAATTGCTTTCAGAGGTCTTGGCTACCAAGAGCTCTATAGTACTCAGACACTGGCATGGACCGAGGGAGGCTCAACCCTTGGAGGACTTCCTTTTCACAGCTAATCATCTGGGTTAGAAACCGACCATTTGCTTGAAAAGATTTTAGAATGGCTGATGCTGTACTAGTTGAACACAGTAGTTTTGGGAAAAATATTAAATGTATTAAACTGACGTGTAACCTGTTAGATACTGTGGCTCTCTAAAGTTTGCCGATGGCTCTCCTCGTCTCAAGAAACTTTCCTTATGTAGTTGGAAAGTTTAATATATTCATGTTGGTGCATTGAACAGGTATATTATAATAAAAATCAGTGTGGAATTGTGAAAATACTTAGTTTAAATAAAAGCACTCAAAAGAGCTTGATTGCAGAATTAATAACATGATAGATCTAGGAAGAGCTGCAGTGGCAAATTAAATACCCTGTCAATAGATGAAAATGAAAACGCTTTTCTGCATTATACATGAGGTGCTGTCAAATACATAGGGGTGTTACAGAAAATTGATGTTTAGCCAGGATATTCCAAATAGCAAATTAAATGCCTTTTCACATGAAGGTAGTTTATTTTCAGTGTGCTGGAAAGGGTGCACTAAGAATTAGATCTTTTGTTTCTCGTCCACTTATTTTTACCTTTTTTTTTGTTACCTGAAAATTGCTTATTTTATTTATAATGTGAAGATGTTATTTATATATAGCAAGAATTTTCCTTTGGGGGAAAAATGAGAAGCTGCAGTGCTTTGAATAAAATCTTGTTCATGTAATGACGTAACCTGACCAAGTAGGAGCTAAAGCATGAGCTAAAAGAGGGCTCATTCTTGGCCTCTAACAGGTGGGAGTCAGTATAGGCTATGAGATCAGTTTTAAGGATAAAACAAATCCTTGTAGTTTCTAGGAAGCTTTAAGAATTCTCAATAGTTTGTATTAAAATGCAATTTTCATTCACTAATGAACTCTTTGGACAAACACGTCTCCAGGCTTCACATAGACTTATCTTCCTGCGTTTTCTGCTTGCACTGGACTAGACCCTGTAAAATTATCTAGGATCCTAGTATTATTCACAGAGCTTTTGATGGTTTTTTCTCTATCTTCTTCTACATAAGAGATACTTGTTGTGCACATATCCAGATGAACTAAATTAGGAACCGTGATCGTATTGTTAAGTGACAAAGAAGATCCTACAGAGTTCTGCAGTGATTTAGCAGCCCAGATTTGTATGTCTCAGATAAATACATCCATATGTATGCAAACATGTATGTATGATTGCCGTGTTCTACCACAATGAGCATTCCTGGGATTTATTTCAGTGAGGCATTTTCTTTTTTTCTGGTTCTTGTTTGGTTTTTAGTATATTTGGGGGGGGGGGAGATGCAACTTAGTTAAAAACTACTAGATGTACTCAAATTACCTATCATTTAAAATCAAATTTAAGTGTATTGTTAAACACTTAGTAGTAAAAATACTACTGTATTTTTCAAAACTTTCTCTAAGATGTTAACCAGGAATGCAGTCACCTTTTGGAACATTTTAATACACTTCAGCTCAAACGATGGGCACATCTAAAAATTTGTAGCTAATATAATTTCTATAAATTTTGGGTCAGATTGTATCTTTGTCTCATTATAAGCAAACCTACATTTCTGAGTAAATATTTGTAACCTTTAGTCAAAATGAAGAAGACAAAACAAATTATATGAGTTTAAAGTTTATACAGCTCAATGGTGTATGTATTTCAGTGTCTCATGTATGAAGTGACCAGGGCAGTTGTGTAATGTGAAGTTGAAAAGTACATTTCTATCATTGGGATCACAAGAAAGTGAGTCACGAGTAGATTTTACTTTGTGCTCTGTATATTTCTTCTGTATATGGATACTCTAAGACTCAATCTTACAGGATACAGACTTCGCATTGGTGATTTAGGAATGTAGCTGTTTTCCTAACTTGATTGAAGAAATCTAATTGGACTTATTTATGTATTCTTTTATAAGTAGGTTACACAGGAGATGATTGTGATCAAAGGCAGCTTTCTCATTGTAGAGGGTGAATTACTGCCTGCATTCTCAAAAGGGTGGTTAGTGTTTTTTAATTCTTTTGCCTGCCATCTGATGATGTTTTATTTTTATTTATAGATTGGTTTTTTATCTGTTAAAGTTTAATAAATGGTTCATGTTTGCAATTAATGAAACTTATGGAACACATTCACTATTGGTTGGGAATAATCAAGAATATGTCAATATTTTCTTCTGTGCCTTGAATATTAGAACATCTCATCCATGACCTGTTTCTGTTCTTTAACACTGGAGACACTCCTGATGCCAATCAAACAGGATTTCTTTACTATATGTTGGAATCTATTTCTGCATTTTCTTATATTATTTTACTATATGGTTATAAAACTGAATCATTTTTAATATACAGTATTTCTTTTGTTGCTTAAGTTGAAATTTGAATGTTGATTTTAGATTCTTCAAATTCTGACTTAGTGGTGTCCAATTTAGGTGATGTTTAAAAAAAATTAGAAGTCTTTTATCCATTTAATTTTTTTGACAGTGAGAAAGCAGACTGTAAGTTAAAATTCTTTCAGTGAAGGGACTGCATTGCACCATTTTTGTTTTGACGTGGTAAAATTCAGTGGTTTATTTAACTTTTAGGGTTGAAATTGAGTCATATCTATATGTCTCTCTGTATAGCTATATAGATAAAATCGGAGAAAGTAAATTTTAAATTGGACATTTTGTTTATGCTTTTGAAGAGAAAGTATTTTGGCGATATTGGTAATAAATGCCATGGGGATCTCATTCTCCCCACAGCTTCTCAAAGTTTCAAGGTATACATTTTTCTTTTATCTCAGTTGTAAACTACCTTAGAAATTTATTGATACACATTTTAAGGCAAGGTCAATATATTGACTGTATGGTAACACATAGAGAAAATGGAGTATTTCGGTCTCAGGACTTGTTGGTTGGTGGAACATGACAGATACTGCTCTCTGCAGCCCTGACTTCAGTGGCACCAGAGAGTCTGCTGTCCATGACGCGTTTCTCTCCATAATCTGAAACTTGTTATGTCTGTGTTTGAGATAGTAAGTACCTACTGTTGTGGGTAACTCTGTATTTTCCTTTTCCAAATCCTTAGGTGAATGAAACATCCTGTTCACATAGACAATAATATTGCTCAAAATTTTGCTTCATTGTCCTTTTTAATACTTTATTTTCATACTTTAACCATAGGAATTCTTTACACGAGAATGTTATTGCTATGCCATAATATTTATGAACATATAAAATACCTTTTACGTTAATCTCGGAAATGCAAATACTTCGTGGCAGAGGTTTCTGGAAAGATAAATTAGCATAACATGCCTTGGGGGTTTTATTTGCTCTCTTTTATTGCATTTTGACATTGGATCTTCTACGACTGAATTAGCAAATTGCGAAAAATTACAAGCTTATAGTGTTGATGTGTTCATGGGTTTTTAATGGCACAATTTCACTTTGAAGTGTGTTGTTTGAGGCCATCTATGTTTTAGAAAAATAGTTCAATTGAAGCATGTGAAACTGTAGGCATAATCTAACGTTACTGGGCAGGTGCTGTGCCATATGATTTTAGCTATAGTGAAGAGGACTGGTAAAACCATTGACCTATGTGATTTGAGGATGTTTTATATTAATATACCAAGAAGAATAAATGATCCCTGGCAGAGAAATGCTAAGTAATATGTGGTATTGCTAGAAATCCCTGACAACCCTGACAAACTCAGCACTCAATAACTTGCTTCTTATTATAATTACTTATTTTGTTATAGCCTAAGATGATTTTTCTTTTTAGTTTATACAAGAACTATTAATTATACGTATTATACCACCTGTTATCTAAACTTCTGCACTTAATAAGCATCTCTTGTAAAACTTTGTAGAGTTTGGTCCCACTTGCTTAGCTTCAGGAGCAAGAACAGTGTTCAGGCTCAAGCTGGAGGGGAGGTGGTGGGAGAGTCGTGCTTGATTGCCGTCTCATTTCCATCTTTGGATACAGCTCTAGCATAAAGTTAAACAACATCTGCAGAGATCTGACTGACAAACATCTCTCTGGGGCTCATCACTGCAGCTTGCAGCAGGTGCATGCAGCTTTGCCGTTCTTCCCAGAAGGAGGTTGGTTGGTTCTAACCCTCACCAGTAGACCAGAGGGAACAAGTGACTCTAGAGAAGTGGCTGGTTGTCACTTGTCCGGAGCTGGAATCCTACAGGTAATTGGAATGGACTGGTGGGAACCGCAGCAGTACGTGCCTCACAGTTCATCGCAGCTGCCGTGCAGCTTAATTAACCCGACCCTCAGAGACTGAGTGTCATGGTAGAAATCGCAACATTCAAGAAATGAAGCAATGCTATTCAACACACACACACACACACACACACAATTAGATTGTGGCAGTTACCACCTTCAGCTTTAAAGATAGAGCATTCTCACACTTCTAATATGAAAATATTTGTAGGTAAGATGATTTTTCAATGACCTAATGGAAATTCAAGGGAGAAAGGACTCAAGCTTTAGGTGTTGAGATAAAAGAAAGAGGCATTTAACTTTCTAAATGCCTAAAATCTGCAAATGCACTTTAAAACTGAGTAGAACTGTTTTGTACTTAAAAAATATCTTAGGTTAATATTTATTAATTATCTTAGGTTAACATTTGATTAGTTTTATAAGAGCAATAATACATGTGAGTTTCAGTCTTTTAAGAGTTTGAGAGTGTTAGAAAGGTACTTTACAAAGTATTTTGAAGTATTCTAATGAACATGACAGGTATAACATATTTTAAAAATCTATCTTAAAGCTAAATATAATAGTTCTGCTGAAAGAGTTTTTTACCACACTGTTTTAACTTAAGAAACACACAACTAAAAACTGAAGAGAATTGACTGCCATACATTGCTTTTTAAGAAATCCCTTAATCTGTCTGAGGTATTGACTTACATATGGTGTGTATTATATATACAAATACATTGTGGGCTCTCACACATATCAGTTGTATATCTTATTGCAGTCTTGTGTGTCTATAGACTTTTGAATGAAAACCAGTTTCTAACATTCACACAGATTCTGGAAAGACGCTGCTACGTTTCAGTGTGATTGAAATATAAACACAGGGAAAGAAATCTTAAAGAACATGAGGAGCAGTTCCCAAATTTCTCTTGACTTTACTAATTTGATTTTTGGGCGAGATACACTGACTCTAACTGTTGATACACAGGAATGGTAAGGTTTGGAATTTACACTGATCAAATGTATCATTCATTTTTTCATGAAGTTTTTTTCAATTTTGATGCCAATAATTATTTTTGACCATGTGAAAGTGACACGTGACTGTTTCACACACATACTTCACTGTGACTTTAAAAGATTTGATGAACACAGAAAAAGAGTAAACATTATAAGACTGTTAAAGCTTTCTTTTCTGCTAATAACATTTAGATAATCTCAATATTTTGAATTTTAAACCATGACGTGGACATCATTCCGTGACAGACCTTGACCATGCACAAACACTGTTTGCAAATCTCCAGTGTTCTGCTGCTGCTTCCTGCAGGGCCTGGCATAGCATTACTGACAGGACTAGGTGAGCAATGAAAGCAGTGTCCTGACTTCCTTTTTTAAAGAACAAGACGATTCAAGTAAGATTAATTGGTATAGAAAATTCATTTTTGGCCATTCTCAAGCTAGTTTTTATTCAGTAGATATGTAAAGTTATTAGTTTTTATTTGTAGGCATACTTAGGGTTTACTATTTAGTATATGTAATTTTTAGTGAATTTTACTCTAAACTCAGCAATTCTTAAATCTTAGAGGATATTTTTCCCATGACATGTGCATATACTTTCTGAAGTTTGGAGAGATAAGTTCTTTCCTTTTTGCCGATTTTTTGAGATTCATTTTACTTTGAAACCCTATAGTGCCATTCATAGGAAGGATTATCACACAACTTCAATAGCTAAGATTTCAAGCTCTTTTGTTCCTTTTAGTGTGATAAATGCTGATTCAGTCTGATGTTAATGAAAGTGGTTCTCATCAAAATTGTTAGTACTTTACTACTCTAGGATTAGATTGAGGTTGACTGTGCTTTAAGGCCTTTTCTTTGTGGGGAGGAACGGTGTAGCCATTTCAGTAGCACAGAACAATATAGAGTATTTGTTTTTCCTTTATTTGTATTAATACAAATAATTCTATTTATTAATATTGTACAACTATAGTTTTTCAGTTCTTGTCAATTTCAATATTTAAGAAACCTGTTTATTTTAAGAGATGTTACAGATGAATTAGCATTTATTTGAGAGTTTCTCACATGAGTTGTCTTAAGTTATAATTTTTTCTAAGATTAATGATAATGAAGAAAACATGAAAATACCTTTAAACCTAATCTAAAAATCAAAAAAAAAAAAAAAAACCCAACCATCTTGGTTTCATTGACGGTAGTCTTTTCTGGAATCTTCTCCTGCCTAGTGATTCTGTGTATCAACCGCTTCCTTCTAGTTCAGCTGTAGACAGTTATCTGGTCCTGTTAGTAGGTTAACTGTAACGTACCCTTACTTCCTCAAAGGGATCTAACCCTCTGTTTCTGCACTCTGAGAAATTGTGCTTTGTTAATGCCTCCAATTATTGAATTTAATTGCTCATATTTTGTGGTATCTTTAGCAGAAATGTAGTAAGTTCAAAACTCTCTGTTGAAAGGGTTTGTGGTAATGGTGGACTTGTGGAATTGAGTGAAAGTGGGAAGCTTCGGCCTGCTGTCCCCCAAGAGCTTAAAGTTAGAGCTTAGAAAGGCAGGGAACAGTGGGATGCTCTGTGCAGGGCTGCAATATACCTGCCATCGTCTTAGCAGAATACGCTTTCTGATTTGCTTTTGAAGTATCGTCAGAACTTCAATATTTTACTGGAATATTTTTTTTTTTACTTTTCCGCTTTGGATCCGACAGAAAGTATGTTCTTTTCTTTCCCGTAGTTTTAAACAAAGATATCTGATTTTTAAAACCAAGGCGCAAACTCAGTGTTGTTATCTGGTGAGTAGTATCTTTGTAGTTGCTTTGCTTCTGTGGAGGTACAGTGACAGTGCTTCTGCTCTTACATACAGTAACTAGAGTACATTGTAAGTGACTGTCTAGACCAGTTGTTTTCTATTTACTTACAGTAGGACTGTGAAAATGATGCTGTTATAAGGTTGGTTATTTTCTGTTTATAAAAGGTTGTTTTTCTTGGCTTCTAGTTTTCCTTAGTTCAATGATTTTTTTTCTCATTAAAAATAGTATTGATCTTGTTTTTTGGGGCTGGGGATTTAGCTCAGTGGTAGAGCGCTTGCCTAGGAAGCGCAAGGCCCTGGGTTCGGTCCCCAGCTCCGAAAAAAAGAACCAAAAAAAAAAAAATAGTATTGATCTTGTTTTAAAAAAAAAGTTGACTTTTTGTGTCAAGCTTTGCTTCTAAGGACTTCTTCAAGTTTAGAAATTTTTATTTAGAAAAAAAAAACAGCAACAACAATAAAAAACACTTCCCTAAGTATGCAAAGTTTTATTAGGTAATTGTAATGATTTAAAAAATACAATATTGGAATTAAGAAATTTGAATATGACTAAGTATAAAGCAACATGAGTTAAAACTAACTGTATTAATTGATGCGTTTCCATTTGAAATATTGTTCTTTTCTGAAGATCCAGTTCATTAAATTTTTCACTTTCCTGTAAATTAGCCCTTTTATGCCACTTTTCCTTGTGATGCATGCTGGAGTAATATTTTCTAATATCTTTATTTAACTGTTTAGTGTGATTTTGAAGATTTCTCTTAAACTTAAACTTAGGGATTAAAGACCTTAGTGAGAATCTTTACTCATCCGTTGGGATGGGAGGTTATTGTCATCCTTCCTGCAGGCTGTTGTTTCAATATGTAGTCCTGTGTTTTAATCACAGGTGACACTAGACATTTAAGTAGATATAAATGTATGTATGTGTATGTATGTATGTATGTATGTATATATGTATGAATTGTGGCTTCCTGTATAGAGTAGGACAGATTTAGAAAGTAATCTATCATGAGTGTTTTCTTTGTGTTTCTAGCTTGCTTTGATAGAGGGTGTGTGTTAAATGTATGTTTATATGTGTATACAATGTGTGGCTAAAATTGGCATTGCTGAGAAACGTAAGAACTGAGCTCAGGAATTGCAGGAACGAGAACCATTTGGGTAAGTCAGGCATTGATAAGCATTAAGAAAAGGAGAATGGAGTGAGGGAATACCATCTTGGTTTCTTTTGAGCATGTATGTGAAGGAAGCTGACGTCCATCATTCTTGAGAGAACTTCAAAGCCACATCTGAAATGAAAACGGTCTTTAACATAATCTGACTTAAGCAACATAAACTAATTAGAAATATTTAGCAAAGAGTTTGAAAGTAACTATGTAAGAGTATGAGGTTCTCTCATTTTGTAGTTGGAACTGAATGGTTACATGTGCAGTAAAATCTAGGAATCACTAGTCATTTTTCTTGATATACTTTGGAAACGATCATTATTAACTAATAAACAAAGTGACATGAAAATGTGAGTGTTAAATATTGTATATATTATGTAGCTTCATATGTTCTTTTTTGTAGTGAGAAAGTTAATATGTAATTTTGTTAGAAGAATTTTTAACATCACTGAGTGATGCTGGGCTAGTTACTTTTATTGATAATTAGAAGGAATGTATACCAGCTATATAATAGAATATAACTTACTTACTAAGGCCTATCAATTAATTATTTAAAATTGATATTGCTATATGTTAATTTATTTACAATTTAAAGTCTAAGAAAGGTGAAATTTTGTATATATTAAAACAAGAACAAAACCAAAACCAAAACAAACAAGAAACCCTAAAACTAAAAAAAAAACTCCTGTAGAAGGGTGGGTTAAAATGCCACTCAAAGGTCTTTACCTAGCTATGCTCTTGCTCTTCTCACTCCACAACATATGTGTAGTCTGACAGTTTGATGGATGCTTGTATGCCTTCTTGGGGTTGGAATTAAGTATAAAATTATCTGATGATCTTATTTTTAACCAGTGAGATAAGAAACAAGGTTTTAAAAACATGTCACTAGTGTATGGTTATAGGAAAGTTTGGCAACTAATGGGAGAATTCTGTAGAGAAGTTGATTTCCCTCATTTGAGGGGTTTGGGAGGAGACTTTAGATTTCAATGAGAAGATGACAGGAATTAGAGGGTTAGGTTTTAAGTTTCTTGTTGGAAAACTTTAGAAGGGTGCTCTGAGGCAAAGAGACTGAAAGTATATAAACATGAAAATATGAAAAAAGTCTGGGCTATCCAGAAGTCTGGGCAGTTTTGCATTTCTTGGGTAAGAGCTGGATTTTGCCAATGGGTAGCGTATTTAGAGTTCAGAAGTATACGAAGCTTATTGAATTTGCTGTTTCTGTGTTTCTAGAGGTCCTTGATAAGCACTATAGATATTTGTATAGATATTTGAGAAACAATGTAGCTCATGTAAATGACAAATATAGGTAAAAATTTAAAATACATCTGTTGTATCTGTCCAATGACTGACAGTGATACTAACATTAAAATCTGTCTGTATAAATATAAATAAATCTGTCTGAGACATCTGTACCTATGACTGTCACGCTGTCTGCAAGCAGAATTCATTTTGAGATTGAACAGCCTGAGTTTCTGTCTAAGAACTAGCCGCAGAATCAGAGGTAAGTTTATTTAGAAAGAAAGACAGTGGGAAAGGCAAGGGAGCTGGGAATACAAAAGAGATGTCAAGAAATTCAAATTGTCTTTAATGAAGTAATTATGTGCCAAACCTGGAATTAAGAATGTGAATGACAAATGTCAATGAAAACTGATTTGCAAGCATGCAGCAAAGCTCTGGAGACAGGTCTGTATTTGACACTGGTGCACTTACATAGCGTGTATGTTTACATGGTTAAAGTTACCACCTGATTAGTTCCTTTAATTAGTTTGCATTTGACACCCAACTGCTAAAATTGAACACGTGAAAACATTTCCCTTAATTCTTAAATTCTTTGACTATATAGTCCTGTCTAGCTTTTTAGTATGTGAAAGTTACAAATAGTGTTTAAGCTGATGAAGTTTAATGATTTACACAATGAGTACAATTATGCTTGCTTTCTGTTTCTTTTTAATGTGTGAATTAGTTGCCATTCAGACACCAAAACTGTAGTATATTACAGAAGTACTGCTGGGTTACAACATGAAATGGAAATGAAAATTGAGTTATTCATTTGTCGTGGGTTTTCTGTAATGTCCTTTTTCTGTTTAGAATTTTATTGTATTACTGAAATTTGGAACTATTAGTTTTATCCTTGGCAAGTAAAGTTTATAAAAAATTAATTTACTTGATTCATATTTTTATCAATTTCAAGTGAATTTTACAAATGAGTGTAAGAAACATGACACTCTTTTTGTCACTTGGAAAATTAACTTCAAATCTACCATTTTATACACATTTGTAAAATTATTGGCTATTATAGAGCAGCACTAAAAATTGAACATCTGAAGTGACATTAAGCAGCAGATGAGGATTTAAAATACAAATATTCCATGTGTAATCTTTATTTAAGTGCTATTCTAGGTTCAATAATACCAGTTGTTTAATTCAAGGTTTAATTCAATATTTTTAAAAAGCTTTTATAAAGTCCTTCTGTCCTTGGTCTCCACACTATGCTTGTTTTCATAATGTGGTATGATGTCATACCGTATGATGTCATACCTTGCTTGTGAAGTGGTGGATGATGTGGGTCAACACTGTCACAGTTTTGTAAAACAAATACAGTCATTTTGACAACAAGTTTATGCTTTCGTGTTTGTATTTTTAAAAACAATTTTAGAATTTGTATTTTTTAACAAAGTCTGCCTTTCAAATGACAACATATTTTTTATTTGTACTTTATGTGACTGAACATTTTCAACCATATTTTGTCCATAGTAGTATTTAAAATTACTTCTTCTGAGTTACTTACCTATTGTAATAAAGAGGAGGTGTTTCGTTTCTGAAGCTTTATCCATTTTTAGCTGCATCGGTGTACTTGACATCTTGTTTAAAAAGCAGAACAGCACTGCAAAGGAAAACACAAACTGTGCTACTGAGGCACGTGCTGCACGTGACAGCTCAAATGGCATGTGGAGGTACCGGAGACCTCACGCTTGTAGTTCTAGAGACGAAAGTGCTGCTTATACCATGTAGTTGGGACTTATAATTTGGACCAAACTTTTACTTTGTAAATCCCTACTTTCAGCTTTCCTAAATATTTTTGTTGTTGGAATTAACAATGTAGAATTTGTCCTAGTTGCTAACTTAGACTTTGTTATCTGTCTGTGAGAGAGAGAGTGCATGTGTGGTTTTGTTAAGGAATTAATAAATAATACTAGTATATTTTTCCAATGCTAGTATTACATATCAAATGATTTCATAATGTAAATCTTTAGGAATTGAAATAACATTTTAATTTTAGATAAACATGTACTTTAATTAAAACTGCTTTGAAGTTTTGTCTAGTCTTCACAGAAATTACTTACTAAATAGTTGTAAATCCTGTCTTAGCAATTATATATTCAACTTTGAGTTCATATTGCTTTCTTGGAAATAATTGGTTTTATAATTTTTAAAAGTACTGTTTATATCAAGTTTTTACTGAAAATCCTTGAAATTATTCAGACTATGTCGTAATAAGTAGAAATGCCATAGAATTGGGACAAAGAATGTAGGTGTAAATACAAACCACTTACACTGTGCACAATAAATACAATTCTGTTTGAGGAATATTTTGAAGAAATTTTGGATTTGGGAAGTTTTTCAATTAGTATTTAAATTTTATTTATTGGGTTGTAAATTCTACCTTTTGAAGAGACAGACATATTTGGAATTTATCTGCACATGTTCATGTGATGACCTTGAATTTATAATTCTGGACTACATGACTTAACTTGCTGAATGTTTATTAATCCAAGCTTCATAACAGCTTAGATTTCTATTACTGATATCATTTCCTAAAATGTCAGGGTCGGTAAGAATTTTCATCTCCATTTTCAAATTAGTTCAGAAAACAGTATGACAAAATAAGAATGACATGTGACAGCGACCCTAGTAATGAACCTGGCTGCTGAACTCTGGCTTGTCACTCCATTGAATTCCTTACCAATTTGAGTTTGGAAGTGAAGTATTTAGAGTTTATAAAGGCTACCAAATATCCATATCAGTCCATTATTTAAAGTTGATCAGATATTGTGGATAAGTTGATAAGATTTTTTTTCTGAAAATTATGCAAACTAATAGCTTATCATTGAGAGATTTAGTAGTTTGTCTATAGAAAAGTGAACAAGGTTGACACGTGTGTCCTCTGTTCATATTGACACTAAAATCCCCAAAATTGCTTTACATTTTGATGTTATTTATCTGAGATGATTTTAAACTTCTTAATTTATCCCTGAAAAAATTTGCTTTTTAATTTTAAGTTATAGATGGCTGTAATCATAATATTATGTACATTATAGACAATGTCAGAAACATCTAGATGAATTTTTACCATACAGCCAAGTCACATAAATAATTACTATAAGCAAAGCTTTCATGAAGAAAACATGCCATGTGTATAATGCTGTATGATTCTGGCCTAAGCACACTATTTCTGTGTGTCCTGATGCCTTCTGTGGTGGAAGTCAGATGTGCTGTTATACCAGTGTGAACCTAGCTCTGGCTTATCAGCTGTGCCATTTCAGTCAAAGTTAAAATCTTTATGGAATTCCACTTTTAAAAAGTCTCCTTAATTGGATTTTCTCTCACAGTTTTTAAGTGTTTGGAGCAAATACTAATAAAAGAAAGATATGTAACCATATCACAGAGTGTATGTGATATGATAACCATTTTATAACCAGCATTAGTTTTTTTTGATATAGTGACAAGATTTTGAAATAGTAAGGCATCATATGAAATATGAGTTTGTTTACATTATTAATTTATGAGAGTTAAGTATTCATTAGTCCATTCCATTCTGTTTGTATATGCAAATGAACAGCACTGGAATAATGAACAAGGAACCTTAGCAGGGAAGTTCAGGAGCAAGTTAACTGCATAATATATAGTCATATGTTTGCAGGACCTCACGACGGTGAGCTTTGTAAATAGTCTGCCCAAGCAGTGAAAAGAAAGTCTCGGGTATTAAGCACTGGATTTGGAACTATGTACATGATCATTTGTAAGTCGTCTTCTTCAGATTTCCTATAGCTGTGGAGATAAATGGACTGGTTTTGGCAAGATTTTTAACTTTTAATTCATGTGCTTGCAATTTCCATAAAAGAACCAGAACATTTTAGTAATATATTCTACTAAAAGTATCTTTTACGGGCTGTGTTTTATTCATTTCCATTTCTCAACAAGTGCACATATTCTTGAGCACTATTCCACTAAGATTTTACATATGACACTCTGCATAATAATCATTGTATAAACATCTGTTTTTACATGACATATATTAAATTATATATTATTTCATTGAATATTTGATCTTGTACCATAACAAGACAGTCTTTCATTTTGTTTGACTGTGATCTTGTGCACATAGATTTATTATTGAGACCAACTGATTCCTGAATTAAAAAATAATCTTAGTGAATATTTCATTGTATAGTATAAATTTAATTATTTAGGGATATCAGATGATATAAGAAAACTCAAATAATTAAAATATTTCCTAAAGGGCTGTTTAATATCAAAACAAATATTGTGGCCCAAGTTTTAAAGCCATGAAGTTATTCCTAGTTAGGGCCTATAGATGTGTACGTGAGAGAGTGGGAGTGGCATTAAGTGTGAAAGTTCATAGTTTATTGACTTTCACTCCTTTCTACCAGAGGCTACTAAGGTCTTCTCCTGCCTCTATTCCTATCAAGATATGGTTTTAGAGGCAGAAACGTGAGCTAGACTGTAAGCAGCTATATTCTTACTTGCAACATTGATATGAAATAATTAATTGCAAAATCCCCTTCAGCCATCTTCACTGATAATTTTATTTCACAGAAGATAAAAGTATTTGAGAAGCCTCTTAAGTTGGTGAGACCAGACCACCCGTGGAATTGTAACTATCAGTGCCTGCATCGGGCTCTTGCCTTCTCCTTTTGAGACAAGACCTCAGTGGCACCCAATAGGCTGGCCTCTATCCTGCTTCCACTTCCTGGACTGCAGGATTACAGGTGTGTGCCAGTCTGCTCAGCTAGATTTGCTGTTTTCTTGATTTGGCAAACGTCTCTGCCTAGAATAAACCGCTTCTATTTTTAGATTCCATCTCATCTTACCTCCTCCCACAACTTTTTATCATTCTTTCCTCTTTTCTCACTCTGTTGGAATGTAGTTTTTCAGTAATGTGCTGTAATTTCTCCATTGCATTAAGAATAAAAGGCATGTCCCCTCTGTTTTGTTTCCCATTTTACTTGCTAATAACAGTGAGAAGCATCAGTCCATGCCCACACCTCGCTTTGTTCCTCTCCTGTCTCCATCGTGATCCTATCTCATGGAATTTTCACTCCATGCTCCAGTACAGTCCTTGTTTGTCTATGACAGCAATTCTCAGCACTTCCCTGCCCCCCTTTCAGCATAAACCTCTGCTGTGTGTGGACTGCAACCTCTAGTTGTATTTTCTGTATTCTTGTCATTTCTGGCCTCAGGTCTTGAATATTTTTCCTTTTGTATTCAGTCTTGCTGTTTGTTATTCTACCCAGTATCATGACTTTACATAATCTTGAATGTTTGCATTTCTCAGCTGCTTACTTTATTGTAGGTGTATGTCTAATTTGTGCATTAGAGTGAAACATGACTTTTACCTACCCTGCTGATGCTCTAGTCTCCCAGTTCACCTTCTTCTGCAGCCTACTGCATTCTAATTGCAGGATCATCCTCGTGGTTTCAAAGGTCCTCAGCCTTAGAGTTACCTTTACTCTTATCTGTCAAACTCCACATCTAATCCACAAATACGATTCTCATTGCCTTCAAGATTGTTGCCGTAAAGGAAAACCAACTAGCCAAGACCAAAACAATATTAAATGTACAGGAAAACATGCTGTGGACATCCATTTTATCATGTGTGACTAAATAAAAATTAAACACATTGTAATTGGCTGTGAAGTGTTAAAATGATGGTTGTAAGTAGGTCAGTCATAATAATCCTCAAAAGACAAAGAATCAGAAAGCCTGGAGTCAGTTTTAGTTTTCTATCATAGGAAAATTTGTAAGTGACAATATTTTTAAGAATGCCATTATAAATATATCTATCATAGTATAAATATTTTATAATTTCAAGTATCTGGCTTTTAAACTGTAGATAAATATAAAGATAGTAGAATGTCATTCGGCCTTCAGAAAAGGAGAAGCTGATGTTTGTGACCACTTAGAGAGTGTAATTTAACTCACTCACTGTCCAGAGACAGCACACTGTAGGAGCTCACTTACTGGTGCCCCCAGAAGGGTTATATAGAGAAATGGACGAAAACTGGATACGCCTGGATGAGAAAAGAGGACATGGAGGTGTGTGTGGGGGATGGGTGTGAGGATACAAATATGCAGATTCGCAGGATTAACAAATCTAGACATCCAGTATAGTTAACATATAATTCAAAAAGTTATGGTGGGAAGCATGACTGAAATAATTTCTTGGTGTATGTCCAGTGAAATAATGGTGGTACTCTTCAGCACACTGTAGGCAGCTCAGGGTACATTGTGTACATTTATAGGAGGTACAGTGTGGGCAGATTTTGTGATGGCAAAGTAAAATCTGGGCTGGATATTTAGCTCAGAGGTAGAGTTACTAGCATATGCAAAGCTCAGCATCAAATAAATAAATAATAAATGCTTTGTTAGAGAACAAAATTACCTGAAAATTAAAACATTGCACATACCGTATGTCATATGTATACATTGTGGACAATAGATTTGAACTAATCTATATAGAGCATGTGCTCAATAAACAGTTCATCTGTATGTGAATTATATCTTACTTTCAAAATAAATGAACACATTGCCTTTTGCTTTTCCATAAAATATTTTGAGATACTTTGTGCCTACTAATTATTTATTGGTTTCATGCCATGAAAAATTACTTTAGTTGACAGACATTAGTTTTTTTCTTAGTCAATTAAATTTAATTTTCTATTTTAAATTTATGTTTGTCGATGCTCCCACATTTAATAAAACATTGTGCTAATATTTTTATGCTATGTAAAAGTGGTGTCCTTTGGGTAGATACCCTGGAGTGGTATAGTTGAGCCATGCTCTAGGTTGTCTCTTACTCCATGCTCATTCCCAGAGGCTGGACTCGTTATCTCCCTATCAAGGTTTAAACAGTTCCTTTACCCCTTTCAATTCTCATCAGCAGTTTGTGCTATCTGTTGCTTAATGATTGCCATTCTGACTGAGGTAAATTGAGTCTCAATGTAGTTTTGATTGCAGTGACTCTGACTGTTAGAGATTCTCACCATTTTACATATGCTTACGGGTCATTTGTACATTGCCTTCTGAAAAACCTCGTATCAGAGTCAGTACTAAGCAAGTTACTGAGTTAGTTTGACACTAAGTAGTTTCTGGAAGTCAGAAACGGGTTTTCCGTTATTTGCGGTTCCTAGATATTATATAGATTATATAATTTTGTGCATCCATATGTTTTCTGTGAAGGTAGAAAGGAATGTGTGTAGAGAAACTCAGGGGATTAACAGGAGGGGTGAGAAAAGGGAAGTAAGGGGATAAGGAAGAATATTTTCAGTAAGATTATATGTATATAAATTTTTAAGAAGAAAAACAGAATAGTAGAAAATTGATTAGAAAAATTGGGATTTTATAGTCCCAATATAATATCTTTAATGAAATAATTATGCCATGATATAAATTTGACCTCCTTTTCTAATCATGGTTTTTAATTGCTGTGTAATACACAGGCCAAAAAGGATCGACCTCTGGAAATAATGTCAGATTCGGACAAATTAATCTGTAATATTGTGATACGGTAAAGCAGATTTATCCCATGGTGCTGGTAAAGGGATAGCTGGTTTTTGCAGGGACAAGAGCTTGAATTTATGTATTTGGCTTTGTTTTCATGTTTAGTATAGAATTTAAGTTTTACGGGTTACAAAAAATGTTCTGATAGGAACTTTAGTGTCTCCTAAATGGAAAATATCTTTTTTATCATAGTTCCATACTGCTCAACTCTATCTTCTTTGCTGAATTGCATAGACTCCCATTACAAAGTTCTAAGTCTTGTGGCTCATTTTCTTAATCGACTTAGGTTCAAAGAGTCTGCCCAGAGTTCATGTCGCCACATGCAGTTTTTATTATTTCTCTTTCTAGTCAAGTCATGCCAAAAATTGTCTACATATGTACTGAAATCATATTAACTGTTTAAGTCATAGTTATGAGAGTGTTAAATGCACGTACAATATTTGATGTACTTTGAGAGGAATAATTACCATAGCATTTCCTTCATTTTTACCTTTTAAAATTTTGAAATAATATATTTCTCCCTTCCTTTCCCTCCCTCCAGACCATCCTTGCTGTCTTTCAGATTCATGGCCTCTTTTCTCATTGTTATTGCATGCATATGTGTATGTATCTGTCTTCCTAAGTATTACCTGCTCGTATTACTTTTCTTTTTTTTTTTTTTTTTTTTTTTTTTTGGTTCTTTTTTTCAGAGCTGGGGACCGAACCCAGGGCCTTGCGCTTCCTAGGTAAGCGCTCTACCACTGAGCTAAATCCCCAGCCCTCGTATTACTTTTCTAACTTGGTATTAACTGTGTGTTTCTAATATTTGCCGTCCATGTAGTCAGCCTGTGCATATTTATTACTTATACATTCTAAAAGTCGTTTCTAAAACTGAACTCAGGGCTTAGACTGCTTAAGAGCCTTTTACTCAGTATCATGTAATTTGGACTGGTATTTACCTTAAATTGGACCAAATACAGCTTGTTAAAAGGACCTGTGTGCTGTTTCCTCCATATTAGTGCACAGTTCTTTTCATCACAGTGCTTGCTACCAGAGAATGATTTACACAGCAATACTATTCAACTGCTTGTAACTGGCAGAGATTTACTTTGAATTTACCTAGAAGTTATTAAAATAGTTCTGATTTTTGTCAGGAAAAGACATTAAGAGTGAAACAGTTTATTTACTTAAAAAACAAAGTTATTAAAGTAACTATTTTGATAACACTTTTCTACTATCTGTTAAAAGCTGAAGTGAGGCTGTTTGGTGTAACATAGTACCTCGAGTTCATTAAAGACAAGGATATGTCAGGAAACTTGAATGAAATGACTTTAAATTAAATATAAAAGATGTTTCAGGGTAGCAAAGGATGCTGTATAGCCCCACTGATCATTTTGCTACTGTTTAACCCAAGCTATGTGGTATGAATTTCCATTCCCGACAATACAACCTGAATGTACAACCTTTCATTTGGGACTGTTGATCTTTAACTACGGATATGAGGGAGCTTCCTGTGCACTGTAAAGGCAGTGTCTGCATGTGTCTTTGTACGTCTTCGGCAATGTGCACCTGACCCTTTTGATGATCACCGGACTCCGGCTGGTCTCATGTAGCCTGGGCTGGCCTTGAACTCTTTCTGTTGTCAAGGGTGACCTTGAGCTCCTGATCTTCCTGTCTTTAGCACTCAAGGGTTAAGATTAGAGACAAGTGCGATTCCTGTGATGCTGGGGTTGAACTGAGTGTCATGTGGTATATCCTCCCTCTTTCAACTGAGCTTCTTCCTTTAGCTCATGATCCACATCATCTGAAGAGCCAAGGGATACTGCTGTTTGTTTTCAACTTTCAGTTATAATATAGACAGGATCACTGGGAAAACCAGACTGTTAGCTGAGACCCTTCTCTTGCCCTTACCGTACTTGGCGCTTTGCTCTGGTCTCCTAGCATCCAAAACAAAAGACTGAAGTTGGCTTAGTTTATTTTATTTCTCAGTGTAACAAGTCTTTTTTCCATTGCTCCTGCTCTCTTGTGTGACCCTTACCTTATCACTGTCTTTCCATCCTCTACCTACTTGTCAAGGTGTTCATGTCTGATGCCTTAGAACCTGCCCCTACCCATTGGTGACCTACAATTGGACTTGCTTCAGTTTCTGTAGAACGTGCTTAAGAATGTCTATCAGCTTCCATTTATACTTGAAATTACCATGTATTTTCACATTTAATGCTTATTTCCCACCTAGAGAAGAAATGAAGGACTCCTTTTTAAAGCTGTCATTTATTGTGCTTCTCTTTGTGTTTTCAGACTCGTTTGATTATTTCAAAGTTTGCGTGTTTTAAAAAATATTTCATTAGTTCTTTTTTCTTGCCTTTCTAATGTGTTTCTACTTTTATTAAATCACAAAATTCCCTAATTAATTCATTGATTCATATCTTCTCTGTATTTTCTACTCCCCCATTTCCATAACTATCACACTTGCTTCCTGAGTATGCTTCCTCCTCATTATCCAGCTCTTCTGGGGATCATTGTGATCTTGGTTCAAAGCTCTGTGAACTATCTTTTCACTAATGCAGAGATCTTCACCCCCTTATGAATTTTCTAGGATGTCTGGTAGTGAATGCCAGTCTGCTGTTTTCATACTTTTCCTCCTTTTATTCTCTCTACAGTCTGATCCATTTCTGGTTACTATTTAAGTAATTTCTTGAGAATTGTGATCATTGTTTCTCATTTTAAAGTTTTTGTATCTGTGTGTGTATGTTACATATATCTGGCATTTCAGATCTTGTATTGTGGTAGACTGTTAGCTGTAAGACTAAAGACCATAGCACTTTTCATTTATGTAACATCTCTTAATAAGTGATATGAATTCTAAAGTATGCCTTCTTATGCTGAGGCACGAGAGGCATTTCTCTGTTGTCTCTCTGTGTTCCTTGTTCTCTCTGTTTAGCTATATTCTGAATCTTCCTGACACACACCAACAGTTGCTAGTGTTCATTGCTTCATTACCATGTATACTTCCTCCCTGGAACCTCTTTTTAATTTTGATGCATACTCATGTGTGAACTCATAAATGAACGGATATAGAACTCAGACTGTAGAAAACTGTGTCCAATTTATTTAAAAACCTTTATTTTTGTTTCCTAATAGACCAGGCTCTTTCAAGTTATATAAACAACCCCTCACCCACAAAACCCATCAACGGTAATTTTGATGTTTTACTCTTTGAAAAATTTAAAGACACCTCACCGATTTTGCTCTCCATATATACCTTGAATCTTTAGTATGCATTATCTTTTTCTTTCTGTTTGGATAGTCCTTAGATAAGACATTTTACCCTCTTGTACAGGCAGTATGTAGTCTGCTGGCATAGTAGCCCATCTTAAGTATGCTTTCTAACACCCTAGTCACCTGTGTTTATTATATACATATGAGCCATAAGGATCTAATATAACAATTGAATTGCATCTGCTTAGAACTCCTTATTATCCCAACACTTTGGCCTTTGCCCTGGGAATCTTATCTTTGCAGGCACCTGTTCTTTCACATTCTTTTTTTAGACTTAGTAGCATTTTTTAAATTTAGAAGTATCTTTTTCTCCCACAGTGTTTATTTCTTTCAAATTGAGGAAATCGATGTAAGGAAATGAGCAAAGCTTTCTTTTTGCGTAGGTAAGTTTTTATTAGGATTTATATCACTCCTTGTATTCCTTCCTTCCTTCCTTTCCCTTCCTCCCTTCCTCCCTCCCTCCCTCCCTTCCTTTCTTCTTTCCTTCCATCTGACCATTTGTTTGACTTTTTTCTTTACTTTGAGATTCTGTATCTGTAATATGAATAGACTAGTCACTGTGTTTTTGTTTTTGTATGAAAACTGTGTAAACTCTCCTAGAATTCCAGTTTGCTTAAGTAGTATGTGAAGTGCTCTCTTGGGGTCTCTTGCTGCACTATTGCACGTGAAAACTTGATGTATCTTTATTGAAATCTTTTGGGCTTTCCATGATCTAGCCTATTGGGTCTGACAGCCTCTAACTGATGTTACACATCCCTCCCCTTTTATGAAGTGTTGACAAGGGGCTCCAGGGTTAGATTTTTACTTGGGGCAAGGACACATGACACTAATCAAATAATTAAAGGCAATTACTTTATAGCCTAAGCATTTCGTTTTCCTATGACTGCTGCAGTTTTGTGCATAACTTAGAAAGAGGAAGGCTCACATCAGTTCTGATAGAAGCCAAGAGTGGAAAGTGTTTCTTTCTATGTAAGCTTGGTATGAAAGGATTGTTTCTTGATCTGCAGCCCCATGGGGAGTTTTCCAGAAAGCTGTCATCTGGCCTTGGCTGTTTTTGTTTTTTCCTTTTAATGTGAGAGCACCGATTTCATCTTTATTTTTACCTTTTGGATGGTGTTTCCAGGTTCGAGGCAAGATGAAAAGGATCATTAAGCTTCCTCTTGCACGAACAGCAGAACGATTTTCAGTCCAATGATTTAATCTCTAAACAGAAGTATCAACAAACATTGCTCCCATCTCTGCCACTCTGAAATTGAAAAGGGAATATGGTGATCTAACTATGAGTATACGTGCAGTAGAGACTGAGACAGGAAAATTACTTGTCTCAGACTTATTTGTATAAAAGTAGCCATTGACAAGATTTGAGAATATAAAATACAGAAAATCTAAAAGGCATTTATGTTAAAACTAAGTAAAGATTTAGTGACTGCTATAATGGCAATACAAGAGCCAGTGTTTTAACAGGATATAATGTTAATTTAATATAAAATTTATGGAAGAGTGTTTCATTGCACATTGTAATATCCTAGCAACAGCTCATCAACTATGAAGGGAGGTGGTTTCTCACCAGTGCATATTGTTTGGGGAAGAGAATGCTTCCTGGAACATTTGTTTATTGATTTGTATATATATATACACATAAATGTATGTATATATAAATACATATAAATGCATACATATATGTGTGTATACATATTAGGTGTTCCTATATGTACACACAAACATACACATATCCAAAGAAACAACCAAAACCAACCAAAAACCAACCAAAAACCCCAAAAAGGCCATGTATCATGAGGGAGATTGGTAGCCTTTTCATGTACTTTTATTTCATGAGATTTTTATGCACGCATGCAATGTACTTTGATCGCAGTTGTTCCCTCTACTCTTCTCTTTATCTCCACCTCTGCCTCCTATATCTTTTTTCTTAATTTATTCTAAGAAGATTTTCATCTTGATAAATACATTTTTTTGTAATTTTTCCAGGGGTGTTTTTAGTATAACTTTCGAAGTTGATGAAGGATTATTTTATCCATCTGAGTTATATAGACCACTTACTATTTATTTTTTAAGAAGATGATTTCCTCCTTTCATGCTATCTAGCATGAATTGTGTGTACTTCAATATAAATACCCTAGAATGAAAGATATAGAGTAACTAGCAACTAGCAAAACTCCAATGTGTAGTGAAATGGAACTTTGGAATTCCTGGGCTTGCTTCGTTTATGGCTGTGAAGTTAAAGGTAATGCCATAGGGAGAAATTAAGTCCCATTAAAGGAAAGGGGCTGAGTCATTTCAACTAGAAAATTACTTTAGACTATGCTATTCCATCAGCAGTCACCAACATTGAATTGTGATAATTTGTTATTAATAATGAGGAAACTTTGTATATTTAGTATACAAAGTTTTTAGTAAGTTGTATATAGAGATCTGATACTGAATGTGGTACATAGAATTTACTTTCTATGGTAAATAGAATTTTCTAGATAAAGAAAATACTACTCGTAATGTGTAAGTTTTAAAAATTACACTGAAAAATTTAACATTCTGATAGATCCTCTCTATCTGCTCTGTGAACATTTTAATGGTTGAGTTTATTGTCAAGATATATGATTTAGTACACTACAGAAGAGCAGACCATATTCAGGCTTTTAAATAATTCATATTTGCTGTCCTGCTTAATAAAAATATTTGTGTTTTGGGGAGCAAATGGAGAGGAATTGCATTAAAATATACTGTACTGCAAAATCCTTTGTTTGCTTCCTTAATTCTCAGCAACTCTTTAGATCTGTGAGTGCTGTCTTGTGAGCCCCATGGCCTGGCACTTTACCCTGAACTGTATGAGTCAGATTGTTTTCAGAAGACACCAGCTTTGCTGTCTGTGGTTTCCACTCCTGTTCTTTCTTGCCATCTTTCTTCCTTGTGTGCTATGTGTTTCTTTTGTTGTTGGTCTTCCCGTAGCAAGTGTATCCCAGGGAATCTGACCCCTAGGATAGAAGAATTGTCCTTTAATGACTGGATTTAATGCTCATTTCAAGTTTGCAGTAGCAGGATATATGATTGTTGGTTTGAAATTATTTGCCATAACCAATCAGGAGTTGGTTTGGGGATGTAATTGAAACCCAATTTCTGGAAAGTTTCTAGAGATTCCCTTCCCTGGACCTCAAGGGTACATGCTAAGACTTGTTAGAGAATGCTCTCACTGTACTCTGACCGTGATGGCATACGCTGTGATTTTAGGATTATTGGAGATGTTCATTAGACTATCATCTTGAACAAGCTGGATTCCTTTTGTTGGTTTGTCTGTGTGTTTGTTTTATATTTGCTTGTCTTTGTAAATCTCGAAACATTAAAGAAAAAAAATCCTGATGAAATATTAGAAAAGGACAAAATTCAGAAAGGCCACATTTTGTAAATGCCCCTGAAAGTGCTTGGCTCGCTCCTCCAGTTCCTACTTCATTTTCATGTGTGACTTCATTCTCAGCAGACAGTAATGATTTTGATACTTTTTACCGAAATGTTTACATAGGGCAGGAGGAAAGCTGGCCTAACTTTCAAGTATTTAAGTGTATACAGCCTGACTCTGGAGTTAGGTCCTGCGCCCAGAAATACTGGGTACTAAAGCGTTTCATTTTGTTTACTTATGGTATCAGATATAAAGAAATGGTATCATAGACTATTACTTACAAGGACTTTGGAAAGGAATGTGTAACTATTTCCTATGTTACAAATTATTTTTTTCTATACTATATATCAATATGTGTTTAAAATTTTTTTCAAAACAGATGGGACTCTGTTATGCTTTCCTCACTTGTCCTATTGTCTCAGTGTCATCTGCCTGTGGTGACACTTGTAGCAGTTTTCTTCATCATCAGAACTCTTTCATTGGCTTTTCTCCTTCATCAGTCTTGAAAAATTTATATTCAACTGAGAAATATGAAGACATTAATATAATATTGCTGAGATTTTATCAGTAAAAGAGTTTTTACTGAGTTCAATATTAATTTTACAGAAAAATTACTACTAAGTAAAAATGCCTCACTAGTTTTTCTGGAGCAATAAAAGACTTGAAGGTATTATCCTTTGCAGTTTGAGATAACAATTTAAAGTTAGTAGGTTTGAAAAGTTGATAGTTTAAATAACAAAAGAGTGAAATGAAATAAGTACAGAATGAAATCAAAACCACAGATAAATTACCAATGATTTTACAGGCAGTCTTCAGATCTGCTAAGTGCTACCAGACTAGGTCAAGCTCAATATGAAAATTTACTTGGCCTCTACAGGGCCAAAAGGAGAAACTGAATATATTTTACTGAAGTCAATGATTACAAATTAAAATTAAACTTTTTAATTTGGTAGTTAATATGTTATTTTCATTGTTTTAAATTTTATATGATTACAGTCATATGCTGTATAGGTGTACATACAGTCATGTGCAGGGATACGTTGTGAGAAGCATATTAGACAGTTTCATGGACAGGATAGAGTTGTGACCCAAATTCAGATGTACAACCCTCTATTCTCCCTGATCCTGGCCCTGTATATGGAGAAGAAACCACAATGTCATCATGTTGCAGTTACTTGCTGTTCCTTAATGTATTCATCTTCGGTAAAGTGTTTCTTTTGAAACTTATGAATTAAAGACAAATGGTTATTATAGAGAGTAAAATTTATTTCTCCCACCTTTCCAGACCTAAGTTATTGAGCTCTTTGTGTGTGTATTTCTAGGTATTTCCAAGTTGTTGTTGTTGTTGTTGTTGTTGTTGTTGTTGTTGTTGTTTTGAATAGATAATAGTTCCAGTTTCTCCTCAAAAAATTGAAAAAGAAAAAAAAAACTTCATTTTAGGGTTACTCAACTAGAGAAAAATTTAACATGTTGAGTTCAAAGTGTGAATAAGCATGTTTACATTTCTCATGATTTTCTTTGCAGTTTTGACATAAGTTGCTATTGTTCATAAGAAAAGTAAAGTAAGGATGGCTGTGGCTGACTTTGCTCCTTAGTATAAGTACTTTCTTGTACTAAAACTTCAAAATGTGGTATAAGTTTTTTTTCTCTTAGTGCTGATTTATAGGACTGATCTCCTTATTGGCTCTGAGGGGTTAGATAGGTGGTAAGGAGGGAGACAGTGTATCAGAATAACCAGTAATGACAACTTCACTGAGGGCTTCTGCAGAGAACTGGCTCTTTGTTTTGTTCTTCATATTCGAATGATGAATTGCCAGTAGTCCCTCAGCCGAGGTGGGATTTTATTAGCTAAATCCATGCCAGGATTTTGGCTATATTAATGTGTGGTCCACAGACAGAATCACAGTTGTTGGTGAGTTTTTGTGTAGAATAGCCCTGTTAGGTCCAGCTTATAATGTTTTACTGAAGAAATTTATTCTGTCTGGATTTTAGAATCTTTCTGATAACTTTTCTGTAGTGATCCCTGAAGTTGGGAAAAGGGAATGTAATATAGATGTTCCATTTAGATCTGAGGAATCCAAGTTCCTTAATCTCTGTATATTGACCAGTTTGGGTCTCTATATTAACCAAAATCTACTGCAAAAAAGAAGTTTCTCTGGTGAGGGTTAGACATGCACTAATCTATCGGTATAAAGATAAGAATTTAGTGGGCAGTTTATTACTCTGACCATTTAGCAAACTTAGTATTACATTCTCCCCATAGGGAGATGATATAGCCATCTACAGGGTTTTTTGTTTGTTTGTTTAATCCAGTTAACAGTACCAGATAGGAGTTTGGTCTTGTGAAATGGGCTTTAAATCCAATTAGAAAGTGTTTAGTTACTCCCGTAACACCCATGACATCATTATAAGAGTGTGAATCCTTGTCAGGACAATCCTTATTGTAACTTGCAGGATTCTAAGCTGAATAAAGTTGTTGATTACATTTCACTCCAAGTAGCCTGCACAGATCTCTGCTGCACTATAGAAGCTAGCCAGTAATAATGAACTTCCAAGTGACCAGAAGCTTGCTTTCTCTATTAAGAGTTGATTACCTGGTAACTCGAACAATATTGTCTTCACTCAAGTTCTGGAAAATAATCAAGAGCAAGGATGATAGTGTATAATGTTGTGGGAAGTTCACTGAGTCCCACTGAACAACAATTCAAAAGGAGGTATCCAATATTTAACTCCTCTACTGTGTCCTCTCAAGCACCAATTTTACAACATTATTCTTACCTGTTGTAAAAGCATGGAATGTCTTTCTATCTTCTGGTATCTTTTTTAGTGTCTTAAATTTTTATTGACCAAATATTTTTGTTAGGTTTATTTTAAGATAATTTATTTGGGCATGGGGGTGGGAAAGATATTATATTATTGGATTGTTTCTCTGACTTCTTAGTATATCTATTGTTGGAATATAGAAAGACTACAGGGTTTTGCATGTTAATTTTGTATCCTGTTTTGCTGACTGTGTTTATCAAATATTAGTTTTCTGGTAGCGTCTTTAAGGTCTTATATATAGAATTATATTGTCTGCATTTAAGGAAACTTTGACCTATTCCATATATATATATATATATATATATATATATATATATATATATATATCTTCTTATCTTCTTTTCTTGTCTTATCGCTATAGCTAAGACTTAGAGTACTGTGTTGAACAAAGAGTAGAAAGAGTAGCTATCCTTGTCTTGCTTATGATTTTAACTGAAGTGCTTTGAACTTTTTCTGCATTTTAGGTGATGTGGGCTATGGGCTTGCTTTGTTGTGTCTTTATTATGTTGAGATATGAGCTTGTTTCCCTAGAGCCTCCAGAACATTTACCATGACTAGATATTTCGATTTTGACAATTTCGATTTTCTGTATATAAAGAGATGATACTATGTTTGTATCTATTTATGTGTTAAGTTATAGTTACTAATTTATATATGGTGAACGATCACTGGATCTCTGTGATGAAGCTGACTTATCATAGTGAATCTTTCTTGTTGAATGTCTTGGTTCAAAGTCTATTTTCTAAGAATAGCTATTCCTTTTACTTTTTTCCCCTTTTGCATGGAATGCCTTTTTCATCACTTTTTTTCCTATGATAGTATCTTTGGTACATGGTGACATTTACTGGACGTAGCAAAATGATGGATCATGTTTTATTTCTATTTCTTTTTTTCTTTTAAATACCATCTGTTCCCGTGTGTCTTTTATTGGGTGGTTAGTCTGTTATTATTAAGAGTTATTGGATGCTATATATTCCTGTCTTTTTTGGGTATTTTCATATATATATATTATACATATACTTATTATTTGTATATTTGACCTCTTGGGTACTTTTACCCTTCTGTTCAACCTAAGTATATATTCATATATTCTCTGTGAAGTTAGCTTAGTGACCATAAATTCCTTTAGTATGTTTCTTTCATGGAAAATTTTTATTTTTTCTTTAATTTTAATAGATAGTTTTGCTCAGTATAATAATCTGAGTTGATAATTGTGATCTTTCAGAGCTTGGAATACATTTTTCAGGCCCTCTAGGTTTTGAACATTTAATGTCAATAATTAGATGTTATTCTGGTGGGCTGGTCTGTGAGTGATCTGGCTCTTCTCTCTTGCCGTTTCCAACAATCTTGTTAAAATTTTCTATGGTCTCACTGTTTTAATTATAATGCTTCCTGAGAATTTTCTTTTCTGGTTATGTCCATGTTATGTTCTATAAGCCATTTCCGGCTCATCTCTTAGGTTCTCGTCCTTGGTAACTGTTTAGGTTTGGGAGAATCTGTTGTACAATGTTATTTCCAGTTCTCTCTCTGCCTTCACCATGGTCCTCTCATTCCTCTGTGCTCCTCATTCCAAGGCCAGATCTGTTCATGGAGCCCCAGCGTTCTAAAACTGTCCATCACATACATTCTGTAAGCTTCTCGTTGACTTTTACAGAGCGAGCTACTTTTTCTACTCTGTCTTTCAGCTTTATCTCTGTTTTATCACGTGGTCCATTATATTGGAAATGCTGTCCACTGAGGTTCTTATTTGGCTGATTGAAAAGTTTCACTTCCACCATCATCTAAGTTTGGCTTTTGTTCAGCAATTTTCTTTATTGAATTCTATTTTCACAATGTGGATTGAGTTCTATTCTTTTGGTGTTTTGGTTTCACTCTCTTGGAGCATATTCATATCTTTGCATTGTTGTTTTCTGGAATATCTTCCCAGTCATTCTAGTCTGGGCTCATTACTGTGGTATTTATGTATTTGTTGGGGCCATGCTATCATGTTTGTTTCTTGTTTTGTAACTGTAATGGAACTTGTCTTTTTGAAGTAGTGTGTGTGTGTGTATGGGGGGTGTGTCTTTCTTTTTCTCAGGTATCTTTATTCTTCAGGTATAACCAAGATTGTAAGAATGTTGAGACCCTTTCCAAGTATAACCAATATTAAGTTGTAAGAATGTTGAGACCCTTTTTGTGTGTGTGAATTGTGTATCACAGTCTGTACATTCTCTCTATAGTCTTTGGAGAATACTGTCTATGGAAACCAACAGGATCGAAGGATAGAACCATCTGGCTCCTTCAAGACTTTTCCTCATCATGCCACTAGTTAGTCCTAGCTGCCACATGCCACTGTCGTGCCTCTTCAATTTTATACCTCCCTCTGTCCCTTTGGTATCTGTTAGAATCGTCACAAAGTCACCACTTAAGCATGCATCTCCTCTGCTATCAAGGTATCAAAAGGCTGACAGGATTTTGGTTTTACTAACTCCAATAGTTATTATGGCCGTGTTTGCTTGTGTGTTTAATTTTTGTTTTTGTTATTGAGAATGAGAAGTGGTGAGTCTGAATTCTCCCAGCATGGCCAAGAGTCGCAGGACTCTAATAGACTCCATCCAAGTCCTCAATTTTGCCTTTTACTATACATACCTGAGTCTTTTTCCATCTAGTGTAATTCCTGGTATTCAGTGACAACTCTCAGGCTTCTGTCATTAAGATATTTAAATTTTGTGATAGTACTGACATTATAAATCAGATCGGTGTGTGATACATCTTTGAAGGATTTCTGCAGGCACCTAAACAAATTTAAATTCTTGCAGTATATGCAGTTTACTAGATTTATCTCATAGCAACACTAGTTATATGTACTAGTTATATGTACTAGTATTTTCTTCTTTATGTATGTATCTGCACGACTATGTATGCTATGTGTGTGGGTATCATAGAGGCCATATGATGGTGCCATTTCTCCTAACCCTGGCCATTCACGTGATTGTGAACTGCAAAACATAGGTGCTGGGAACCAAACTTCTATATTCTGTAAGGGCAATGAAGGAATTGCCACTTCTTAGCCATCCATTCTTCAGTCCCCTTTTTGATTTGTTTGTGAGTTACTGTCTTGGTCTTCTGTCTACCCTGGTCTGAACATACGTATTAATATAACCTGGCTACAAACTCTTAATCCTCCTGACTTAGTTCTATTGAGATTGATTACAGGGGTCCACCACCATTCCTGACTTCTATTGGACATATATTTACTTTTTCTAAAGAAAGTAATAGTTGGTGCTGCTGTTTATATATAATAAAATAAGGTTGGTATTACAGATTTCATTTTTTTTTTTTTTTTTGGTTCTTTTTTTCGGAGCTGGGGACCGAACCCAGGGCCTTGCGCTTCCTAGGTAAGTGCTCTACCACTGAGCTAAATCCCCAGCCCCCCTACAGATTTCATTTAATCTTTGTACATTTTCCTAATGTATACTACACATTCTAGAAGAAAGGCTTTGAAATATAACAGTAGTCTGGATTTCTCTTCTGATTTGGGATAACATTCTTGATTTCATAAGAATAGAACTGTCAAAACCTGTACAAGAAACTACAGAGGTGATATTATATATAAATTATCTAGTGCAGACCAGACTTGATAATCTGATCTGCTTCAGCATAAAGCGCGTTTCTCTGAAATTTTATGGGTATTTAGTTGTTGGCCTTTGAAGTGTTTGAAGTTTTTTAACTTGTTTCAAAGAAGAGAAGTTTCAGCTCATGAAATAAAATAATCATAACCAAAATTATTCACCACTCCTCTTAAAAATCATCAGCTCAACATTGCACACGTATTTTGCATGTGTGAATTTGAAGTTGTCCATAGAAAGGAAACTGAATATTTGTCTTTAAAGAAGAACTACACATCCTAATTAAACATTCTATATTTGTACATCTTCCTCTAGGCTTACAGGAGGTAGGTGGGAAGCTGCAAACTGGGGTATTGGAAAATGATTGCTATCCATTGGCCAAATTATCTTTATTTTTGACTTGCAGACAAAATACAGTACTTTGAATTACTTAACCCTCTAAAACTGGTAGCTTAAAAACAGGTACCTTTCAGACAGTCCTTTAGCCAGAAGTGTTTTTAGAGGGAAAAAAAGGTCAGTGGACTTAGCATGTTTCAGACAAAGCAGCAGATCATGTGTAGTAATGTGATGAGACTTTGGACACACCTCTGAGGATCTGGAACGAAAGTTCTGTTGAAGCATATAGCTTGGTTCTGCCACGTAGCAGCTGCAGGAAACCTAGCAGTGTACCTAATTGTTCCTTTTTTATGTTTTTGACGTGTTCTGTGTGTAACACTGCCTATTCTTAGAACTGTTGTGAGAAGTCAGTATGTGTATAGAGCAAGCATAGCAATGCCGGGCCCAGTGAGTGTGGTATATCTGGTAGCTACTATATTCTTACTGTTTTTCAAGTAACACATACTGAGAAACTTCGTTCAGTTTTGTTAGTTGTAACTCCGTTCCACAGACTGCAAAATTACATAAAGAGAAGTTTACTAACAATTTTTGAGGTCGGAAGCGCAGAAGTCAAGAAGCCACATGTATAAAGAGGCTTCCTTTGGTGTGGATTTTCAGAGTGCTATGAGGGTTCAAGACATAACAAGGTAAGAAGAAAGCACGAAGCCCACTCTTGGGATTACCCGTTAATCCTGAAATGCATTAGTACACTCCTAACAATGGAGTCTTAAATTGATTGCCACTTAAAATCTTACTTCATTCCATATCTTATATCTTACTCTGCAGAGTAATTTGAAAACAAGTTTCACTAGAAACATTCAGAGCAGAGCACATGCTGATAAGATATACTTATTTTATAGACACTAAGAAACAAAATATATGAAATATATGTGCTGTGGACTCAGTGGACTGTAGTATAGTGTTACCACATAGATATATGCACATCTTTTAAGGACAATGTTTATTTTTCTTTATATTATATTGTTTATGCTTATTTGATTTTGTAAGTTAACCAGATAAAATTGTGATATAGTAGTTTCCCCTTATCATAGGGAGATAATAATTAACTTGCTAATCTCTGTGTAGTATAATAAATAATTAAATATTTTATAAATATGTAATATTTATCATATTATGTATGTTATATATAATATGCTTTTTCCTACCCAAACATATTTATGTTTAATTTATATAGTAGGCATAGTAGCAGATCAGAAATATAACTAACAAAGCAGAATAATTATAATTATAACAAACTATATTTGAAGAGGGTCTTTCATGTATTTCATTCTATTATGTTCACACATGATGTGCCAAAGGTAGGATAAGGTGCCCTGTGAGATGGTGAAGTAAACAATCATGAATTGTGATGTATGTAGTGTCAGTTTACAGGGACCCTTCTTCCTTGACTTGAAATACTGACCATCTGAAAAGGGTGACTACTGCCCTGTTGGCATGTAGGTGCTGCAGAGTGGATATGCAGGACAAAAGGATGATTAACATGGCTGGCAGGGCCCAGCAGGATGGGTGTGTTTTTGTCACTATGCCTAGAAGGGCATACATTTTAGCACTCATCAGTTGTTATTTCTAGAACTTCTTTATTATTTTTGGATTATGAATGACTATGTTTAGTTTGAAACTTTTAAAACTAAAGCTGTGGATACCAGGATAGCCAATATATTATTATTATTATAGTTTTAAGCAAAAGTAGAGAGTTGCAAAATAAAGTAATATGTGAAAATGTTAGTTTACATTTATCTCCTGTTTTTTGGAAAACTTACATTTTCTGATATTTTTATATTTAAATGCCTTTTGGTATATAGCATTCTGCTAATTATGAATAATACACTTTCGCATATCTCTAATATGCTAATTAGAATTTTGTTAAATTCTTCAGACTTTGTAGATCCTGAGATGTTCCTAGTGTCACACCATGTTCAGCAGGCATATGAAGCTAACAATAGTCTACAGCACCATGTCCCAGGATCTGTAAAGGAATCTGGCAGGGAGCTCCTGTACTGCTGACTCATCATCTCTGTGCCTCTCTTGTGCTGCTTTCTCTCCTATAAACATTTGAGTTAGCAGGAGGGAAGTTCAGTTTTAAAGTGTTTAGAACAGAGTTCATAGTAAACACAATAAATTTGCTATTTTTATTTTAATTTTGTCATGACATTCAGATTTTTTAAACTTATAATTAATTTCATTGCCTAATGCTATGAGTAAAACTGACCATTCTATTTAAAAACTTGATTTCTCTATTGCCAGTTTTGCTTATTTGTAAAGTATTCCTGATTATACCTGCTTTATAGACTATGTCAATTGAAATCAAGTATGTGTATAAAGCAGTCAGCATATTCTGACATCAGTGGAAGGCATTTCTCCTGTCCTTAGAATAGGGAGCAGAGCCAGAATTGAATTCCGGTTCTGTGCCTGTCAGTACAGCCAGTTTGCTCAGCTTCCCACCCGATGCAGGAAAAACAGAAAACACAAAACACAGTGCTAAAGTCTCTGGACCTACCTGAGGCTACTGTTAATCTTCCATGCATGTAGAAATAGTTACAGATGTAACTAAGGAAGGAAGGCAGGGGAAGAGAAAGGGAGGGAGGGAAGAACAGGCTAGGATGGGAGAGGAAGGGAGAAGTCCTGGGGATGCTTAAGAGAACTTTTTAGTATATCTAGAAATTTCTGATTCCATGATAATAACAATACCAGCAAGACAAAGAATGATACCCAATACTTAATAAGTTTTGATGATTGAAAGAAATGATTGATCATTGCTTTAAAAGATGTAGGCTTCAGGGGTTGGGGATTTACTCAGTGGTACAGCGCTTACCTAGGAAGCGCAAGGCCCTGGGTTCGGTCCCCAGCTCCGAAAAAAAGAACCAAAAAAAAAAAAAAAGATGTAGGCTTCAGTCCTCCCCCTAACACCTCCATTGGGGTCCCTGTGCTCAGTCTGATGTTTGGCTGTCTGCATCCACATTTGTATTGGTCAGGCTGTGGCTAAGACTCTCAGGAGACATCCATATCAGGCTCCTGTCTGCAAGCATTTCTTGGAATCAGCAATAGTGACTGCAGACAGGAGCCTGATATGGATTGGTGTCTGCATATGGGCTGGATCCCCAGGTGGAGCAGTCTCTGGACGGCCTTTCCAGAGAAGGGCCTTTGTTTGTTAGGAAGTGTATTCTGTAAACTCAGGTAACACAACAGCTTCCCATTTCCGTGCTGTCTGTCCTGTGTTAAGTCAGGCAATTCTTGATGTTTCCCTTTCTTCTGCTGCCTTTTCTCCTTCCTCCCTCCTCTGTCCCCCTCCCTTGCGCTCTATAGGTATGGTTTCTTATATGGTCCAGGCTGGTCTAGAACTAAGGTAGTCCACCAAACTTAGTGTTCCGGTGAGGCATGCATACCGGACCTAACTCCCCTTTCTGGTTGGGTGTTTCTGGAGTGGAATTAACTATGTGCTCAAATGATATTTGTGGAGTCCTTTACACACAACACTCAGAAACACAAACCTTTACTATATATTTACTTTATTACGTTACTATGGCTTATTCTGAGGACTTTAACACAGATTCTAACTAGTTCTACTCTTATTCTCACTTTACAGATGGATATCAGACTGAAGATTTACCCAAGTCCACTGGCTAGGACTAGTCTAATCTAGATTCTAGATCTAGTCTAGATCTAAGTCCAGATCTTGTTTTGAGAAATTGGGCTCTTCATAGTTTTTACTTTGTCCTTGTGAACTGTAGGCTTGACACTTCTCTTTCCACAAATATATCATTTTAAAAATCTCTTGAAGTAAGGAAGTGCCTGCACTTTAAAGTGAATTAGAAGAAAGCCTACCGTTGAATTGAATTTTCTGCAGGCACATATTTGTGTACACCATGAAATTTAAGTTACTGAGTGCGACCTAATTTTCCTGATAACAAAACTTCCATGTTAACCATCACCACGTTAAAATAGATGGGCATTCCCATCGGAAACGGGGAACAGTCTTTGAACACATGACAATAGTTAAAGAAAATCAGAGAACAGTAATTTTCTGATTATGTTCGAATTCTTTGTTTCAAGAGTTGGATCGGATGTATACTTTTTCCTAAGATTATAGATTATGAAAAAAACCCAAAACTTCTTCTTTGGAGGAAATGTTTCAACCAAGCACTTGAAATTATAAATGAATTTAGTTTTACTTGGCATAGTTAGTCAACAGTAAATTCTGTTCAATACTGTATGATTTTTACTATAATAAGTAATATCTGTTTTGTGAAATTTTATATTTCTTCACTGAATGCAGAAGCCTATTGCCTTACTGCTGTGAATATAATTTCTGAGTCTAGGTGGTACACTGTCAGCACAGTGAAGCAGGAAATTATTCTCTTGTGTCAGCCACTGTAGTTAAAGCCCAGAATGTTGGAGAGGAGATATCATTCTCTTATCTTTACTCAGAAATCATATGACATTCAAATAGATTGTTAAAATCAAGAGAGTTTTAAATGTTTGATCACATGCAAAAATGTTTTCCTGTTTTCAGTTCTGTTCCATTTCCTCCAAATAATGTGTGTATATTCTTTTTATTTTATTATTTTTACTTTCTGAGATTATACTATAATTCCATCATTTTCCTCTTCTCCTTTCCTACCTCTAAACCCTTTCACATAGCCTCCTTGCTCTCTTTTAAGTTCCTGGCCTTCTTAATTGTTGTGTCCATTTTGAATATGCATATCCATATATTCTGAAATAAACAAGAACACCCTGCTTGGCCTGTATTCTGTTCCTCATATGTTTGTTTCAGGGCTTACCACTTGGCAAACCAGTTTTGTATGCTTTTACCTGGGGGATATTGTTCTTTCCACTGTCAGGATTCCTTAGTCACCTGTAGTCCTTGTGTAGGGTTGAGGTATCTTAAACTTTCCTCTTTCTACCTTAGCATATTTATATTGTTGCGATGGTTTAGATGTTGTTTAGGTGAATTTTCATTGAGTTTGTGTGTGTGTGACTTTTGACATTACTAGGAGACACAATCTCACAACAAACTCTCTGGCACTAACAATTCTTTCTGCCCCCTCGTCAACAATGTTCCTTGAAAACAGGAGCCGTGTTATAGATGCGATGTATGTATTATGATTGGCCACCACAACTTTACATTTGGATTGGTTGTGGTTTTTCTGTAAAGGTCTTCAACATTGCGATAAAGGTAAGTACTATACATATTTGTGGCTGTAAGGACAAATATTAAAGTATAGTTTAAGGTTTTTGGGCTTGGTAAAGTTTTGATTGTAAGTTCTCCACAATCCATGAGTTCACTAGCCCTGGCTTCTTATAGTTGACATGGTTTCCACGACCAGGACTAATTTTACTCTTGTTGAGTGAGCCTTAAATTCCATGAGAGAGCTGTTAGCTACCTCGGAGGTCTATGTGCCACTGCTGCTGCTTTGGGATTACTGTGTCATGCTTGGTCAGAAGGGACAATTTTATTTGCATATTTATTCATGAACTTATTAGTATTTTGGGCTACACAGTTAATAGTGTGATTTCTTATGACTTTTTCAGACATAGTTTCATAGTTTTGTTTCACCTTTATTCATCATCTTTCTTCTGTACTAATGTCCCACTAATGGGAATCCCAATTTTCCCATTTCCCATTGCAGATAGCCTGTGTTCTGTTATTCCCCTTTCTACTATATCTCCCCAACAACGGTGCCTCTTCACTCTTTTGGGTTTTGTAGTTATTCAAGGCTTTGTATTCCTATCTGAAGGTTTGGAGCTAGGAGGCACATATGAGAGAGGGCATTTGACATTCATCTTTCTAGATCTGGGTTACTTCACTCAGTATAGTGTTTTCTTTTATACATTTAGCTGCAAAATTCATGACTTCATTTTACTTTCCTGCAGAATAGTATTCTATAATATAATATATATTTATGACATTTTCATTATTCATTCGTTGAATGATACTTGGTTTGTTTTCATTTTCTATAGAATAGAAATAGAATAGAGCTTCAGGGAACATGGCTTAGCAAATATCTGTGGAGAAGGATATCCAGTCTTTGGGAAATATGCCAAGGAGTGGTATACCTGCATTATATAATATATTTATTCTTAGCTTTTTGAGGATTCTCCGCACTTATTTCCAAGGCCAGTTTGCATTTGCACCGGTGGCAAATGCAAGTTCCCAATCATTGTGTCTCCAGGTTTTGTTGTAGGTTGTTTTGTAGAAATTGCCACTCTGATTGGAGTAAGATCAACTTCAAGTGTATTCTTAAACTTTATGCTTGTTTTCTGTAGCAGTGATAGTAGTCCTCAAATTCATTTTGCTTTCTCAACTAGTAGCAAAGCATTTGCAAGGTATCTTTCAAAGTTTTGAGCACATTAAAACAACTGTTAGTGCCGGCATGAGCAGTCAGTAATATCACTACTCATATGTAAGAGTTATGCACAACCTAAATAGCTCCATGCCACTGCAATTGTAAGTACTTCACAAGTGAACAGTGAGGAAAAACATCATTGCCTTAAAGTAGTGTGCGTGTGTGCGTGCGTGCGTGCGTGCATGCGTGTGTGTGTGTGTGTGTGTGTGTATTTGAGTCTGCATGGATATATACAAATTTATAAATATATTTTATTTATGTATACATGCTTATAAGTTTACATAATTTTATAAAACTAGGGGTATACATGAAATTTGTTTAGAGTTCTTTAGATTTGTCTTATAGTATGATTCTAACAGGACTTTATATGAAATCTTACTTCCTATTCTAAGGGCCTCATTGAATATAAAAAATTAGATAGAATGTCAGACTTAAGCAACTTTACTGTTTACTCTAAATTTCTTGTGAATTAGAAAATTCTGTTGCTACTGTAATCTCATCAGTGAAGGCTCAGGCAGGCGCAGACTTCTGTTCTGCTTTTGTGTAGGTAAGGAGCACGGTTGTATTTCTTTACTCAGTAAAGTCTTCAGGTCACTAAGGTAATACGGGTACTCCTTCAGTGGTACAGTTATGTTCATTGCCGCTCAAACTTTCTCATTCATTTTCAATTAAGAAAATTATGAAGAAAAATTATCATGAAATGTGATTCTTTAAAGGTGTTTTAATAAATGCTTAAAGAGAAGGTATGGTCCTAGGGTTATGGCAAATATTTATTTTTAGTTTATGATAAATGACAATTTGGATATATAGCATGTCTTAAATAATAATAGATGTTTAGATTTAAGAATATCAAAAGCAGTTGATAAAACTAGTGGGTCTCAAATATATACCTGACTATATCTTATAGAAATGCAATTTAAATAATCTCATACTTATTTTATAATAAAGCTATAATAATACCATATGTCTAAAGAAAGAATTTACTGCAATTCGCAGAGTTATAGTAAGAGCTCAATAAGGATGAAGGTAAGAATAAATTCCAAAATTGCTGTATTTTATATTGAGCTTGACCTATCTGGTTGTACTTTTTAAATGAAATTATTTTGTGGTGTTTTGTTTTCTTTAATGTCTTGGCACCACATTATATTATATGTCCATGGTGGTGTGGAGAGGGCCCTGGATACTCAGCAACTGGATGGACTTACAGATGGTTGTAAGCAGCCGTGTGGGTGCTGAGAATCAAACTGGAGCCTCTAAAGAAGCAGCCAGTGCTCCTAACTACTGTACCATATTCTAACCTCCAATTATACTCCAATTTATTTTTCTTTTTTAATATTTGAGATTATAATTTAATTACAGCATTTCTCCATTTCCTTTCCCCCCTGCAAACCCTTCCATATAACCCTCCCATTCTTGTGCTAATTCATGCCCTCATCTTTTTTTTATTTTACTAATTATCATTGCACATAATATTATCTGTGTGTATGCTTTCAGGGCTGACCACTCGTTATTGGATAACCAGTTGCTGTACTCTAACCTAGGAAGCTCACCTCTCTTGTTCCCAGCATTCCTTATGAGCAGGTAGTTGTTTGTAAAGTTGAAACTGTGTACTCTGTCTAATTTGGCATGTTCATTGATGTTTTCTTTCTTTCGCTTAAATTTGGGCAGTCATGTGGGTAAATTTGATGGTGTAACGTAACCTCTGACATTGCTAAGAGATACAGTCTCACAGCAAAATCCCTGATCCTCTGCCTCTTAAAATCTTTCTCCCTCATTTTCTGCAATGTTCCCTTAAATAGTAGAATATTTGTAAGTGTTTGTATTGGGACTGGGCTCTACAACTCTGTATTTTGATTGCTTGGAAGGTTTTTTTTTTTTTTTTTCCGTGTGGCTTTTATTTGTTGTAAAGAGAAGTTTCCTTTGATGAAGGGATAAGACATAGGTTATAAGGACCAATGCTTATACACTGTTGTTAGTGATTGTGCTAGTGAGTAAATTACTGTTTGTAAAGTCTCTTCCAATCCCCTGACTTCATTTGTTCTGGGTAGTTAGCTAGGCTTCCAGTATGAGGCATGGTCTCCCTTTAGTTGTGCAGGTTTTAAGTCCAATTAGAGTGCTCAGCTATACTTTACAAGATTTTCACACATTATTTTCATGTTTCTGTTCCCACTCAACTTAAAATTTTGCCTCTCAGAAGTAGATAGATAGGTAGGTAGATAGATAGATAGATAGATAGATAGATAGATAGATAGATAGACAGATCAATAGATAGATGATAGATAGATAGATAGATAGATAGATAGATAGATAGATAGATGAGAAAAGCCAAGTCCTAAAACAAACAACTAATAAGACAAAAGCCCACAATATACCTGGAGTCAGTTTTCTGTTGGCCAACTCCTCCTAGGCATGAGGCCTGCCCTGGGGTGTGCTTGATATACTCAGTGACACTTTTTTGGGGAGAACTGGTCTTCTTGTTAATGAATTGTACTTTTTAATCTGCTTACTTCACATTTTTGTAGATTTGATAGCTATTGTTGTAAATGAATAGTATGTTAAAATTGTGAACACAGCTGAAGAATATCAGAGAGGAATATTAAAGATAAAGACAGAGGGTGTGAGTAGGTCTATACAAATTAAAAATTATTTTTAAGAATTCTTTAAGGTAGAAAACTATATTAGGTCATTTCATTGTAGTCTTACTTAATATATAAGTATTATATATAAAGTTTGGTTTAAAGGATATTAGAAACCGAAACATTGCAGTGTTTTTCCCATGCTTTCTTTCAGGAGTATCCCTTAAAAACTAATATTGCCACCACGGACACTTAGGTTTTTTATCTTATTGTTATTTTTTATCTCTTGATACTTAGATTAGAACAACCATATTTCTTGAAATTATAGTATAATTACATTTTTCTCTTCCCTTTCCTTATCCCCAACTCTCCTAAATAGTTTTTCCTACTCCTGTTAAAATCTAACCATCTTTTTTGATTATAATTATATGCATATATGAATATATAAACATATATTTTCTAAATACAACCTACTCAGTCCATACAATATTACTTCTATGTATTCTTTCAGGGCTGATCATTTCAACTGGACAAGCAAATGATGTGCTCTTCCCTAGCAATCATAATGTCTGAAAAAACAACCAGGGATCAGTTAACTATTTGATTAAAATATAAAAATACCTATATTATATATAATTATTTGTATAAATATGCATATATAGTTTCAATGTACTTTTCTCATCTGGACTGACAGTATTCCCTCTAAGAGATAAAGACTACCTAACAAAAACCCCAATACCAGACAAGAGAACTCCTCTTTTGAGTTGTTGGTCAGGGTTACTCAAGAGACTCCTAGAACATACAACCGTTTTGGTATTGCCCTTGTTTGCTCCCAGAGATGGTAGGTAAGTTCCTATTGCTGAAGAAACCATGCACGTCAGACAGAGGGCCAGAGACGCCTGGCACTGTGTAGGCACTGACCTGAATGCCTCTTCCCTGTGGACTAGCTCTCATGAGACCAGAAGGTGTCACCATGCATGCTTTCAAAGGAGGGAGGCAACCCACAGTACTACCTAGCTATGATGCCTATGAACCGCATCAAGAACCATAATGCACAATATCTCTATGGTGTAGTAGGTCTACACATCCTTTGTCACTATCTAGCAGGTCTGTTACTGAACTTGAGACCCAGTGAACAAGAAAGAAACCATGTTTGGTGCTTTCAACCTAGCTACCTACTCAGTGTTATTGAAATCTGTTATTGAGAGGAAAATCTACAACCTCTGATTTACTCAACCAGCATAATCCCTACCAACAATCTATAAACGTCTGTCCCTCATCAAGGAATCTTATCTTTGCAAGACAGAGATTATAAAACAACAGCAACAACAAAACAAACACACAAACAATAAACTGACCAAAATGCAGAGTTGTGTAGTGATCCAAATTCTAGTGGATACATCTTCAAAACACTCCAGCATCCAAAGCTCAGAGGACACTGTGGTAGTTGTAGGGTGAAATGACTTTAGGGTACATAGCATCAGGGAGTTTGCTGTGAGACTGCCTTCTCAAGTCAGACACCACAGCCAAAATGTCTCACCAGTGTGAGCTGAATGCCCAAGCATGAACTGAACAAGGATGATAGCAGTAGACCTGTCAAAGTGAACTCAGAGAAGCGTGTGAGGCCTCGGCTCCAAAGAAGACTATAGGTAGGTGAATAAGGCTGGGAAGTGTGTGTGTGTGTGTGTGTGTGTGTGTGTGTGTGTGTGTGTGTGTGTGTGTGTGTGTTTATAGTGATTTGAGATACATATAAACTTTGGCAAAAGAAAAAAAAAGTCCAGAACAGCCCTTTGGCTCCTGCTTCTCCAGCTGTTCCTTAAGTTCTAAGTCCTGCACTCTGTGGTGCAGCTGTAATAGATGGGCTCATAAGGATGTGATTACCTCCTGTCCAAAGTTTCAAACTCCCTCTTTCTGTTGTATATTCTGTGTATGGAAGCATAGAAGACTGTACAGCCATAACTTCCACCATGAGGTGCTGATTCAAGTTTGTGTTTACTGCTAACGTGTATTTAAAGTTCCTCTCTGATTTTAAAGGCATGCTGGTAAATTTACAAAATCATGCATGGGACTGTACTCTGTTAAGGAACAGTTGTTGGGACAACTACGGGGGAACCAGTGTAAGCTTTCATGTAAGTTTTCAACTGCGCTTTGTAACTAAACAATAAGCATGGTTGCTATGTCATAATAGCATGTCATTTCAAAGCAGACAGCCACTTCTAGGCCTATAATCTCCATACTCAGGACAACAGTAATAAACTTGAGGTCAGCCCAGGCTATGTAGTGAGTTTCAGGACAACCTAAACTATAGAATAAAACCATATTAGGAATAATTTGTAAGATGTCCAACAGTTTTTCCAACTGGCTGAATTATTTTGCATTCCCATCATCAGTGAACAAGTTTTCAATATTGCTCTTAGTTTTGCCCAGTCAGATATCATTGGTGTTATGGATTGTAGCCATCATATGTAGCCATTATAATGAATGTGTAGTTGAATCCCCTTATTTTAATTACAGTTCTGAAATGAGATACTGATCAGGGCTGAGTTCCTTCCTTCCATTCATCTGTGGGAAGGCTTGACTTCCACTACTTTGGTGATCTAATTTAGAGATAGGATTTTCACAGAAATATAATCAAGTCAACACGAGTTCTTAATAGTGGTTCTTATCCACTGTGACTAAGGGAAAATTTGCATATAATGATAGACACGTAAAGAATATGATATGGGGATGTGAAAACTATGGTGTCTAAGCATAAAGAAAACTCCTAGAAGGAATCATCATTCATAGATTTAGATTTTAATTTTCAACCTGTACCACCACTGTATGAGCATTTCTATGGGGTGAGCCATCAAGGCAGTGAGGTATGTGTTTAGTTACTTGGCTATTTTCAGTCTCATTGGTTTCTAAGTGGGATTTTCCAAGCTTTTTCCATGTGCTGGATAGTAGTCCTTGGTGAGATGTGTTTTGCAGACACTCTGTCTCCATCTATAGTCAATTCTTTATTCCTGTAGTGTTTTCCAGAGCATAGTTCAGTTGATCAGTATCCTTAATAAGAATTACCTTGTATTTAAAAACAGGAATTATTGTCAATCGCACTGTCACATAGATTTTTTTCTCCTTTGTTTTCTTGTATGGTCTTATGAGTAACAATGAGCAACCTAGTCTTTGATTGACTTTGAGTTAATCTTTTATGAAAGGTTTATGCTCTACATCTGGATTGATTAGTGAAAAGTGTCATTTATTCACTAAAATGCATTTATTATTTCATGAAAAATAGTTGACTGTATTTATATTGGTTTATTTTTCATCACTTTTTCTTATTTTATTAATCAATTTGCCCCTTTCTTAGCAGTGCCACACTGACTCGATTATTGTAACTTTACAGACCTCTTCAAGTGGAAAAGCAGGAGTCTTTTGGCCTCATTTTTTATTGGATTTTTTTTATTTACATTTCAAATGTTATCCCCTTTCCTGGTTTCCTGGACACAAACCCTTATCCCATCCACCCTCCTCCTTCTTCCAGGAAGGTGTTCCTTCACCCAGCCATCCACCCCTTCCTGCTTATCTGCTCTGACATTCCCCTACACTAGGGGTGGGGGGGTTCAGCCTTGACAGGACCAAGGGCTTCTCCTCCCATTGGTGCCCAACAAGGCCATCCTTTGCTACATCTGCAGCTGGAGTCATGGATCTGTCCATGTGTACTCTTTGGATGGTGGTTTAGCCCCTGGAGGCTCTGGTTGGTTGGTATTATTGTTCTTATGGGGTTGCAAACCCCTTCAGCTCCTTCAATCCTTTCTCTAACTCCTCCAGTGGGAACCCCATTCTTAGTTCAATGGTTTGCTGTGAGCATTCGCCTCTGTATTTGTCATGCTCTGGCTGAGCCTCTCAGGAGACAGCTATATCGACCTTATTTTTTTCCTTCAGCTTTATGATTACTTACTGTATCTTTTGCCTTTTAATTAATTTATATGTCTATTATCAATTAGATTAATGTGCCTGGGGTTACTCTGAATCTGAAGAATTGTTTAGTGAAAGCTAGCTTCTTACTATATATGTCTTACTGTCCAAACATGGTTACACGTCATTCAGTTAGACCTCTTGGTATTTTTCATCATCATTTGTAGTAGTTTTCATGTGGGTCATGAATATATATTTTTCATTGCTTAACACTCTAATTTGAAGTGTGAATCTTGGAGTTTGGGGCCTGAAAGAGGCGGACAAAAGTCTCTTACATTAGCCAACATTATTCAGAGCATCAGGTAATTTGTTCTCTGAGGGTTAAAAACAAGTCACCTGCCTGAGGAGACAATCACTAGGACAAGTTACACTTGTCAAAACATGTCAAAACAACTGAAGTAAACTCACTGCAATCCATTATACCGGGGAAGAGCCCCAAACACATTCCGAAAACAATTTTGTGTTTCGAAGAAACTGAGGTCACAAGGCTCTTGTTCTCTTGGAGTTTTCTCTCAAGGACTCAGAATTCTCCCATTAGTGTTTTTGGCTAGTGCTCCAACAGTTCGTTTTATACTAAGTTATTTTAATTATTTAGTGTCAGATGACTATTTTTTATAGTAATAGGAAATGGTAAAATAACTTTACAGCCTCTAAAAGTATTATATATTATCACAGTATCCAGTATTGCTTTTTGCCTCTGAGGAGTGGTTGAGACAATTTTTATTGAATTGTGTGTTCTGACTTAGGATGACAAGTGATTGTAAAACGAGTGGGATTATCCTAACAGTTATAAGCATCAATGAAATGTTACCATATCCTTGAAAAGTGTGACATTTAAACAGGGATAAGCTCATGTATAATTTAGTTATGTAAAATACTGATGCCTTTGTTTAAAATGAGGTACCTGAGTTTTTGTGAATCTTTCAAATTTTAATTTAAATGTTAAATCCTCAGAAGATGAGGATGATATTATGTTATTAAATTTTGAGTTACATCAGAACATTCTCTAAAATTGTTTTAGATTTCTTAAGTGTAAATATCAAGTGTTCGTTTGAAACAAAAAAAATCTTATTCCAGTATATTTTTTATTTACCATCTTCTGGGTCATGTCTTCAAGAATTTAAATTTTAGGTTCCCTATTTTGTTCACAGTGCTGAGGATGGAATCCCGGGCTGTGATCCTGTTGTTCTGCCTCTGAGCTACATCTCCATTCTTTACCTTTTAGTTTATATAAAACCAAGTATTCTCTACAAATCTGTAAAATATTCAGCAATAAAATATATATTATTTTATTCACCTAGTATTCCTGATCAATTTTACAGACTTTCAATTAGTTCCATTTTATACATATAATATGTAAAATTGTTTTGTTATTAAAATTTTATTTATTTATTGTGTGTCAGCTTGTGCTTGTGATGGCATGTGCCATGTGGCCATCAGAGGAAACCTTGTAGGGTTGTTCGTCCTTCACGGTGTACATCCTGGACCTCTAATGCAGGCCATCTTACCCTCTCCTTAAGAGCCTTAACCTGCTAAGCCCTCTCACTGGCCACAATTCTCTATTCTGTCCCTGAAGAAAAACTTTTAGAAATTTCTTATATATCCCCAGACTACTAGTGTTACTAAGAATAAATATTTGTCCCAATACCCATGGGGCACTCTAGGAAAATGACTAGTGAGAGTCACTAGCCGGCTCCTTATTGATAACTATCCCATAAACAGTATTGGCTGAGGTGAGGAATAGCAGGTACAAGCAAACTGTGCATGGTTTTCTTTGTTTTCAGTGTGAGCTTTGGTCATGATTAAGCACCGCAGTGTTTATTGACTCTTTCACTCTGTACATTTCGGGTCTGTGTTATCTCTCTAGTGTGAGCTTTTAACCGCATAGTCAGTTTATAGCTTCTTCTCCCTTGTTGCTTAATGCTGGTCAGATGTGGACTGTCCAGTGATATGGCAGCAAAGAGGTTGACATACAGCTCTCTCTGCTTGCTTCTATGAGTAAAGAATAATCTAACCCATTATTATTTCTACCCTGCACTGGCTCATGGAGAAGTGCAGTGAAGGGGAAAGGCTTACTTATTTGCGATCTCTGCTGTTCCTTCCCTTTGGTTTCTGCTGCCCTGCCTTCCACTTAGCTAGTTTTCCTGCATTCTGTACAATCTGCGAAACAATGGCTAGCTATTTCAGTGTCATCACGTGGTGTATTGTACATCTCAGTTGGTTCAGAGGAGCCGTTTCCTCAGGGCTGATGACTGGTGTATAGAGAGAGTCTTTCTGCAATAAAAGCTGCTGAGGAAGGGCCACTCATGGAAGCAATGCAAATCTCTTTGGCAGAAAACTCCCACCTTATCCCATCATAATACTTTGCTAGTCTTGCTAGAAGTTCCATTCCTGCAGGAAGTGTCCCAGGCAGCGTATTCTAGCACGTAACCATGCTTAACCTGCTTGCAGCCTTTTTATGCCATGTAGTTGGTCACTGAACTTGACATACTGAGTTTCCTTGATCTTCTCTGAGAACCCCATCACCAGTATGTTTGTCATCCTGTTTCTATAACATGGATTTGTTTTGTGTTTATACACTTCTTCCAACCATTCACTGCATTTTATATTTAATGGCTTATTATTTCTTCTATTAGAATATACTTTTCAAATTAGCTGATCCTTTGCTTGACTGCTTTACCTAGTGTTGGACCTGAAACTGAAGACAGTGCTTTAAGTGAATGAACGAATTCTTTTATTCAGATTCAAACTTCTGCAAATAACTGACTTATTCCATAATTTTCTCTACCAGGGATTTACATGGTACTTAATCTATTTTTGTTTGTTTTACGGTGCTTTGCTGGGTGTGAACATGAACACATGGCGAGGCACGTCTGCCATTAAGTTACATTCTAGTTCTTTTTTTTTCCCCCGGAGCTGGGGACCGAACCCAGGGCCTTGCGCTTCCTAGGTGAGCGCTCTACCACTGAGCTAAATCCCCAGCCCTAAGTTACATTCTAAATTTTGAGATGTTTATTTTGAAAGCCCTCTTAGTATTCTTTCTAAAAAGTCTATGCTCCTATAGTCATTTCCTCAGTTAAATTATCTGTATCTCTAATTTCCTTTTCTGTGATGCTATTCAAGTGAGTTTCACACACTGCTTACCCGAGTGCCCTTCGTAGAGGAAAATATGCTGTAATGACTTAACATATTGCCTTCCATATTCTTGTCGTTACAGGTTTCTGCATGTGTATTTTACACTCACCCTTTCCACTTCAGATGCTAGGCTGACTCTCTCATCTGTACCTTCACATAAAACTATCCTTCTCCTGCTGTATTCACATTGTAACATATCACCACATAACATCTAACCCTTATCATGAGCAGTCGCTAGAAAAATTTCTTTACATTTGAATGGTTGGGACACTATATTTCTGTAATCTCCATTAAAAAAACCTATTTGCCTACTGAGTATCTGTAATAAATGGTGGGAGTTACCTGTTGGTTTCCTGGTTTTAGAGCATATCTCACTTTAAGAAGTTCCACACGATGTCTTCTATGATGTAGAAGCAGTTTGAGTTTATTTTCAGGGCAAAATGTACCTTCCGATGACATTTCAAAGACTCCTTCCTGAAAAGCATGTATACTTTTGAATTTGTATTACCTTTTATCTTCAAAAAACTACATTTCTGAAGATTTGGGAAAATAAATTTTAAAAGCAGACCATTAATACCACTATCTGTGCAAAAAACACAATCTCTTGCTGTACTTCACAAATTTAATGTTTTTAAAAATATATTTATGCAGGTAAGAATAAAAGAATGATAAAAGAAGTGAAATAATTTTATATAAGCAATTCAAGTCAAATTTTCCATAGCTGTCATTGTTGAGATTAGGGGTAATAAAAGGCAGACCAGTGCCCTATGGCGTTGTGGAGTGCACACTAATGGAATTGTAGCCTCAACTTATCTTTTGCAGCTTTGTAATTTCAAATAATTGTTGAAGTATATGCCTTGTGATTTTAAACTTTAGAAAAGAATGGCTAAATGGAAGTAACATCATGTAGTAGTAAATGAATATGGGGCACTGTAAAGAAATTCAGTCACTAGTCACTGCTACTGATAGACCAAGTGTGAAAATGCACATCTCATACTGGGTTTGTGGTGTTGTAGAACATCACTGTAAATACAGACTCATTCCACATGAGAAGCATTGACTACTTACTTCTACATTTAATTTACAAAGATTACCTCTGCGTATTGTATTGAATTTCTTACATGAATCATTAGTAATTCCTTGAAAATCCCATGTTAAGAACCTTACAAAAGCTTAAGATTTGTTTTCAGTGGGAGAATTTTGAAACTCATGTGCCTTTATTTTGGTGTATAATTTTACAGAATTTCTGGCCTCTGTATGCCTTCTATATGAAAGCTGAACCAAGAACCCCTGGTCTTAGTCTTGTAAATGAAGAGACCAGCAAATGTTATCATTTCTCCTTTTTACCACATGCTGACCCAAACTGAGATGCTGTTTAAGCATACCGTGTTTTAATTGTAGAAAGACAAGAAAACTGAGTGGGGAATTGTAGTAACTATTTCTGACTGCACTGAGTACATGTGCCCGTGTAAATAAATTCTTAATTAGCAAGTTAAACTAAAAATCCTTGACTTAAAGAGCACATTTTATGATAGATTCATTGGAGTTTTCACAGAGACCACCTCAGTCTCAGGAGTATTATGTTATTTAAATACTGTGGTCTGAGTTTTGTCGTAGTGATCGGTTCTTAGTTTAAGAACACACATAAAGTAGCCTGAGGCATATACAGCATGGCTGCTATGTTCTGTGGATAGTTTTAAGACTTTTAAGTAAGTGACTCTATCAGAAAAGAGAAAGAAGTATAAAATACTGTTGTAGTTTCCCTCTATGTACTTGTTTAGTCCTGCTGTTAATTACAACTAGTTGCTACTTTTAGTCTTATTTTCAAAATAGATATTATCATTTAAATAACATTCCAAATAAATACTTTTAAATATTAAGCCAAAAATCAAATAGTGTGAACCGTGTAGAAATGTATAAGCATGAAGTGTTAGTAGCGACAGGAAATGAGGATGCCCCTTCAGCATGGAGAAGTCGCATCCTTAGAGACTAGTTTTTGAATTCTTCTAATTCAGTGAAAGGTGACTTGTAGGTGTGGAAAATTCAAGATGTAGTAATGACCTTCAGTAGTGATGAACTACAGCCTGCTTACTCGTCATTGACTCACCATTTACGTGGACCTAGGAAGATGACTGTTTAACTCTGGAGGACAACAGTTATTCTGTGGACAAGATTATTTTAAAATTCTATAATTTTCAAATATAATTTGTCACTAGATGTTGATAACTAGCCACTTCATTAAAGATTAAAATAAAATAATTTACAGTTTCAGAATGACTTTTTTCCCCATTTCTCTTACGGTATATTTGTGTGGCTTGGCCTCAGGTTTGATGTCTCAGCCTGTTTTGGATCCCCCACCTCCTTGATCTGTCATCTTCAAACAACAAAAACCAGTGAAGTGGCTGAACAGTAATGCATAATACTGTATAAACTTACTGATCCTAGGTACACTTCTGTTGAAATGATGTCATAATGAATATGTGCTTGGGTTTATTTTTTTTACCATGTTTTGCATTTAGTTTATAACTGTGTTGCGAATTGAACAGCTGTATTCTGTTCCTTGCAGTCATTCTTCACATCCAGCCTTTAAATGAATGGCAGTCATCTGTGTAGGTCTCTTGTGACTGAGTGATGTATTCTGTTTTGCTGTGGCAGTTTCCACACAGTCGCTCTTGTTCTTAAATATGTTCATTTTCTATAGTACTCTTCACCCCTGTATGTATGTACAGGACTCACTTCACCCACCACCGAATTGCAGCCACTACTGAGGTGGAACGCAGCAACTGTTTAACAGCGCACTTTCCCCTAGGTGCTGCCAGCTGCAGAAGAGATTGTACATGGGCCTGTACAGAAGGTATTTCTCCACTGTGCCATCTGCAGAGTGACACTGACTAGGAGTACTACATAGACTGTAAGTTTCTTGTGTATCCACCATAGACTGGAAAACTCAGGAAGAGACAGTAACAGATAGCTCTGGAGGTCAGGTAAATGTACTGCTTCTCTCCCTGGCTCTAAATGTGATTTGTGATCCCTACCAAGTTGGATACCTTATGAAAACCAAGAGAAACAAAAATATTTTTTTGGGAACTGTTCACAAACTAAAATTTAAAGAAACCAAGTTATGTTCAGGTTTTTGAAGTATCCAGGGCATCCACAAGGCAGTAGAGCCATATTGGCATGTTGTTAAGGTTGGCTGTCCCTGTTCCAGCAGAAGCAGCCCCTTGGCCTTGTTAGAAGAGGCCTGCACGTTAGTGCTGATGCTGCCTCTGGCCAGAGTTTTGAAGGAAAGCCAGTATGTGATGAACATGGTTGGCTTCTTTAATTTGGAAACACCAAGTCTGAATTTTAAAAAAAAATGTATTTTTAATCCAGGCATGGGAGAAAGTAAACAGTTAAATAAAACATAATATATTTTGGTCTCGGTCTCCCATTTATTTAATAAAATTTTGGTGATATAACCTAATTTAAAAATAGCACTTTCTTTAGTATTAGTACTTTGAAAAGTTTATTACTTTTATTATGTAAAAAAATTATTAAGAAATTTTGTTTGTATTGATATACTACCTGTGAGGATGGTTTTATTTTGCTATTTTAGATTTTTTTTTAAGTTCAGTGGTATGATTTGCTGTTTGCTTATTTTTATTTATTTATTTTTGATGAGCCTTTTGACATGTCCATGTAAAAAAATTAGGACACCTTTCTCCTCCTAGAATCTTAATCACAAATCACATATTGTCATTTGGTTTAGAAAATTATCCATTATGACCTGAAAATTGACAATATTTATGTACACATCTGTGTCTATAGATTCTTCCTCAAACATAATTAAGGTTAATTTCAAAACAGCTTATTTTTTTACTTGTATTAGGAAGTAGATAGAAAAGGAAGGTTTTCTAGAGACCGCTTGAATCTTTTCGTTGAACACAGGTAGAATTTCCTATATTCAAAATGGTATTTCATATTACGTTTTGATGTGACTTTCTTCTGGATAGAATGGTTTTATGATGGTTAACACAACCTATACTGTGGGTGCAGTCACAGGAAGAGAATGGGTTTCTCCAGACGCTTTCTACTGCTTTTGATTTTGTAGTAGAAAATTTAGAATGAAGTATTTTTTAGGTACATATATTACAATTCTTAATAACTTTTTAAAATCAAATGAATTAGATAAACAGACTTGATTTATATTCAGAGTAAAATTTTATTTAAATAGATACATTTTAATACATACCATTAATTGTGTACCATTTTTTGTACCATTATTTGTAGAGAATTAAGACTTAATAAAATGCCAACTAAACTTAATAGTTTTAAAGTATAGTATAGATGTATTATAGTTTGTCTTTGTAGCAAGACGGCATTACCAGTTTATGAAATACTAAAATTGTTATCACTTCTGCATGTTCTCAACAAAGGTAAATTTTAACTACAGTTCAGTTTCTTTTTATTAACTCTTGGAGGAATACATACGTTTCATATATAATACTGCATTTTTTAAAAGTCAATTGTACTTGTTATGTGACTGATTGGGTTAAGAATTATTCAGGGTTCTTGTTTTATACTTGGTATGTGGCAATGTAAGTTGAACAACTTACTATATTCAAGTTTTGACCATGAGGATCTGATGTTAACATGTAGCTTCAGTGCAGTTTTGATTGGGACTTAGGTAGAAATGCACTGAATTCATGCCTGTGCTCCTTGAACTTAACGCAGCCTCCATGCTATGAGTTTGGAGCAGAACATTTGTTCAGTTATTTAGAAGTTACCCTAATGCCATACAGGAAACACAGACTATGCAATTGTTCTACAGAATAATGGGTTCCTCCAACTGACTTTGAACAGCTAAAACTGTGGTTATGATTATTAAATTAACACACATTTCATTGTTTGAGAATTCAGAAATAAATGGTAGCATGAGAATCATTAAACCTTAATGAGTATGTGAATTTTTGTCCTGCATTATAATTTTCAATTTATAATAAGAAAAATAAAGCCAATGTATAAATAAAATTTTAACTACTTAAATGATAGACAGCTGTCAGTAACGTTCTGGCAACTTCTAGCTTTCATGGAGGAACTTGAAAAGTAATTTTAGGACCAAAGTGATACTAATGAAAAAGTAGATGGCCCAAAGTAGAAAATTTTATAAGGTAGATTGTATGTACCTTAAAATATTTTGAAATATATTCTAAATAGTTCTATAGTTTCACTTTTCAAATGTAATCCACAGATTTGTAGAGCACCTTTTGATTTAGGAATATATTTTACATTGTCCAAGACATATGTTAAAAAATATAGTATGTTTTCACATCAGCTATTAAAAATAAAAAAAAACAAATTATTGTATTCGATCAGTAGTTGAAACATTTTAGGTGTTTTTATTTACCCCAGTCACGGAGTAATGGGTTTTGGTCCCTAGCACTATCTAGACAGATAATTTTATAGTTCATGACAAATGGTCAGTATTTTAATTACATTACTTAAGAAAAATTTAGCATATCATATCCTGTTTTAATTATCCAAAACATAATTTATTTTTAATAGAATAATATGTGCAATTTGAATATAGATAATTTAGGAATAAATATTAAGAGTTTTTTATTCATTCCAGATAGTTTTAAGTAACTAAAAAAATAAAATAAAATTAATTATACTTTAATTCCCCAGTCTTTGAAATTCTTATGTTATGTATCAACTAATTTCTGTTTATTTTTTGTAAATGTAGAATTTTCAGTATATATATATATATCATCAGTCTGAAATTTATAATGTGTTCTCATAAAAAGTCACTGATGCCACAAACCTCATTATAATACTGAATTACCATACATTTATTGCTTCGCTGACTTAAGTATAAAAATCGCCATGTGTCCTGTTGATAATTGTGTGTAGATGTATGTATTCATGTGTGTATCAGTTTTCTAATGTATTTTGTAGTGCAATCTGGAATCCCAACTGTCATATGTAGCAACTTAATCAAGTGTAAATTGCTTAACAAGTTTAAGGTTTTGTTTTGTTTTGTTTTGACTGTTAATTGAGTATCATTACACCTACCTCACAGGGTTGTTGTGGGGAAAATAATAAACATACTTGAAAGAGTGTTTAACATCTGCTACAAGTGCAATATCTGAAAACTGTGTGTTACTAAAGCCTTTAGTTTCCCTACCCCACTGTGTGCAAGAAGTCCAAGTGCCTGTCACAGTATGTGATCCAATCCTCCCTAGGTCCTTAACTGACTCATTCTTTGTTTTCAGACTGTGTTATTGTTAAGGTTTTAGTAGTTACTTAAAACACAAAAACATTGTGTGTATCTGTGTGTTTGTGTCTATGTCTGTCTCTGTGTCTCTGTGTCTGTGTGTGTGTGTGTTGTTTTAGACCTTTGTCCATTTTGTCCATCTTAACCACTGGGTCACTGTCCTCTGTGCTGCCAACTCACACCTAGTATTCACTGTGGCTTTCTTCTACAACGAGATGTCTCCTAGCCCCTCTGCCATTGTATAGCTAACCCCTCTGCATGAACCTGGCCTTGTTCCTAGATTGGCATTATCATATATAATCCTATATGATTATTGTACATATACTACAAAGCAACTTTTATTTTTCTGTATTTAAATGGGTCACAGTTACTTAGAACCTCATGAGGGTTCTGGTTATGTGCTAAGTCAACCCACTTTGCTTTATCATTTTCATCATAATTAACCAAATAAAGAAATACAGTAGCCAAGGGTTTAAACCTCTTGCTTTATTCTTTCCTGTCATTGTAACTGCAGTTTCATTGTGATATTAATACTTTTCTGTCTTGATAAAATCCTGTCCATGACTTTCATCTCACTTCCTTTACTGTCTGTTGGCTCCTGCTTTTGGCATTCTCTGGTGGAAATAAGAATTACATGTGGTACAGGTGAGCTAGATAGAAATCTACATCAGTTTCCCTCCGCCTTCTTTAGCCTTATCATCCTTGATTTGGGTAGCTCCTTCCCTTCATCGCTGTGTTCCTTGGTCTCTGACTTTTATTCTTGGATTGCCTTGTTTCATTGATGGTCATCTGTGTAAGGTTTTATTTGGGTGTGTGTGTGGGGGGGCAGTTCTAATTTCTAAGTAGCTTTTGTTAAGTTGCTCTTTTAATATTCCATACATGTGTTTAATGCATCGCCATTGTTCTCATCCCCTCCCTCATCACCTTTCTGCCCCTGTCACCCCCTTGCTCCCTACAGCTCCCTTGACTGTTGCAACATAATGAGTTTGATCAGAATGCAATTTGTATTCATATGATCATATTTAGGTGTATTGCTGTATTGCCCAGGCCAGTCTCCTACTCTGGGGCTCAAGCCATCCCATTCTGCTACGTGAAGCTTATAACACTGTAAACATTAAACAATTTATTTTTTTATTTTTTCTTTTCTTTTCTTTTTTTTTTTTTGTGTCCACCAAATTATAGGAAGCCTGTTTGTTTCTAAGGCGGTTTCCCAAATTTATGATTTTACGTCTTCATTTTCTACCCTTCTCTCCTTCCCCTTCCCCTCTCTTCTCCATCCCTCCTGTGCTCTCTTTCTCCCTCTTTTTCTTCTCTTAGCTCTTCTCCACTCTATCTTTTTCTCTCTACCTTTCCCTACCCCTAATTAATTGCCAGCTCCTCATTGTCCCACTTTAGGATGTGAGACAAACTGAGTTTCCTTTTTGTTTCTCAATGTATAAGCTCATGTCTGAAAATATGTACTTCTATTTGAGCTAAAGTTTGCCTGTGCACTTACCATACTGATGCCCGGCCACCTTGCATCTTGTCATTGGAACCTAGTATTCTGATCTTTGAGCCATAACTGATATGGAAAATTCCTAACCAGCATCCAACCACTCCCCTCCCTTAGGCCATGGTAGGCACTTTGACATTGTCTTCTTGTCCTTTCTTTCCTTCAGTCCTTGCCACGCCCCATGGTAGTGTGTCACCAGAATGCCCTTGACCCTTTATTTCTAAATACCTCAGTGCTCTTCTTTGGCCTTGCCAGTTACAATGATTTTTTTTCTCTCTGTTGTTGTCTTAGAACCATATTATTATATAATCAGTAGTTATGCCTTTCCTCATGACAAAATTGTATTTTTGACATAACCACTAAATTGCTTATTGGCAAATCCCTCACTGCCTAGGACTTTTATTGGTTTGCTGTAATACAATGCTTTATGAAAAGCTAATGTTGAAATAGATACATTTTGTTGCATAATTAAGAAGCCACTTCTTGTTTTGTTTTGTTTTGTTTTTCTTTAAAACAAAATTGATAGTGAAGAACAGCTTTATGCCTCCTGTTTTCCTAACCGTGGAGACGATCTGTCACCCTTTTGGAACATTTCTCTTAGGTTTTAGTTCATGTGTGTGCATTTATACCCCTCCCCATTTACACCATGTTAGAAATACCCTCGCTCACAGGTTTAACAGGGACAGGAACAGTACGGTGTTCCATGTAACTTCAGTTACCAGTAAAAAGAATCTATAGACTATCTTTTTCGATTACAGTTGTTTTTAACTTTAAAATCCAGATGGCTTCAGATTTTATTACTAGATATGATCAGAAATTACTAAACAGTAGGCTGTTGGTTAATGAGAGTACTATTTATGAAATAATAATCATAGTAAGAATTAAGTAGACTCATTCTTCATAGACAGTGCTACTTTAATCAGGTTTCATTTTTATTAGTATTTTGAATAGCTGTTAAAATAAATCTCAGTTGGTGATAGAGCTCTAAGCTTCTGTCATCTCTAACTGATCATCAAGAGCTGTATTATTTATAACAGATATTTAGACAAATACATAAAAATTAGGTATTCAAAAAATGAAAATAGCATGGTAGTAGTGGTCACTGATAAAATTCTCTATGTGCCTTAACCTGTTTGTTTGAAAGTTTCAAGTGAGTACAGAAAACACAATAACCAGGAAGTGTTTTTTTTTAAATTGTATTGTTAAAGTTTAAAAACTAGAATTCAATAAACTATGCCCCTGTCTCATTTCCATATGGTTGGAAGTGTATCTTAAGGTGGCTGCTACTCACTTCCACCACTCTCACTGTTGATATTCTATTATCAGGACGTCTTGCCTTATCTGTCTGTACTTGCTGGTTATATCCTGGGGGGCTGGATAGCACATCGTAGATCTTAGGCTCAGACTGTCTTCTGGAGATGGGGAGGACTTCGCTGTCCTCACACTTCTTATGCTTGTGAACCTTTGCATTCCCTTTTTCACAGGATGAAATTAACTATAAAATATAGCAAAGTGGTTTAAAAAACACTCTATTTCTGTGCCCCTCAAAACATTGAAATAATTCAAACATTCTATTTATTTTATTTACTTTAATATATTAAAATATGAAAATAACAAGTAAATAGGGCCAAATACTCAGTTCTTCCCTTTTAATCGGTCCTAAATACCTTCTTATCCAATTTCCCTTACTTATATAACATACTGAGAAATCGACACCTGATACCTTTCTTTAAAGACACTCTCCTAAGCTTTAATCCCAACCTCCTCACTGTTGCTCCTATCCTGCCTGGGATGGCTGAGACAGGCTTTCTGCACCAAACAAGGATGGCGCTTTTCCTTTCTGCCTTTATTGCCCTCCTGTCAGCTGCTCCTGCACCTTGCGCTTTCTGCTCACCCGGAAGCGGAAGCGCCGCTCTCAGCCCTGACTCAGATATCATTGCATCACTTTCTCTCGCTCAGTGGTGTTGTCTTTTAAGATTCTCCTCCACCATACTTTATTTTACTGATGAAATTTAAGAGTGATGATATCAGTAGGAGTGTGTTCTTAAAACAGCTTTCTTCATGGAAGATATTTACCTTGGTGCTTTCCGTGGGCGATACTTTCATAACCACTTTATAAGTTCACTTAATTGTGAGGGTGATGGTTCTTGGTAAATTCAAGTTTTATAAATATTGAGTAGACCTCTGAAAGGCAGTACCATAACTTAAAGTTAGTCACATATTCTTCCAACTTGCTTTATCAGCAATATTACATCAAAAAAGCATCTTCTATGAAGTTTGAATACTCATCTGTTTAGAGTATTTGCGCTGGTATTACTGATGCGAAAGGGTGTTTCCTGGTGATCTTTCCAGTGTGGTCTGAGTCCTAGGCTTTGCTCTAACTTAAAACCTGAGGTGGATCGTTTACATTTGCCTTTGCTCACCTTTTTACAGTGTTGCATGTCGTTTTCAGAAATCAGTAGAGCAGAAAGGTTCTATTGGCCTCTTGTTTTGCCAGTCATTTGCTGGCTCCTCAGAGATAAAGTGCTCTGGATGAGGTCTGACTAGAGGTTCTACCTAGCTTGATTCCCTGTGTAGGAGAAGTAGCCGATACCTCCTAAGGAGAGTAACTGTTCTGGATCTGTTGTTCTGAACCCTTCCTTATTGATAGCTTAGTAACTGGCCACTGAATTTCATCTTTTTCCTATGAAAATATATCCATAAAAATTGGATATATTCCGTTTTTAGCATTTAGTACAATTATTTTATGCCTGTTAGTATTATGTTGAAGAAACAGTATATTCTAAATATTTCCATTAAGATAAGCATTAGTCCAATTTTATATTTTGATTAAATATCCTATTTTCTTTCTATTTTACCCTCATTTAATATTTGTGTATGTAGTTTACATACATAAATGTATGTAAACATCTGTCTTCTGTCTACATATATGTACATGTATACATATAAATGCTCTTAATTTCATAAATTCATTTAATAATTGTAGTTCAGTCTATATTACAGTTAGTTTAATCCTTTTGCCTTATTCAAAAGTAAAATTTGATAGCCTTGTTTTATTTAATTTCCATATCTCTTTTTTTTTTATTAACTTGAGTATTTCTTATATACATTTCGAGTGTTATTCCCTTTCCCGGTATCCGGGCAAACATCCCCCTCCCCCCTTCCCTTCCTTATGGGTGTTCCCCTCCCGACCCTCCCCCCATTGCCGCCCTCCCCCCACCAGTCTAGTTCACTGGGGGTTCAGTCTTAGCAGGACCCAGGGCTTCTCCTTCCACTGGTGCTCTTACTAGGATATTCATTGCTACCTATGAGGTCAGAGTCCAGGGTCAGTCCATGTATAGTCTTTAGGTAGTGGCTTAGTCCCTGGAAGCTCTGGTTGCTTGGCATTGTTGTACATATGGGGTCTCGAGCCCCTTCAAGCTCTTCCAGTTCTTTCTCTGATTCCTTCAACGGGGGTCCTATTCTCAGTTCAGTGGTTTGCTGCTGGCATTCGCCTCTGTATTTGCTGTATTCTGGCTGTCTCTCAGGAGCGAACTACATCCGGCTCCTGTCGGTCTGCACTTCTTTGCTTCATCCATCTTGTCTAATTGGGTGGCTGTATATGTATGGGCCACATGTGGGGCAGGCTCAGAATGGGTGTTCCTTCAGTCTCTGTTTTAATCTTTGCCTCTCTCTTCCCTGCCAAGGGTATTCTTGTTCCCCTTTTAAAGAAGGAGTGAAGCATTCACATTTTGATCATCCGTCTTGAGTTTCATTTATTCTAGGCATCTAGGGTAATTCAAGCATTTGGGCTAATAGCCACTTATCAATGAGTGCATACCATGTATGTCTTTCTGTGATTGGGTTAGCTCACTCAGGATGATGTTTTCCAGTTCCAACCATTTGCCTACGAATTGCATAAAGTCGTTGTTTTTGATAGCTGAGTAATATTCCATTGTGTAGATGTACCACATTTTCTGTATCCATTCCTCTGTTGAAGGGCATCTGGGTTCTTTCCAGCTTCTGGCTATTATAAATAAGGCTGCAATGAACATAGTGGAGCACGTGTCTTTTTTATATGTTGGGGCATCTTTTGGGTATATGCCCAAGAGAGGTATAGCTGGATCCTCAGGCAGTTCAATGTCCAATTTTCTGAGGATCCTCCAGACTGATTTCCAGAATGGTTGTACCAGTTTGCAATCCCACCAACAATGGAGGAGTGTTCCTCTTTCTCCACATCCTCGCCAGCATCTGTTGTCCCCTGAGTTTTTGATCATAGCCATTCTCACTGGTGTGCGGTGAAATCTCAGGGTTGTTTTGATTTGCATTTCCCTTATGACTAAAGATGTTGAACATTTCTTTAGGTGTTTCTCAGCCATTTGGCATTCCTCAGCTGTGAATTCTTTGTTTAGCTCTGAACCCCATTTTTTAATAGGGTTATTTGTTTCCCTGCGGTCTAACTTCTTGAGTTCTTTGTATATTTTGGATATAAGGCCTCTATCTGTTGTAGGATTGGTAAAGATCTTTTCCCAATCTGTTGGTTGCCGTTTTGTCCTAACCACAGTGTCCTTTGCCTTACAGAAGCTTTGCAGTTTTATGAGATCCCATTTGTCGATTCTTGATCTTAGAGCATAAGCCATTGGTGTTTTGTTCAGGAAATTTTTTCCAGTGCCCATGTGTTCCAGATGCTTCCCTAGTTTTTCTTCTATTAGTTTGAGTGTGTCTGGTTTGATGTGGTGGTCCTTGATCCACTTGGACTTAAGCTTTGTACAGGGTGATAAGCATGGATCGATCTGCATTCTTCTACATGTTGACCTCCAGTTGAACCAGCACCATTTATTATATGATATCTACCAATAGTTTGGGATTTGTTAAGCTTAATATAACTTGAACTATAATACTTGTACAATTCTTTGTTATTGTTCCTTCATTTATTCACTTGTTCACTAAACAATGTACTAGGCACATTGGTCTGCATGCTAAATATATAGAAACTCTTTTCCCTTGTGGAGCTTTAATATTTGTGAAGAAACAGGGTTGTTACATTTGTATACACTAGTTAAGTGGGAAATTTTAATAGATCTAATATATTAAAGAACTGAATTCATAAAATAAAATTAATTGGGGACAGTAAGAAGATGGCAAATATGAACCTGTAAGTTAAAAAAATAAAAATAAGCAAACATAAGGAATGCTGACCTCCTTTCTGGAGCCTCAAGAGTATAGGCATGATTTTCATGTAGCACCAGTGCAAGCAATCTGGTTCTAATCTCAGTTGCATTGGAATATTACTATTGTTCTTGTTCCTTTCAAGTCACAATAGTTCCCAATATAATCAAAAACTTCCAACACCATTGACCTTATACATTTTTTTCCCGTTGGATTGTTGGTGTGTGTGTGTGTGTGTGTGTGTGTGTGTGTGTGTGTGTGTGTGTGGTATAGGTCTTGGTCTCTGCACTGAGACATTGTAGCTGCCTCTCAAATTCTTCATTGTGGCTGGGAGAAGAGTCCTGTACTTCCTGTTTTATTTCAGTGACACCCAATTAGAGCCACCCCTCACAGCAGGTGACACAGCATCCTCCTTATTCCTGTAGTGTGCTGCCCTGAGTTGTGATTTTCACAGCACTTACATCCTCCAGTTATTTCCTAGGTTCGCACTAGCAGTCCTTGTTTATGATAGAAAAGTACCAAGAAGATAGGAATCTGATTTGTTCTGTACTGAGCCATCCGGAGCCAGAGCCTTACTAGGCGTTTTGTGGATAATTAATGCATAGTGTGGAATGGACGGTATAATGATACTAACCGTCTATCTCTTAGGCTTGATTTGTGTTTATTGTTGTTTTTGGTTTGTTTTTTTCCACTGTCAAACCGTTCATTTCATTAAATATTTTTGTAAATGAAATTACTATTTTTATGAAGTAGGCAAACTGTTTGTAAGCCAAAGTATTTCCATTATGCATTCTATCTTCTGAGGGCCTATATCTTTGAAAAAGAGCCTATGCTCCATCTACCAAGCAGCAATCAGCTGTCAATGACTTCAGGTAGAAGTGGGACTTCCTGAGTTCCTCACTCATCCATGCTGGGGTTTTGAGTGGATTGATCTTATTTAGGTCTTACATGAATTCATGTGTTTAGTGGTCCTGTTATGTTAAGCAAATAAAAAGGACATGTACTTTTGCTGGCTCTTAGAATCTTTCCGCCCCACTTCTGCAAGGATCCCATACCCTTAAGATAAGGAAACACACTGTAGATGTTTAATTTAGAGCTGAACACTCACTGATTCATATTCTCTATGGGTTGCCTAGTTGTGGGTCTGTATTTATCTAGAAAAGAGACCTAAAAATGTTATGAGATACATTTATCTATATGGGAATACAGATAAAAACTTAAGATGTAGTTTATTACCTTCTTAATTTAGCAGAAGAATTCTTTTAATGTCTCCCCTAGGTCTATGATGTAGCCATCTTGGGTTTTTGACCTAGTTAAAGGTACCATGTTGGAGTTCAGTTTTGTAGCTCAATCCAGTCAATAAGTGGATGGTGTTCCCAGGACATTAGCATCATTATAGTACCACGTGGCTTATGTTGAGTCATTGTAGTCCACAGGTGTCACAGGGATGTAAGACTGGTGAATACATGTTTCTCCTGTTAGTGTGAATAGGACTCCTACCACTGTGAAAGCTAGCCAGGAAGGTTGTAGCTTCAGGTAGACATCGTATTGATTTCCACATGTTCTATGACTCAAGTATGGGTGTCTTCCACAATTGGGTCTTACTGTCAAGTTCTGAAGGGAATTATACTGCAACCATGCACATTCAAGTAGTAAATGGACTTCATAGGTTTTAGAAAAAGAACACAGGAAGTTGAGAGGAAAGGGGGAAATACTGAGGAGTTGGAGGGGGGAATTATGAGTGGATTCAGTCAAAATGCATGAGCATGTATGAAATTAATCAATTTACAATTTAAAAAGACAAAAATTATTTAAAGAAAGTAAAAATCATGTATTAATCTTGTAGGCAGCTTTCTATTTAATATTTTATTGCAACAGTATGTAGATAAATATTTTTATACTTTGTAAACATCAAAATTTATGTAAAATATCTCATATTAGGCATTTTTATAATATACTTTGTAGTTTCTATATGTTTTTTGTTTTTTGATAGTATGAATAACATGAGGGATTATACCATTTAAAATTTTCTTTATGAAAACTACATTATAATAAATACTTAATAAATTTCCTTGTTCATAGAAATATAACTTATATCAGTTTACGTGCTGAATAGTGCAGGAGTTTCTCATCAGTGTTCCTATTTTTCATGTTATCTTCATATACAAACACTTAGCCTTCGCCTTCTGCATCTTAATTAAAAGTTTTGAATAGTTAAACCTTTTATATAGTCAAAATTATCCTTCTCCATTCACTTCAGTGCTTGAAATAACGCTTTGTATGATATGACCCAAATTATAATGTTCTGCGCAATAAATTTACTTGTTTCTTATAATATTTAGGATAAAGATTCTTATTTTATTATTTTACAAGTATAGTTCAGTTGTACCAGCCTAACCACTTTTAAATCACTTCTTTACTAAAATCATACCAGAATTTATGGTGACCACACTCTTGGCCACAGGATTTCTAGTTGGGGTTATTGTTAAAGTTTTACTTTGTTAACCTTGTTTTGTAGTCTTTGTGTAAGGTATTTTATATCCCATGTTATCATTGTTAAATTATTCTGTTGCATTATTATGTTTCTTAAGACCATAGTTCAGCTCAATTCTTCCTAAATATACCATTCTTGCAGGTCTTTACTGAAAAGTCTTATGCACTTTCATTTGTATGTCACGTTACACTTGTCACATTAGGATCAGAGACAAGAACTGAGTTTTGCCTCTTTGTCTCTCTAAATCTGACTTTGTAGAGACCAAAATTATTCCAATGATGCAAATTACTTTATTATGTAATATTATTCATAGATTCTTTAAATTCATTTTTAATTTTACATGTTTATCAGTTTATTTTACTATTGAATTCTTTGGTTATCATACTCTCATTGTAACATTATCAATGTGGTATCTTAAAAAAGCACAGATTTATTCACATTAAACGTTGGGCTGGCCAGAAGTTCAAAATCAGTTTTACTTTGGTATCATCTGGGCCACTGCTCTGTAGAAGTCCTTCAGTTCTGCCACCTGCTCCTTTTGTACGCTTCAAGAGATTTATCACTTATTGCTTGCCTACACTCCTCCCTGATACCCCTTTTAGGTACGTGAGTACTTATGTTTGTGTGACTCTCCCTCCGTGTGTGTGTGTGTGTGTGTGTGTGTGTGTGTGTGTGTGTGTGTGGTGTGCGTGCAAACACATATACCTATGAGTACATTTGGAGGCAGATGAGGACATCAGCAGTTCTGTTTTGTCACTCTCCCTTGTTCTCTTGAGACAATGTTTCTCAGTGCACCTGGACTTAGTTGGACATGAAGCAAGCGCCAGTGATCCTCTTGTCTCTAGCCTCCATGGTGTGGTGGTGTGGTGGGAACTCCATCTCAGGCCATCAGGCCTCTGCAGCCTGTCCTCTTACCCACTGAGCCATGTTCTCTGCTCCTTGATCATTCTTGAGTCACTCCAGTCTTTTATCATCACACTTGCAGATGCTCTTGGCTGGCCTCCCCTGAGGACTCTTGTGACTCTGTGACATGATTCTGTGGCACCAATGACACAGGACAGTCCTCTCACTCTCAGGCTCTTTCTTCACTGCTGCTGTGATTGTTCTTTGTAATGAACAGCATCTCTAGCTTACAGGCATTAGCATGTAGATGACATATGAGGAAACTTGGTGCAGCCTCCAACACAGAGAGGAAAGCCATTTAATTTTCTAATTATTACTTCTGTACTTTATTGAGCTCATATATTGTTACTGAATTTAGCTCATGTTGTATATAATTAACAATGTTAAGTATTTTCTATTTTCCTGTATCGTCTTCATTCTTTTTATTGCCAAACCTGCTGCATCTTGTACTTTTTAATGTGAATGCTTAAAACATTTTACTTTCTTTCAACCATAGTTACTATCATTTCAAGATAGACCTTTTATTAATAACAGAAATACTTTTTGTTGTATTTTTAATTGCCCACTATGCTCTTTTCACACCCCCTTTTTAATATTATGCATTTAAAGTAATTAGTCAAACTTTCTTGATTACACTATATTTTATGCTATATATGATAGTTTATCCACTTTAAATTATGTTGCTAAATTTAGTTTCTTGGTATTCTTTATGATATTTGATGTTCATATTCATGCAATTAAGATTAATTGGTATATCACCGTTATGTTAGCTCTTAATGGAATGAAATTGATGGCACTCTAGTTTATTGTTCATAAACTAGAATAGTTTGTAGAGCATTCAAATGATCCCAGTAAAATCTGAAAAAGTTTAAAACAATCTCTGCTTACATGTTGAATGTCGTTATTTCACAGGCTTTCAATTTCTTGGTTATTTAATTTTTTTCTGAGTCAATGTTGATAATGCATGTTTTGTACTCCATTCTGTCAGGCATGTTAATGGGACACCTGTTGAATGCCCGGTGTGTGTTAAGCATTGTGTTGGCTGCTATGCATACAGAAGGAAAGAATGGAAGTCTGTTAACCTTACCTCATGCATTAACAAGAGGGAATCCCATTTTTGTAGGGAGTAACAGAAAAATCCATCAGTAATACAGAAGCAAAGTCAGAAGAATAAAAGTGGCTCACTCTCTGAGGAATTGGACAATGGCATAGAATTATGTCTAAACTTTAGGTCTTCACTGGGAAGAATAATGACTAGGAAAGAGAAGCTCCACTATGGATTCTTGCGAAGTATGTAACTGTGTTTGATAAGGTGATGACCACAGATTCACATGTTGAAAAGTTTCTTTGCCTAGCAACACCAGCAGAAGACTAGAGTAGGCAGTGGAATGGTTAATACTGGAACAAGGTAAACACTGCGTTATTGCAAACTAGGCTGCAAACAAAGGTAGAATTGAAGAAAATAATTACTTTTTTTAAATGTTGAGCTGTGTGTATTACCATATTCTTTTCATATCAATGTTAGGAGGTTTGAAAATAGAATGTCCCAGAGTCCTAGTCCAGGCCAGGCTGTATTAGAAGCCAGTCTCAGAACAAACACAAAACAATGATGAAAAAGAAAGGAAGACAGAAAACCAGGTGTTTCCCGGAACTGTTTACTCCATGGGAAATCATTTTACTTTTCAGATGCTGTGAATGAGAGGGAGTTGTGGGAAACTAACGGTGGTCAAGTGTACTTGAAGTTGATAAAAATGTCTTTTGTTTTTACATTTATTATTTGTTTTTAAGAATTTCTAACATGAATAGTGTAGTTGCATCATTGCCATCCCATACTCATCCCTAATCCAATTCTTTCATATATGCAATTTCTTTTCTACTTCCTGACATATTTATAGTTACACACACACACACACACACACACACACACACACACACACACAGAGAGAGAGAGAGAGAGAGAGAGAGAGAGAGAGAGAGAGAGAGAGAGAGACTGTTGAATCCATTTAGTGTTGCTAATATTATATGTCTGTTCAGGGCTGACCACTTGGGATTGGATAACATATCTGTGGGCACATCCCTGGAGAATGGTAAGTATCTCACTTTTATTATCACATGATTCCCTAGCTCTTCATCTAGGAGTGGAATCTTGTGTGATCACCCCATCAATTCTGGGATATCAACTTGTGCTGTCCTTAAGCAAGTCTTTATGTGACCATATTTTTTTAGATTTCATGGGTACAGCCTCCTGTCCTATGTAGAAAATACCATGTAGCAGAAGAGGTCTTGAACCCGTCTGTTACAGTCTATACACCCCTCTGATGTTTTCTGAGCATTGGGTATAGGCTTGTATTATAGATGCATCAGTTAAGGCTGGGTACTTCATGGTTAGTCTCTGCATTTTGATTATTTATCAATTTCTATTGTGATCTCCATTTCCTGTAAAAAGGAAGTTTGGGTGAGAGCTACACTCATCACTTATAGATATAAATAAATGCATAATTTAGTTAGTTAATGCACTGTTTTAATGAAGCGGTTGTGGTATGTTCGCCTCTGGCATCTAGAGCTTCACCAGCCACAGGTAGGTGGTTAGGTTATGCTAGGCCTCAGTTCCTTGCTACTGAGAGGTGCGGTTACACAGCCGTTGGTTACTGCTGAGATACCGGTGCCACTATTGCACTCTGGGGATATTTTGCTAGGTCAGCTGGGTAGGACTTTTAGTTGTTTCCCTTCCTTGGCAGCTGCAGAGCACCTTCAGATGTTATAGAGCTAGCACCAGTGAGAGGATTTCAGGTCAGTTTCAGTGTGAGTCTCTCAAACCCTGTGTCCACAGTGTGTGGTAGCCTCAACAGTCGGCTCTTCCCTTCGGTTTCTGGAGACGACCAAGGAAATGCAAATCCTGTATTATTTTGGGAGTCTCTTCAACTGCCCTGATAAGCAGCTGGCAAGGGGTTTGCAGCCTGGCACTTGGCTCTTGTTAGATAATGTACCATAGTATTTGGGTCAGGTGAAGTACTGAACACTTACAAAAGATAATCATCATCATTATTTCCCATAAAAGTCGGCCAGTTTTACCTTCCCACTGTCACTTCCCGAGTATTTCAGTGGGTCCGTATCCTCTATCGGTCTTGTTGATATCAGCCTTTTAATAATTGTACTCCTAATCGGGATGTGATATTCAAGTTTTAAGATTTTTCTTAATAGTTGTTTATTTGTTGAATATCGCCTCGTTTACTTTTGTCAACTGTTTTGTCAAACCTTGAACACATTTACTCTGGTTCATTTTCCTGTTTTTAAGCTGTTAGAATTATTCAGACACGATTGACAATGCTTTTCAAGCTGTATGTGTTGTATATATGTTCTCTGGCATTTCCACAAGCCGAACATTTTGATTATTTTTGTGAAGTCTGGCTTACACTGCTTTCTTTGTATTTCTTCCTCTTGTGTCTTAAGATACTTTTACAAGTGAGAATTTTTCCCATAGATGTTTTAAGTAAGGTTTATTCTTTATGGACAAATCCGTAATTCAAGTTAATTGTTGCATATTATGGGAAAATAAATTCATCAATATATCCCTTTAACTAAGTTTTTTTAAAAAAAAATACATTTGAAAGATTTCTAATGCGGAGAAGGTAAGAGCCTGGTTGTTTAGGTTTTGGTTTTGGTTGAAATGCATATAGCAGATGAATTTTTTTCTTTCTTTGTAAAATAACAAACTTTCCATCAGCAGCAACCTTTTCAGGTATGTGTTACCCACATCATCCTGGGCTATTTGTACGTATTAATTCCCATTACAGTACTTGCAGTACACAGAATACTTAGTGGCAGTTGGTTTAGTTTCCATCATAGTTCCCTGCTGTTTTTGGGTACGTGCATAAAATAGTGCTAATGTCGTTCATGTTGCTATTTCCAACTCTTACCCTCCCTTGACACACTCAACAATAGGCAAATAATTGTTAAAGGCTTCTAAAAATGGTGCTGTGTAAGCCTTTTAAAGGTATTTTGCCTACCTGTTTTAGTTGTGAGGTCAACTTTTATCTTTTGTATGTCAGCAGTCACCATAGAATAAGGAGTGGAACTACCATAAGTTTTGCCTGTCTTTCCGTCGAGATCACTGTTAAAGACTTTATGTTTGTGTGTTTAGCTGATGTCAATGACAATTCACGTTCGCATACTTACCCATTTGAAAGGGCTGAATGGTTTGGCGTATGATACTTAGGGCAGTACCTGATAAATACTACAAAGTTAATGCCATCTTCATTTTTACTGCTTTGTGTTTAGATTCAAATAGTTTGTTAGGTACCTAAACACCAAAAGAGCTAATGACCTGCTCCATTTCAAAGTGTGATATGGAAACAAAGCAAGCAATGGGTACCACTGTGGTTTATAAATTATCCCCAGATTGAGGAGTCAATTTTAGACCACAGAAAAACCGCCTTATGCTTTATACACCTTAATCATTAGAGGAGTGAAGGTGAAGCAGTGTGAAATAGGAAGCTTCAGATTGCTTTAGAACTAAATGACCACAAGAAACTGTCTCATGAACCTCTTCTATCCTGTCATGTTCTAGGAAGACAGTGAAGCATTCAACTGTGATGTAGACTAGCTACATGCACAGACAAATACTACCCATGCTGTCTGTGCATACAAGATCATGGTATATGGTGTCATGATGGTGTGGGTTTATGAGAGTCTCAATCTCTTACCCTTTCAAAAGTCTACATAACATATATATTGGGATATTGTGTCCTGCCTTCATGCATGTGGGTATATATATATGTGTGTGTGTGTGTGTGTGTGTGTGTGTGTGTGTGTGTGTGTGTGTTTATGTATGTATGTTTTAAAAGAGCTTCTCATGCTATATCACTGATTAGCCCTGAATTTATAATCTTCCTGCCTCAGCTTTCCTAAAAGTGCGATTACTAGTATACACAATCAGACTTGGCTCTATGAAATAACAATTATTAAGAGCATATAACTACATAAGATACTCCACTTAAATATATTTTTATATCTGGGGAAAAGGTACTGAGCAGACCAGGTACATTTGGAAAGTAAGTCTCAAACTTTTTAAAAATGTATTTATTTACATCAAATGCTGTCTCCCCTCTCAGCCTCACAAGAGATCCTCCTGCATTCCCCTCCCCTCTCCTAAGAAAGAGTGTGCCCCCCCCCCCCACTTTCAAGTTTCTTCAGGGTAGGCCCATACTCTTACTGAGGCCAGACAAGGCAGCCCTTTTGGTGAAGGGATCCCACAGCCAGATGACAGCTTTTAAGATTTGTTCAAGGGCCCACATGGAGACTATGGAACATGAAAATGTTATCCTGATATCTGAGGTAACCCAGACCTAAAAGGATATGCATGGTATGTGCTCACTGATAAGTGGATACTAGCCATAAATTACAGGATACCTATGATACACCCCACAGAACCTAAGCAGTTAAACAACTTAGGATGCTTAAATCTCACTTAGAAAGGGGAACAAAATAGTCACAAGAGGCAAAGGGAGGGAAGTGGGTGGGAAAGGAGAGGAGAGGGATGGGGGACAGGGACAGGTATATGGAGAGACAAGAGAGAAACCCAGAGGGCCATAGTGGAAATCAGAAGCTGCTGGGGGTAGGGGGGATGGTGGAGTGGTAGAGAGAATCTTTATGAAGTCCCAGAGACCTGAGATGGGAGAGGATTCCAGGAGTCAATGCAGGTGGCCTTACCCAAGATGCCTGACAATGAGGTCATCGAACCTGAAGAAGCCACCTCCTGCAGCTAGACAGGGAGACTAAAGGACTGGCCAACCAATGACTGCCCCAACTTGAGATCCACCCCATTGGGAGCCCTAATACCTGACACTATTAATGATACTCTGTTATGCTTGCACACAGGAGCCTAGCATAACTTTCCTCTGAGAGGTCCTTCCCAGCAGCTGACTAAAGCTGACGCAGATACCCACAGCCCAATTTGGGAAGGAGGTTGAGGACCCTATGGAAGAGTTAGGGGAAGGACTGAGGCATTGAAGGGAAAGGCAACCACACAGGAGAACCAACATATTTAACTAGTCTCAAACTCTTAAGCCAGAGCAAAATGAATGTATCCCAGGACCCAGCCTAGCAGGATCTTCAGCCTGTCCCTGTCATCAGCGGGTGCAGAGCCAGGTCTTTCATCACTGAGGCTGGAAAGTTTTAATGACCAAAAGAGAGTAGGTTTTCTAAAATCACCGGGATAAAGACTTAAGTACTTAATCAATGACCGGAAGACACATGCATGCGTTCCTGTGTTTGTGCACGTGTGTGTGTGTGTGTGTGTGTGTGTGTGTGTGTGAGAGAGAGAGAGAGAGAGAGAGAGAGAGAGAGAGAGAGAGAGAGATCATTCCTCAAATTAACAGATTGTGAAAGAATCAGGATGGAATTTCCCTATACCAGACCCAATCTTTGGGCTCTCTTGTGCTTTGAATGTTCTGAAACAGAAAGGAAATAATCTAAGAAAAAATTCTGTTCTTTGGATCTTTTAAAGCAAGTCTGGCTTCCTTTTTTTTTTCTCTTTTAGACTTGGTATCCAAGTAGTTTAGGTAGAAGGTGATCATTTGGAGCCCTGGCACACTGGAAACCCAAACTACTTTTTGGAGCGTTTTCCACGAAAAGCAGAATCTTGCTTATCTTTCCTCTTTAATAATGTGTATCTGTTCTAGATTGTATTAGTACTTCTTCTCTGAGGATATTGTGGGACATGGAGGGTCCAGTATGTGTCTCCGTTGTTGGGTCATTTTGCCCCAAAGACGGAATCATTATCTGATAAGATATATTTGAGACTATAGTTATGTAACAGAGCATCAAAGTGTCCTTTAAAATGATTGTGAAAATGTACTTTGTCAATGGTCTACTAATAGCCACTTTTTCATGCATCCTCGTAAAGGGGTCATAGCATTCAGTAGTAGTTGTATTCTTAAGAGGAAGGAAAGGGACTCTGTTTTCCTTAGTGTTGCACAGCACTGAGGTTGTTTGCAGAGGTGTCCAGGGTAGTTCTTCACGGTTGCTCCTGGCTGCCTTTGAGATTGTCTTTGGTGTATGGTAACCTGCAGCATGTTGTGCTTTTGGATGATGTGTCACCCTAAAAACTGAAATAGTTTAGGTTACCTGAAAATAGCAAGACTTACTAAAAAATAGTGGTATCTCATTGTAAGTAATTATGTCTCTTTCTAATATCCACGCAACATTTAAATAGGCAATTACAACACTTACGTTGCTTTCAAATAAAATCTGACTGGTCACAAAACAACCAAGAGTCACTGTTGTACATGAGTGAGTGGATATGTATATGTTCTACTGTTAGGATGTAGTGCCACTTCAGCAATATTACTCTCCTACTGAGAATTTGATTCGACAAATCTCCTAAACCTGGTAAGAGCTATTCAAACATTTCTCTTTTTTTTTTCTTTTTTCTTTTTTTCGGAGCTGGGGATCGAACCCAGGGCCTTACGCCTGCTAGGCAAGCACTCTACCGCTGAGCTAAATCCCCAACCCAAGAGCTATTCAAAATACAGTCTTAACAAAGTCTAAAATTAAATCTTACTAGGTCAATCTTGACTCCTCAGAAATAAACTCTTTGCAAAAAACAAATCCCTATATATTTTATAGGTATCACAATTCAGACGTGAAGCAACATGGTATCTTCAATGTACAAAATTCAACAAATATGTGCTCGGTATGCAGAGAATTGTTGAAAACATAGCATGTTATAATTAAGGTACTAAAACTCCATCTGATATGGACGCCAGAATAAGCAAATACTAACTCCAAAGATATCACAAATCGATTCCAAGTTTTTAACATGGAATATTTGAAATATGGTTCTTTTTAACCATGAAATATAGACTATAGACATATGTAGATGTAGAAATTTTAAATTAAAATTAGTGTAATCTTAATAAACATTGTAATATATTCTGTATGAGTAGCAAATTAGACATTGGTAGATTAGTAAAACTTGATCCCATTGGAGCCAGGTCATTCATTAAAGTATTATAAGTTATGGCAAGGTGTCAGGTCATCAAATTTGTGTGTAGGAGGAGAGGCCAGGGGGAGAGCAAAAGGAATCTGAGCAGTAGAAAGAAGTGGAAAAATCTGAGCCTCACCTCTGTGTGGGTGATTGACTGGGAAGGGTCATGGTGAGACTACGAAAGGAGCGATGTACTTGGGTAGATCTCCACCTTATATTTACTGTAAGTCTCCTTCGACTGCAAAGCCAGAGAGTGTGTTTATACTTGCATTATCTCATTAACAGAAAGAAAGAAAACTAAATAGTGGAAATACTTTTTTATAGGTAAAAGCATATTTGGTCTAATTGTATAATTATCCAATTTTAAAAAGTAGGCCAATGAGGTTGGTTTTGTTGTTTTATTTTTTAACTTTTAAACACAACATAAACTGTTAATGCAAGTTACTAAGCAACACTAATTTTGAAATTGTTAGAGTGACTTAATGTTCAGGAAACCAACTGACCCAAATTTCTTATCCTTTTGGAATTTCACAAATGATTAAAAACAGGAATCAGTTAGTCATCAGCAAACTCCACCCAATTTACAGAGCTAAAATAATCTATTCCATATTGAAGTTGTCTCAAATGAATCATGTTTATTTAACATATTTGTTGTTATATATTCAAATAAAATTGTCAGCAGTTTAATGCCACTGTTATTACCATTAGGGGGTAGTAACATTAAATGTATAACATTAGAGAGCTCAGTGAGTGGGGCTGGGAAGGAGCTGGTCATTGAACCTAGGGCCAGGACATGCAAGGCAAGCCCTCTGCTACTGAACTACATTCCAGCCTGTTGTATTTTAACTTGAGATAGAATCTTTCTCAGTTGCCTAGAACCATATTCAACTTCTGATTGTGCTGCCTTGGCCCCCTGTGCAACTGTTATTACAGGCATGAACCACATTACCAAAAAAAAAAAAAAAAAAAAGAGCAGTTTTTAAAACTGAGTTTGTAGTCTAAAACCAAAGATTTAATTATATAATATTTTAAGTATGTAATGCAATATAAACGAAAACTACCAAATGGAAGTAATTTCATCTTAAAATTGAAAGCTTTTTAATATTTTGAATTTTAGAATCTCAAATATACTACTTTGTACAAACAGCCATTCAGTGTTTGTACAAATGGATGTATAAACATCGTACATGCATTCAATAACAATTTGAAAGTAGAACCCTTTGCCACCCAAGACGATAGCAAAATTTTTGTAAGTATTAATTTTTTCCCTTGGATAAAGAGTACAGAAGAAAAATACTAGAGAATCAATGTTAAAGGTACTTTAGAGAGAAAAATGCCAAAAAGGCTTCTAAAAAAGAATATAATGACTTCTCTAAGGAAAGCTTTAGACTAAGCAAATGTTAGAGATTGTCCAGTGAATAAACATACACAACACACACACACACACACAAATATACAAATACACATAAATAAATTTAATTCTATCAAATCTATCTAAATGTAGTATATAAAAATAAGAATATGTCAGAGCAATATAAAGATTGGCTAGAAATTCAGTTTAAATACAAAGAAAAAAATGTAGTTACTAGAAGGTACACATGCTTCACTTCCAACTGGTGTTGCTCCGTACCTACAGCTGTGCAGTTGCAGCATAAATTACATGTGCTGCAGTCATCCGTATACATACCTCTTGACCCACTGCAAATCTTGGCAACCCTGTAATAATGTGGCAGTGTTCACTGTACCATGGCATCTGTACTTCTTTGGTATTACTGGCACATATTAATCATATCAAAACAAGAAAAGAGCACAACATAAGTGAGTATCAGTTTGGTTGGTTCTAATGTAGCATGAAGTACAAATGAAAATGGCAGGGGTTCATCTCAGTCTGTGGCAGCAGTTGACTTTGAAGAAAGCCTCAATATCAGTAGGTTATACATTGTTACAATGCTCCACATGCATAAGAACCCACTGGTCAGAAAGATATGGGTGGACTGTCCCATCATGATCTGAGTAGTTAATCATCAAGGAAACCTGATGAATTAAACCTGTACAAAGAAAATAGTATACTCAAGGTAGTAATGTCAAGTTGTCTATTCAAAGAATTAATATGACTGAGAAATTAAATACCTATGAATAATCTTCATAGAAATTTACAGGTGAAAAGATTTCAAGAAAACTTTGAAAACTATGAATCTCAAACTCCTAAAAGTATAGTCTATTGAGTTGCCAGTAACAATGATGAAAATTTGTTCATAGGGATGAGGAGAAGATAGGTAAGAACACTTGTTTTGTATACATGAGGACCTGAGTTCAAGTCCTAAGCTCCCATGTAAAGGTCAGATGTGGCTGCATGTGTAAACCCCAGATTTTTCGCAATAGAGACAAGCAGGCTGGCAAGCCTGGGGGAAAGGGAAAACCTTCTTCCCTGTACCTATCTTCAAAGGAATATAGAAGAGAGTGAGGGAAGAGGATGCTGAACATTCTGCCTTGGCCTAGGCATACATGGGCATGGACACACTTATGCACATGATGTAGCAGATATACAACACACACGAATTGTTTAGAGCAAATGTTCTGGTATTGGTTGAAGATTTGAATGTTTAAAATTGGGGGTTGTTGTACTACTGATCAACATATACTATAAATACATTCTAGTCCTTCATAGTCATAAACAAATGTCAACTAGAAATGCCATTGACTTATAAACTTGACCATGCAAGTTTTTGTCAGAAAGAAGAAGAGGATGATTTTCTCTACCATATAACATGTCAACAATTTAGTCTTGGTTGTTTTCTTTGTGATTGTTGTTGTTCGTCTCAAATCAAGATGGAAATTATTCTAAACATAACAGTGACTCAACCCTGTGGCCCATGCCTAAGAAAATACATTTTTTCTCTAGAGCTGATAATATTGTCAGTGACTTCCAGATTGTGAAGCAAAACAGCATTTCAGACCACCTAAACTTTATAAAAACCTCTGTCAGCTCTGAGGAGATCTTCATTTTGCAAATCCCCCTCACTCAGTTGAGGCAGGTTCTGTAGAACCTACTTTTGTCAGTGATCAATCTGTACTGGTTCTTCACTCTTGCTTCTATTACTTTACCTTTTCCTGATACTGTAGGATAGATCTTAACCACCTAACACTATTCAAACAGCCTTACACCACATCATTTGACATCACGTCCAAACTCCTCTATGCCTTCTCTCTAGGTATTTGGAGTATATGCTGTTACCATTTAATGCCCAACTTCTGGGGCTGTGGACAATACTCACCTGCTGTGGACCTCTCACCTGCTGTGGACATGCTCACATCTCCTGATGATCAAAGGGTCTCAGGAGCCCTAAGAACTGCAGTTCAGTTCACAATGATGTGCTTAGACCATCGTCAGTATAGCTCAATAACTCTAATTTTTATTTCTGAAATTCAACATATAATTATGTTCAGTGCTAACAGATTCTAAAACATTTAAAGACAGTTATTTCATGTGGAAACACTCAAATAGCCATTTTGTATGAAATAATACAATCTTAAGTATGAAGTTTTGCATTTGTTTACCATTTTTAATTGTTGACAAAAATTATTTCAGATTGAAATCTAAATATTAAGAAATTCCAGATATCTAACATTAACGTTCATAATTTACTAATCTCATTGTGCACATGAAAAATTATCAGTAGCTAATTATTTTCAGATAAAATTTTAAAATAAGTTTTCTACTTTCTATACCAGTGTGTTTTCAAAAGCACGTGATGTGGTGAAATTTCAAATGATATGCATGGCATAGGAATTGTTGAAGACATGCCAATTAATAGCAGAAGATCGTATAAGTAAGATGACACCTACGATAAGATTTATAAAAAATACCAGCAATGCCTTCTTTTAAAATACATTCTCAGTATTGAAGTGATTACTCAGTAGGAAAAAAAACACATATACACATGCGTGTGCCCCCCACACATAGAATTAACATACATAAAATGCTTTTTCCATAATTTTATTTATTAATGACAACCGTTGAAAGGAAAGTGTTGAAAGGAAAATAAAAATCTATTAGTATGTTTATACACAGGTGTGTAAAGTTTTATCTACTTATGTATTCTTCATGAAGGATTCTCTTATTGCTTTTCTCTAGAATTTGTTTCCTATAGAAAATTGCTGGGATTTTTTTCCATTGCTTTGGTTTCTGTCTTGACCTGAATAATCCTATCAACCAAATCGTCATGTATTGGTGAGAATTAAAGCTGTTGGAGGGATTTTTATCTCAACAGCATTTTAACCACTTCATCCATCAGTATGCGAGTCTCAGTTTCTGCATATAGAACTGTAGAGAGCCATTAATGACCCAGACAGTTTGAACACTTGATACCTTAGCTTGTCCTTCCATGCTCTGGTCTGCCTCAAGTGTGCTATATTTTATGCCATATGCTGTAAATACGCTGCCTATCTTTTGTAAACTAACTTATCCAATTACACAAATAATGAATTCCCGTTAATGAGACTTTGTAATATACATCATTGTCTTATTTTTGGCAGTTTGTGGTCTAGGTTGTAATGGTGGTAGTAAGTATGAAGAAATACTGTAATTCTAGAGACTGAAAGCATTTTTTTTCAGTTGAAAAGACTATTTGTTGCATGAGTATGAGGATCTCAGCTTGAATGCCTAGCACCCATGGAAAAAGCCAGATGTGGCACATGCCTGTAACTACAGCACTGTGGGAGGTGGAAACAGGAGGGGCTTGGAGCTTGCTGGCTACCAGTTTGCCCCACATTCAGTGAGAGCTTACGCCCTAGGGAATCAAGGGAGTTCATCAGAGCACCTCAGAAAAACCACCTCCTGTTTCCTCACATGTTTACGATCAGACACTACCCACAGCACATTCACATGTAACACACACACACACACACACACACACACACACACACACGTTTGCATGCACACACATTCATGAAAACACATTAAAATAAATGATTCTATGATTTTATGATAAGTGTTATAATTATTCTATGGAATGTTTAATACCTAATGATTCATACTTTCATCTTTTCCTTTCTAGTTTGTAAAAGTGTATGCAATTTCCATATAAATATTAGAATCACTACTTAATTTGAAAAGCTAATCTCAAATTAAAAAAATTCTGTGCTTAATATGTTGTGATTTAATTTATTCCTCAGGCTTTTCAAGGTTAACAGTGAAATTTATACTTCCTTTATAAAAGGTTTGATTTCCAGAACCCACTAAGAGAACTCCTGAAAATTGACCTCTGACCTTCACATATGTGACACCTATTCACCCACACTGACACCTTTCCGTCTGTTGCCATCCTCCTCCCCTTTCTTTCTCCCCCTTTCTCATGCACACAAATAAATAAAGTATTTAAAGGCTCCAGCAGTGCATACAGATATAACATGACTAAAGCCCTGGAGAAAAGCATGGATTCTGACCCATGCCTGCAGAATTCTGACTCAAAAGGAATTTCTGAGGTTTAAGGTCAAAGAAGGGTGTTCCCTATGAAAGCAGAAGTGCCTGGGATCTTACAAGGCTCCCAGCATACTTCTCATATGCTAGTTCTTACCTGGATCTTGTCACATGGTATGCTCTTGGAAACTTAGGACATACACTTAATGGTTTTGTGCCATATTTATACTTGGATGGAAAAACAGTGATTTAAAACAACCAATAATAATATTTGTAATTACTTTTGAATACTGGAAAGAAAATGTATCTGGTTAGGTTTTTAAGCATGAATCATTGTTATTAAGGAGATTTAATTGTTACTGAAAAGTTAGTAACATTTAAACATCTTAGCATAGATGCCTATAATCTCTTCACTTTTGTAAAGTTTTCCCCTTCAAGGCCTTTCTTGCACTATACAATGAGATGCTGATTTAAGAGAGCCAGGCTGGGATATAGCTCAGTAATAAACCATTTGACCGGAGAGTATAATACATATTCCCATTGGTAGTTAGAGTAAAGGATAGGAAAAGACAAATTAAGAGATACAGATGTGCTTTTGATGGGAAGAGAATGTGTAATTTGATATTGATAATCAAATGGTCATATTTTATAATATTGCACCTACTCATGTTTACTTTTTAACTAAAATAATGCAATTCTTTACAAAATTTTACTTGAAACAGCTAAACATATAAAGAAATAAAATAAAATACACCAAGCCATTTTTATATAGCGAGATTGCTTGGGTTTAAAATGGGAGTATTTCTGAGGCAACCTTGAGTTGATTCTAAGGTCTTCATGGAGAAAAAGGCAAAATGCTGTTTCTCTCACCTGTTACCCACACAGTGTCTCAAGATCCATCAATCAGAACGAGAAGATCAGAGCTATCTTCTAATTATAAATGCTAATATTTTATTTTCGTATTTATGCTCATTGTTAGTGTATACAAAGTTAATGCCTGATGATGAAATAGTTTATTTAACCTGCTTGTTTTTGGATTAACAGTGGCAATGAACATATAGGTAGTACCTCTATATAGATACTAATTATCTATGATAAAGTACACTTGGATCTTTTTCATATGACTAAATGTAATATACCATGAAGATGACCTGTACATATTATTGCCTGTATTTAAAGGGATTAAATTTTGGCAGTGCAAATTCTTTGTCATTTCATTAGTTATATTTTAAATTTTATCCTGATCCTGATTCTATGAAGTTGTAAGTTTGAAAGTTTCTTTTCTCTTAGCATTACAAGTACATGGTTGACGTCAATATTGATGTAGAAATAATCTTTTAAGTTGTTTCTCTTTAATATCTCATTAGCAAAAAATAGCCTCACATCAGTGAACAATACTTACTTTTAGAACATTTTCTTCTCTTAAAAGTCATTTTATATACATTTTCTAGGAAATTCTGAAAGTAAAAACTTTGAATTGAATATAAACCATTAAACTTGAAAGAAAGTTGGAACCTGTTTCAATAGATGCCCTTTCTACTGCATACTAACTCATTTTAGAGAATAGCATGCAGTCCCTTTGTGTGGTTTTTTAACATACGAAAGGTACAGTGCAGCTAAGGATCATGTCAGGTTCCTAATGTCCCTTACTGTTTTGTAGATAGAAAATTCAGAACTCCCTATTTAGCTGTTGTGTAGAATGTATACACTCTGCACCCGGGAGGCACTTCTGAGACACAGCTTTTATGCATTCGACAATGAACTATGCCCCAGAAAATCTTGGCAAATATTTCTTAACCTAGACAGTGTTGAAGACACCCATTCATTCCTCTTGTGATATATTTATTTATTAAATCTTGCACACACAAGAAGAAAATAAATCAGGTAGTGAAAAATAATCCAGGTAGGAGTTGATTAAAGAAAAGTTGTACTGGTGCTGCACAGATGCAAGGCATCTTATTGGTAAAATCAAAATTTGTCATTGAGTCCTACGCACCTGGATTGCATTTTCTTTAGATCCCTAGCAGCAGTCTCAGTGCTGTTCATGCACCTTGTACGAACAGCTGAAATTACTGTTTTCCCATTCTGGGTTTTGGTTCTTTTCATTGTCTATTGCTAGACTCTTTAATGCATTTGATGCTGTCCTCCTACAGTCCTAGTAAAGATGAATCTATTAGTATCCAAGACTCCTCATATTTTAAACTCTGGGCTAGTTGATTGCCTCATGCATAAATCTTTTCTTGAGATGTTGACCCATTGTCAAATTCAAAGTAGACAGACAGCACTGGAACAGCTTTCCTTTGCTCAATTCTTTGAACGTGTTTAATTCCAGTCTCCCTTTTGTACATCCTTTTTCTTTAATACTTCATTTCTTTTGCTCTGTTCTGAAGGGGTTGCATTGCTATTCCCATACATATTATTTGTATTATATTTTGTGTATTGATTGTATTTTATGTATGTGATATATGTACTATAATCTTTGCTTTCTCAATTTAAAATTAACTTTAAACATAAATTTATGTATCATCTCTCCACTTATTAAATTCTTTCTTTAAAATTTTTGCATACAATGTAATTTAATGCAACAGTTTTTTGTTGCATATAATATTCATCATCCCTGACATGTTATCTGATTACATGAAGCTTGTGCATGTGCTTATGAGTGTTGTATCTGATAGGTGCAGTGATATGAGGTATATACAAGTGTGTCATTATGGCTTTTGTGTGTGAGTGTATGTGTTTTGAAATTGTATGTTATTACTATTCTGGATAGATGCAGGTGCTTGTCAAACAGCTGTAGAATAGTGTTGTTCTGTGATTGGTACAAATATACAGATAATTCTGATTTGAGCCCAAGTTGTTTTTCTATTTCTTTCTAACACTAAAGAAATGGAGGATGTAGTCTAAATTTTCAAGGAAAAACAAAGTCGTTTTATAATCATGGGAATAATATATATATATATATATATATATATATATATATATATATATATATGAGAAAGAAAGGAAGGGCAAGAAAGGAAAGCTCTGGCCACCTTCCTGAGAACATCTAAATAATGAATGACTCAGGGCCTGACTTGATTGTTAGTGCCATATCTGAAGTACTCCATGGTTTATCACGACTCCCCGTACATACCATTTCTATTGTGATTGCGGCCAGCCTCACAGGGCACTAGGGAGTGCCAATGGTTTAACTTTGTATGTGTGGCATGCAGTTTTTGCTACTTGCAGGAGTCAGTACACAATATCATATAATGTATGTCCCTTGACTGAGAGGAAAGCAGCATTCTAAGTTCAGCTCATATACCATGTGATATGGTTTTGCATCCCTGTGAAGTGGTAAACATCCTAATCTGGGTCTTCATAAGTTGTAGACCATCCGTACACAATTACGAGAAATAGAAAATTTTGGAGAACAGTTGTATCTTGAAAGCATTTTTGTTATTGTTTTGTTCTTGGTTATTTTTGTTGTCTTTTGATGAATCCATTATTTTATTCAAAATAAACAACAACAAAAGAAAATAACAATAGCAATAAAAAGCAAAAACAAGCTTTATTGAGGGGAAATTTTCTTTGTTTCAGTATATGGTGTTTAGTTTTGTATCTTCCAGGATGTACAGGCTTATTTCAAGTATGGGACTCAATCACTCAAAGATAGGATATATTCCCATCGGGATCTTCTAGGTTGGAGGCTAACATGATAAGCAGGGGACTGCCATGCAGTGGAAAGCACCAAGAAACATGCTCACTAGCCCAGCTCCTTATTTAGAATACTACTCAGATCAGACAAAGCAAGACACAGTGACTTCAGTAGGAAATGAATGTGAATTCTTAAAATTCAATGTAATTCTTTTTTTTTAAAGGTTGCTCTCAACTGTTTATTGCTAAGCTGTCATCATACAAGCCATATGAAAATACTTTACATATAGCAAAAATAAACTGCATGAGACTGGAGATTAAAATTATTTTGCATAGAAATGTGATTAGCTGATCATTTTGTGGTATCTCCTAATTTCAAGCTCCTTGAAATTTTATTTTTGACTTTAGAAATAACACATCACGAAAGTTTGAAAAAGGTTAAGCTGGATTTCTTTTGCTATAGCAATATAAAAGCACCCTTACATGAACAAAATTCACATTATCAGGGACAATGCTTCACTGATCAATTACCATCTTATCTATTGTGAGGAAACTTGCAGACAGCCATGAAGCCCATTTGGAACTCACTTTTGACAGGAATCAAAGTTGTAGAGTCACTTAAGTTGTTTTGAAGCATTCTTTTTAGTTGCACCAACTACATAGGTGTGAAATTTTTCTGTATGTTAAGTAGATTGCTCAAAGTTTGAGAATTATGTAGTTAACTATAGCAAAAAAACAATACTAATTTATGACAAATAGATGTGGAATAGATATGTCTTATACTGTTCTTTTTAGGATACCATCAATCAAGAAATTGTCATGTTAGACATTGAATAATCTGGCTTATTTAATATAATTGCAAAACATAAATCCAAGGAATTTAGATAACAATAGATTAAAATTATTCCATATTTTTGTATGATTTGTTTCAAATATCTGAATTCACATATGATATGGGGAACATTCCTTAAAAGCAAGCGTATTTTTGTCTGCATGAGCCAAAAAGATGTAAGATCAGTCCTGGTCAAGATGTTTTAACTTAGAAGGGCTGGAGAATTGATTAAGGGCATACTTTTAACCAGCAGTGTCCTCAAAATTTAGTTAAAATTGTTTTTTTTTTCTTTTTAACTTCTTAAGGCAGATTAGTTCCCCAAATCTAAAATTCTGTGGTTAAATCTACTTTTCCTTTTTAAAACTGCACATCCCAATTGTTTTTTCAAGGTCTACTCAGATAATTCTATGATCTAGATGATTACTAATTCAAAAGTTGAGTCAATATTTAACCTGGAAACTAAGAAAAGAGAGGGCTTATTTATGCTGTTGAATTATAATACAAAGCTTTTAGAGAGAGGAACTTTGTTTTTTAGAAATGATATGAATTATGGCATCTACTAGAAAGTTCTGACCATGAAATTGTGATCATTTTACTTCAGAGATTCAGTAGGACATGAGTCACAAAGCCTAACAGTAAGCTAGATCCACAAACCCACATGTGAGGAGAAATATTAGTTCTTAAAGCTTTTCTCTACTGTGCACATATGTGAGAACACACACACACACACACACACACACACACACACACACACACATGCACACACGTAAAAAAATAGCCTTTCTTAAAAAATGCAAAGTGGTAAACTTTAATTGGATATGTAATTAGAAAACATTTCTGTATGGGACAGGGCCTTGGGTGTCACAAACTGTCAGCAAGCTTGTGAACTGGAGCATCACCTTGACGTTCTACTCCATTCTGCCTCCATCGCTCCAGGGATTCCTCTATGATAGGCATACTGTCATTCAACCATATCTCCAGCCCTAGGAAAAAACTCTCGCTAAATATTTTTAAATTTAAACTAAATGTATTACTTGTGAGCCATGCGGTATTCTGATATGTGTATATAAATAATGTTTAAATTATGTGTTCTTTAGTTCTTGAGTTTATGAGCCTGTGTTATTTCTTTACCATGGTGAGTTATGCTATAAAATCCTCTGGCACTGGCTTTTCTCTGCTTGGTTTTTTACATAACATAACTTCCAGGCTCATCTACATTCCTGCAATTGTCAAAAATTCATTATTGTATTGTTTGAGTTTCAGTCCCCATTGCTTACATATCATGTTTTCTCTCTGCATCCATCACTGGTTGACTACTTAGTTTCTAGCCTGACTGTGAAGTGTTGTGGTAGACATAGCACTCCAGACATGTCTTCAATATTTCTTCCTTTGGATCTTTTTCCAGTGTGACTGCTGTGTCCTTCAGACATAATAATTTCAATTCACTGAAGAATTTCCATTTCTGCTAAAAGTATATAGTAGTTCTTTTTCTCCACCCCACCCCTAGCATTATAGTCATTCATTCTAACTTGAGTGAAAGAGATTCAAATCCTGGTTTTAATTTTGATTTCCCTGGTAATTAATGGTATTTTTACATTTTCATTTGCCTATTGGCAATTTTATGTTTTTATTTTATTTTTTTTAACAGTCCAGCCATTATCCCCCTTAAGGTTTGCCCTCTAACAGTTCCTCATCACATTAATCCTCCTTAGTCTCCAAGAGGATGTCCCCACTTCCCCCACCCCATCAGACCCCAACCTATCAGGCTTCCCCATTCCCTAGGGTTATTTACCCAGAGGAAGGGATGAACTGAGATCCTTACCCAAGCATCATGAATGCATGGCTTAGCCTGAGCCCTGAGTATTTCTATGTAACTATCTCTAGGTCTAGGTCTGGAAGGTTCTGGCCTCTGTATAATCTAATCTTCTGCAAACCTGGGCATTTGAATACTTCAGTTTCTAGTCTCCTTCTGCCAACATATGCCTAGAATGTGTCAGCCTCCAAGACTTAACAGCTGAATAAACTCACCCTTTCTAGATCTTTCTGAAGTCTGACTGGCCAATTCAAACTTTTCTCCAAGATGACTGAATCAAATTGGCTTCTCTTGACTTCTGATTGAATTGCTCTGCTTTGAAAGACTGCCTCTGAACTCCATGGACTGAACTGCTCAGAACTCAACTGCTCTACTCTGAGCTGAGCTCAACTGCACTCAACTGAATGGTAACAAATTGAACTCTCTCTCCCTCAGTTACTTTTTAAGTAGCCTCTTTCCTATCTGTTCAAGTGAGACTTGGATTTATCCTTTCTCTGACTCCTCCTGCCAAATCTTTTCTTTGTGTGCCCCCTCAATTAGACTTCATTGTTTGGGATTAAACGTGTGTACTAAAGGCATGTCTGTATTGCTGCCAGATGGATTAAAGTGTATGGTCTTTCTGCATCCTAGGTAGATCATATCTTTGGATGTGATTCCTTGCAGGAGCAGCCATGTTGCTGGATTAAATTGCTCTACGCTTCTTTATGCATTTTTGATTAAACTTTTTTCCATAATATGTATTCTGATCATAGTTTCCCTTTCTTAACTCTTCCCAGATCCTTCCCACTTCCCCACCATTTTCTAGACTTTTTTGTCTCATATTGCTTTGTTTGGGCTCCCCATCCCCATCCCCATCCCCATTCCCACCCCCACCTCCACCCTACCCTTACTGTGTTTCCACTCATTTTTCCTCTGCTTTGCTGCCCCTCCCAGCCCAAATCATAATATCCTGAAACATTTTTGTTATTTTCTTCTAGTGTTTTTGTTATTTCATATCTCACAATTAAGTACTCTATACATTTGGAGTTGATTTGGGGTGCTGATATGATAAAGATCTGGTTTTGTTCTTGTAAAGAGCGTCCTTGGGTATTTTATGTTGCCTGACTTGCTATGGCACAAGTCAAAGTTTGTGTTATAAACCATGAGCTTCGTTAGTTGACACTCACTTTGTATCATAGTCAAAAGTCAACTTGAATTTTATAGTAACCACTTAGTATACAGTGTAAATTGATGACATGCGTCCCTGGAAGTCCCTTACTTCATGCAGTTCACTAGATAAAATCTCTTAATGGAGATGTAAAGTTTATATTCTAGAAAAACATCATCTTATGCCCTCTGGAAATATTGAAAAATGCATAGGGTCATCTCTGCTTTTGTTTGTCTTCAGCATCCTGTTGCTGGATATATACTTAGTTACTTAGTTAACTGAGTATGATTGTCATGAGCGTCTCAATAACAGGTAGGAAAGGCATCGTTAATTTGTGTTTATCATAATGGATCAAGCTTTATCTAATCACTTCCTGTTGAGGCTTACTTTAATTGAGAAGGGAGGTGTTAGAAAATGAAGACATTATATATCTTTCTTCAGTAAAATCCTTAGGAATTGTAATTTTTAGATGAAATTGTTAAATGCAGTATATCTATATCCTTTGCCAAATTGTCTCCTACAGTGAATGGGACAGCCTGTACTTCCGGCAATGCTTCTTAAAGTTTTCCTGCCACCTGCGTTTCTCAACCAAGACATTTTCATAAAATCATGCTTATGTAGGTTTATAAAATAGGTCTACAAATCAATTATAAATAATAAATCATAATTGCTTTTAAAACAGTTATTAGGAAAACAGCTTTGCCATATATTAATGGCAAGAGCAACTATTTACAGAAAAACACCTAATAAGGTATTTGTCTTTATATGAAAGGTTAGCATTTACAAGGCTAAGGTTTTTATTTGCCATAAAACTAGGCTACTCTGTGCTACACTGTGTGACCCTGTCTCTTAAATAAATGAATAAATAAATAAATCTTAGCTGAACATTTGCTATTACAGAGCATATAGAATACAAAGCATCACTGTTTTTCAAATTTTCATCAGTACTTTTATAATTATCAAATGTCACTTCACATAAATGCAGAGTACAAAGATGCAGAGTATAGTCAGAGACATTTCAGAAATTGCTAGAAATTTTGTCCTACTTCCAAACCAAAATATAGTAGTTTCTCTTTTAAAGAAAACTGAAACTGCAGTTTTTAAAATCCAACATTATAATAATATTAAATTGATATTTATTTACAACTTGCTGGTACTGAAAATTATTCCCTCCATTTCCCATAATTAAATAGTTATGTTTCAGTAATTATATGGCAGAAATTTGGTATGTTTGTTGAACACATGGCAGGTCATAACATAATAGTCTCAGGTATGAGTAGAGGTATTTGAGACAATGTTAATTGGCTTGCACTATGAAGGCTTGTAAAGTGTGGAGTCTGTATATCGGATTCAAAACCAAGACTGCTATGGACTCAAACAATGCAGGAAAAGTGAGCACTTTCAGAAACACTTTATGAGCTTGACTTTGAATTAAAGTATGGCTGTTATGTATTCAGAATACTCTTATTGTCAATTTTTCAGTTTCTACATTTAGTAATAACCAATAGTATAAGAAGGAGTTGTAGTGTACCTATTTCTCTATCTATGTAAAACCTTTATAATCTATTTATCAGCGCTATTCGGTGTATTTAACTGCTTCCTAATTCCTTATAGGTTATTGCATGTGCTTACATTCTATCGTTAGGCCGCTCTCGCCTCGGTTCTCTCCTTGCCCCATGTGTTTTTCTGTGGCACGCCAGCTCTGCATGTGTCTGTGGAGAGAATACTACAGCACTCTATCGCATCTTGTTCTCCTGATGTTTATCTGTTTATTAAGTCTTCTACCTTTTTATATGTTAAGAACTTATCTTAGGAGTCATTCTAGGCTGTGCCAATTGTGCTTCCAGTTGTCATGGTCAGACAGTAGCCCTGTCACTGCACTTTGGAGTCAGAGTGTAATTTGTTGTAATTCTGGCTGGAGAGCCTATGTGGAAAACAGACTTTGACATTGCTAATGGAAACTAACAAACAAAGCAGATAGAAATAGAAATACTTCACAGTCCTTCATTGATCCTCAATTGAGAGGGTAAAAGAAACATGTATGAAGGGGACTGGAGAAATTGCTCCGTGGTTTAGAGTACTGACTGCTTTTCCAGAAGTCCTGAGTTCAATTCCCAGCAGCCATATAGTGGCCCACAGAATCTGCAGTGTGACCCAATGTCCTCTTCTGGTGTGTCTGAAGAGAGCTCCAATGTACTCACATACATAAAATAAACAAATACATCTTAAAAAAAGAAAGAAACACCATGAAGAATATTTATAGCACTCTCTATAAAACTAATGCATAGTAATTACTTCTACTCAAATAAGGTGAGAGAGCAGTAGCATATTTATTTTTTAGGGCTGCTTGGTACCCTATAGTTGTGAAATTATTCAAGTTACAAAGTGAAGCTATTTAAACTTGGCATCTTTCAGTTTCAAATGATCTAACAAATCTTAACTCTCCACTATTTGTAATATATTTTTCTATATATATACATCATTTTATTTATTTATTTTTACAAACATGATATTTAAGCTTCAGTATATATAACTTGTAATAAAATTCATAGAGCAGGGTGCTATCAAAATCCCATCTACTAAACTTTGGATATTTTAATATTTGGAAAGTCTTAAACATAAGTATCCTCCCAAAATAATTATATAAATTTTCAAATTTATTGATTGTACTGTTTCCTGAATTAGAATAAAAATCTTTCAGAAAATACAGGACCTTCCTTTTTTACCAGTTCTTCTAATATCTTTTAAATTAAAACTTAAATTTAAAAACTGATCTCACATCTGCATTAATTAAACACTAGAATAGTAGAACTTTTTCTCACATACTTAAAATAAACTACCTACATTTAAACAAACATGTTAATTGGTTCGTTTCAGCCTAATTCAGTCACTTTCCTTTTCTATTAGAACATGGTAAACTACACGTGGGGAGATATGCTTATATTCCCACTCCTAGGATGCTAAAGCATAGGAATCTGACATTCAAGCCCCAACTACCCACATAGCAAAGCCCGACTGGCTCCTCAGCCTGTCCCGGCCATGAGAAGCACACTCTCATTACTGTGTGCATCCATTCCTGATATTGCTCATTGCACATATGCATTTATGTGCAGATGGAGTTTATGATCTCTTTTTTGTGAGGTTGGGTTCTCATGTCCCTCTGTCCCGTACTAGGTTTCTAGGTCTGTTTCCCTTGGTGGTTCTTTCATGTGTTTTTTCATGATCCTAGCAAACTGAGAATAGTAGATCTTGGCAGCTTCAAAACTAGCAATGAGGTACAGACAAAGCTGTCTATACTTAGGGAAATAGTATACCATCCTTCATTAATGTTCTGGTTTTATTTTCTACAACTATCACTGATTTCCTGCTTTTTGAGCTTTTGAGTTTAATATGCCAATCATGTTTGATTTGTGACTGTAAAATTTTGCAGAAGATGATCTATAAAATGCCACATGGCCAAAATGCTGATACATTTGACATGCAAGATTTGCTGTCTTTGCTGTAGGACTTCATTGTGACTCACTCAGTAGAGAGGATATTGTCTGTAGTTCTTCCCTTCAAAAATATTGAGGCAGAGCGCCTTGTTTTGCCAAGCTTGCTGTAGAACAACTGTTCTGAAGCACACAGGTGGAAGTGCCAGGCAAGCGTTTGGAAGCACAGCTGCCGTTTTAAAATCATCTTTTCTTCTACGTGATTTTCAAAGATTACTAAATTTCACAATAATGTTTTCTCTGTAAACATAACGAATTACTAACCACTCTGCCAGCACAGCATGTTTTCTCTTTAAACAGTTTCTTCTACAATTTCTAATTTTTCTTGATGTAACTTCAAAGACTTTCGTCAATATGGTCACAATTCTTAGTCTATAATAATACCTGTTCTCCTTCTGCATGCTGTATATTATCTGTTCATCTTCGTGCCTTTCTAGTTCCCAGTGAGCATGGTTTTTCTCAACTTTATAGATTTGTTTCATGAGACATCAGGGTTCTGACAATGAATTATTTATCTAAATTCTATTATCTCTACACCTAAATTTCTGTTTTGCTAGAGTGTACCATTTTAACCTCATGTTTATTAGTTCTTAAGTCCTAGTCTCTTGGGATTTAGAACCTGTTTGTACCCCACTCGGCTGCTCTTTCTGCCCTCTGTTTATGCACAAGAAATAGTTAGTTACACAGCCACATACACAAATACATACACAAGTCACACACACACAAGCCCATATACATACACAAATGTCCCATGGTACTGTAAGTGTAAGGGTGGTTGAAGGGCACATGGAAACATCCCACATTCCTGTGAACTCTGGCTGCTTAGCAAACAATAGTAATAACCCACGATAATTTCTTCTGGGAGCATTCAGGATGCTTGGGCACGCCAAAGGGAACTGTACTTTCTCAAACTAGGCAATGCCTTCTGTGAAACTAGTAACTAACTGAGATGTGAATAATAAATAATGGTAAGGCAAAAGTGTGAGTGTGTAATAGAATATCTAAAGGGAGAGTTGAAATCAGATGCAGATCTACTTGAAAAGAGAAATCAACTATGAAATCATCAATTGATAATTGTGTGTCAGCAGGTGATATAACCAGACACTTTGATTTTGAGTTTTTAGGTCTGGTATTCAAGTCCATGTTGAGATTGTGAGAAATGTGACTTTCTGCCTAGCATAACCCATTTGTAAGTTACCCACTGAGTTTGTTTCTTCTAACCACAGCTGCATAGTCAAGACAATGGAAAGGAAGCCCTGCTGAAGTTTCCAACGAGGTTAGAATAGGTTTATTTAGTGCAAGTCTTTTGCTGTGTATATGGAAAGTAGGCTTGCTTAATGAAAATGTTGGTCTTGATTCTTAGACAGCCAAGGTTCCTCTACCCTCTTACAGACCCCCCACTAATATTGCTTATGGGATTTCTCTATCCCTATGCTATTCTGATTAATACACCATTCAGTGGCCTGTTCCTGAATTTACTATTACAAGGGGCTTTCTCTAGTATATTATGAAGTCTTAGGTATAAATTAAATATTAATTTCTTTTTGTGCCAATTTATAGTTGTGTGTATAGTTTCCCTTTTTATTGGACATTTTATTTATTTACATTTCAAATGTTATCCCCTTTTCCGGTTTCCCCTTTGGAAACCCCATATTCCATTCTCCCTCCCCCTGCTTCTATGAGAGTGCTCCTACCCAGCCACCCACCCACTCCTGCCTCCCCACCTGGGCATTTCCCTACACTGGGGCATCAAGTCTTACCAGAACCAAGGGCCCCTCCTCCCATTGATGTCCAACAAGCCCATCCTCTGCTACATATGCAGATGGATCCATGGGCCCTTTGATATGTACTCTGTGGTTGGTGGTTTAGTTCCTAGGAGCTCTGGAGGGTCCGGCTGGTTGATATTGTTGTTCGTCTTAGGGGTTTCAAACCTCTTCAGTTCCTTCAGTCTATTCTCTAACTCCCCCATTTTGGACCCCATGCTCAGTCCACTGACGTGTAGTTTTCAAATGTTCCACTTCATTTTAATTTTAAACTGTGTTTGTGATGTATGCATGTGTGTACATGTGTGTGGTTGGGGTACTTGCCTCTATGGGTGTGTTCATCTATCTAAGTATATATGGAGGCCAGAGGTTGAAATGTTTTCCTCAGTCCCTCATCTGCCTTATATTTTGAGATAGAGTATCTCACGAAATTTGTACTCATTATTTACACTGCACTGGCTAGCAGTAAACTCTCCAGGAATACTGCTGTCTGTTTCTAAGCACTGGAATTGCAGGTGTGCACTGCCATCACATGACTAATGCATGGGTGCTTAGATTCCTGTGAGTTTAAGGACTGGGCTACATCTTATTCCAGGACAGCCTGACCTACAAAATGATACTGTTTCAAAAGAACAAAAATAAATAAAACATCCCTGCCGCCTTAGGAAACCCCACACAATCACTTTATCTTTCATCTATTTAAAAGAAAAACATTTATACAAAATCTTATATCTTAGAGTTTCCACATAAAAATGATCAATATATTAGTACTTTGCTTTAGCACCACACTAACAGGATTTGTTAAAATATTTTACTGTGTAGTGATTAATTTAATTGAGAAGCTTGATCTGCTCTTGATATAGGTAGAATATTACGGCAGTTTAATCTTCTCCCCAATATAAACCATTAGCAGAATTACTCCCTGTACTGGATGTACCCTAAAACAAGTAAAAGATAGCAAAATAACTAGACTGATCTTCCATCCTGGATCAATAGACCTATGTAGGATGGACTGTACTAGGTAGTGATCTTTAGTTGTAGCAGTTCATATATTATTTTTCTTATTTTTCGACAGTTCCTCATCTGGATTAACAAAATATTGCATGTGACTCATCCGAGGCTTTTTTTTTTTTACTTATTTAAGATTGCATTCAGCCATCTACTAAAAATAGTACAAGCAGCTAACTGAGACAGACACCCAACTATTGGACTGAAGTCAGGGACCTCTATGGTTGAATTAGATAAAGGACCCCTGAGCTCTCTCAGCCATGGAGCCACCAACCAAATAGCATATACTAGCTGGTCCGAGGTCCCTGTTACTTATACAGCAGAGGACTACCTGGTCTGATCTCAGTTGAAAAAAGATGCACCTAACCCTTGAGAAACTCGAGCCCCCAGGGAGTTGGGAAGCCTGGCAGTGGAAGGGAACATCCTCTTAGAAGCAGGGGTTGGGGAGAGGAATAAGATAAGGAACTGTGGGAAGGATACCCAGAGTGGGCAATGGCTGAACTGGAAAAAGCAAAAGTAATAAAAAAAAAATAGGACAGTTATACCTGTGACTAAAACAGTCAGAATTCCTTTCCAATAATGGGAGAAAAACAGCAAAGTAGAAGCTTATACACCAGACAGTTTGGGAAGATGACTGGTTGGGGCGGGGGGTGTAATAAAGAACCATGGAAGTATGGGTAGCTATCAGAAGCATGACTGTTGAAGATTTCCCTGATGAGATAAATGACATGTGCATGTGTGGCAGGGGTGATGACATAGGAACAGCAGAGAAGCTGAGCTCCTAAGCCAGAGATCAGCAGGAAACAAATTCTAAGTGAGAGCAACCTGGCATGTTCCAGTAACTAAATAAGACCTGAGTCCCTGGAGAGTAGCAGACTGTGGGGAAGGTCATGAGAGACAAGGACAGAGCAGAGGTGAGCAAAGTCCTGGTGGACCTAAAAGTCTCAGTGGAGTCAAAATTAAACTCTAAGCTGGCAAGGAAACATTATTGATTTTTTAAAGGCAAATGAAGTATCTACATGTTTGAAATATAGGAGTGGAGGATAAATAAGAGGGTGAGGTGCATAATTAATATTTCTCGGTGGACTTGTTGGGAGATAGTGACAGTTTAGAGTATAAGGACGTGTTTGTAGACAGTGAATCCATTCATGATAGATTTTTATATTTACAACCATAGAGGCTACAGGAAGATTATTCTGGGAAGATAGTAACAGTAAGAACACCAAAGAAGAAAGTGTTTGTATAAGGAACATATAACTTAGTCTGCTATGTGAGAAGAAAATGCAAATGCCTACATTTTCTTCCACTTGCCATTTTTTCTGGTTGTTATAAATTACAATATCCCTTCCATCCTGCCAGGATGACTGAGAACTTTAGTATTGAACACACTCTCAGCCTCTATACATTTTTTAAATGTGCTTTAAAATAGAAAGTACTCTGAGGAGACTTGGAAGTTCAGAAATGAAAGCCTTGTGTAAGACAGGGCTTGGAGAGGATTGTGAAGTAGGAGTCTAGTGCAGGTGGCTAAAGGCATTATGACTTGCATCATGGGGTACCATGGGAAGGAGGGCTCTTAGAATTCTAATCCAGGTCAGTTTTTTAATCACATGTGGTACCACAAGACTTTTTTGTTCTTTGAAATTGTTTGGAGACTTTAATAGGAAGGATAGTCATAAGACACTAAATAAAATGTTATGCTATGTAATGGTGACAAGAAGGCTTGGATAAGATGACCCACGGAAGGATACTGAAGGATTTGAAGAGAGTAGACTAGTGAGTAAAGCAGGGGACCAGAAACTGCATAGAGAGCAGACAAGAAACCAGAGACTAAGGATCCCTTCAAAAGGAAATGGGTGACAGAAAGCCAGCTCTTTGTCCTCACAGAGATGCACTGCCAGTACATGAACGTGAGTCCAAGGATCTGTCTTCAACTGGATAAGACGTTTAAAGGACAGTCCAGGGAGTCAGGAGGCCTGAGCTTGTGGAGAATTGTGGGATCAGGTGACAGTGGTTGAATGAACAATGTGTTATGTTCAAGTAATAGCTAGGCTAGAGTTCCTTCAGCTAAGAACACACTTATATGACTATGAATAAAAGAAACAAAAGCTTATATGTAAAAAGACAAAATGGAATATGAAAATATGGGAACACAGTTTGATAATGCTGGAATATTTTTAAAGACTGTTATGTATAAGTCATTTAATTTTAGTCCATCATCTCAAAGAACTATTTTGAGCTACAGTCAAGATTTATACATGTATAACCTGTGTATATATCATTTATTTAGCCCTTAGGTATTAAGATAATTATGTATTCCATAATTTATAATTTTTTAATATTCAGTATTAAAATGAAGTGTGTTATCAGTCACATTCTTAAATTTGTAAGTATTAAAGAATTTTCAAAAACTTCCAAACCTCATCTTGAGCCCCATGTAAAACTTTTAGTTTTTTTATTGTGTATATCAACACTATAATAATAATTTAAAACAGTTAAGAATATAAGGAATGGGACGATAACACTCTGTAGGAAAACAAAGGAATCCTTTGCTATCCTGAGTTTGGGAGTGAACTCCCAAATCTAGCACTAAAAGTAGAAATAATAAGAAAAAACAAATAGATCTGTTAATTTCATCAAAAATTTAAATTTTAGACTGGGCAAAAATTAAATAAATGTTCTCTATGGGTAAAGCACTAATATAGGACTGAGGTCTAATACACAGAATTCTCATAGGGCAGATGTGGTAACATACCTGCAAGTCCAGAGCTCTTCAAGGGGAAGCCAAGACAGAAGTTTCTAGAAAGGCTACAGAGCAGCTACCCTGATGTATGTAGAGATAAACAACAATAGATCCTCTCCCAAACAAGATGCAAAGTGAGGACTGGCACTCAAGATTCTTTAGTATGTTCCACACGTGTACCAAGGAATGTGCATACCCAGACTCATAAGAACACACACAAAGTAGCAAAAATAAAACTGACTATACCTGAAGACTTAAAATGGTGTAGTTGTAGAAAATCACTTGGCAATTCTTCAAAACTACATAATATATAATTACATATTACCCAGAAATCTGTTCATTTGTATATACCCAAAGTATAATAAACAGATACCTGAGTAGATACATATTCATTAATGTTCACTGCAGCGTTTCTACAATATTCAAAAGATGGAAACAAAGGGTTCATATAAAAATATGCATTCTGTGTGTGTAATGAAGTATTATGTAGCCACACGAAGGAATAAAATTATATGTAACAGCATGAATAAATGTTGAAGGCATGCTTTTCCCTAAGCTTTCTTTTCTAGAACTAGGGAGATAACAATAGAATTTGCTATTATCATTATCATTATTATTATTATTAATTATCATTATTATTATTACCTTGAAATCTGTAATCTAGCAATAAAAGCAGGACAATAAGAGAAAACAAATATATTAGTTGATTTTTGTCAAAAGAAAGTTCTTAGGCTGTGCAAAAATTAAATACTTCGGCACTGTGGGTAAAGTACCTTCTTCTCAGTGAGGTGAGGTGAATTGCATGCCCCAGAGCATATTCGCAGGAAAGTTGGTAACTGTATGGAGTTGCTTCTCTCCATATCTCCCGGGCTCCAGGGATCTAATTCAAACTCACAAGGCTTGTGGGAGAATATCTACACTCACTGCACCATTTTCAGCTCTGGTTATTTTTATTTTGAATATACAGGTAAAGTTTTAAAATTCATTATGTGCATTCATGTCTTTGCCTAAGTTCTTTTTACGGAGAGCATTTTTATTGATATAGAGATAATTTAAACTTACTACAGTTTGTTTTTAACCATTTCTCAAATTTCACGTTTGCATACATTAGCTGAATTTACAAATCAAAAGAAGTTTATTGACTTTATAATCTGTAGACTTGAAAAAAAAAGAGCTTCATAAGTCAATCAGGTTTTCTTTAATTTTAGAGTTAAAATTCAGCCTAAAAACTGTAGTCATTTCTTAGAAGTGTGATTTGTAGTTGGTCGGGCACTTGTCTAAGTACCCCAGGTAGTCTCTATAGCACTTCTGTCCATTTTGTCTTCATGCTCTGTGCTTTGCTTGTTTTGTGTGTAGTATATGTAAAGAACTCTGTGGCAATCAGAGTGGGGACATGGCCATCACTACATCTTCAGCCTTCAATGTAGTACTTGCATAGGAGAGTCTCAGGCAATATCTATATCAAATGAGTGAACAAATCAGAAATCAGAATCCAGAATGGTTTTTTAGCAATAGGACAGTCAAATGCTAATAACGGAACAAACACCATAGACATGAAGGTTGGGTTTGTCCAGATCTGCTGGTAATGGATGGATTGGGTGAGATTGTAGGAAAAGTAGTAATTGAGTAGATCTGGGAGAGGGGCTGAGGTTTAAGGTTGGCTTCTTCCAGAACTGGAATTACAAATTTATATCACCACATGTGGTGGTTTGAATATGAATATAGCACTATTAGGAGGTGTGGCCCTGTTGGGAGAAATGTGTCACAGTTGGGGTGGGCTTTGAGACCCTCCTCCTAACTGCCTGGAAGACAATCTGCTCCTGGCTTCCTTTAGAGGAAGACGTAGAACTCTCAGCTCCTCCAGGACCATGCCTGTCTGAATCTTGTCATGTTCCTGCCTTAATAATGGACTGAACCTTTGAACCTGTAAACTGGCCCCAATTGAATGTTGTCTTGGTCAAGTATCTCTTCACAGCAAGTGGAAACCCTAACTAAGACACCACACTGTAGAGAGATCATCTTGTGTATTGTATAGATACCTCACCTATCAATTAAACTAAGGAAATAAATGTGGAATATCTGTTAAAGAAAGAATTCTGAAAGAATTCTGAGGTGGGATGGGAAACCCGGAAAAGATTTGAGGAGATGGACACATGGTACTTAAGCACAGGTAACCAGCTATGTGACAAAATGTAGGTTAAAATATATCTTTAGTTATGATCTAGTTATACATATATATATATGTGTATATATATATATATATATATATATATATATATATATATAGAGAGAGAGAGAGAGAGAGAGAATTCCTGCAAGAATGCTGACTTAAGGAAGTGGTGTTTTATCCAGCCTAGTACTGTAATCACAACTGTTCACATTAGTTCTTTGTTGCTATGTAATGTATACTTCTCATTGCCCCAGTTATCTTTCAAATGCAGTTCTTTAAATCTGAAACCAATCAAATTTTCAATTGAGTTTGATCATAATAAGTCAAGGTGTCTTAAATAGGAGAGAATCCTTACATCCCTGATGGAATTTTCCTTTCGTTTGGTATCGTCAGTTTTTCAGGCTTCAGTGTCATATGTAACTGTCATGTTCTATTAAATTTAGTCCCAGCTGTTTGGGAGTACCCATTTCTCAATACAGTCTTTTGCCCAGTTTCACATCAGCGCATGGGGCTGGACAAGGTAATATTGACACGTGAAATCAACTGAAAACACTGATGCTTCCATGAACATTTTCCCATTAACTATTATTCATCTAGTTTTTCCTTATTTGATATTTTTGCCTGAGTTATAATTCATTAGATTTATCGAAGTGTCTTGTTCCAGTTATGTTAATTTCTTTAGCCACTGAAAAGCTCCAAAAGAAAATGCACAGTGTACACAGAGGAGCTCCATCTTTAAAGAAGTGGAGTGTGTGCTGGGTAAGGAGGAACGGAGTCCAGTGCACATGTAGCAGAATAGCCAGGATCTGTTTTAAGTACCAAGGCCAAAATTACAGTAGCATGGAGGATATGTTTTGCTGTAGTTCCATGAAGACTTTGCTGTGAATATGCTTGAGGATTGTACCTTCTTTTAGAAATGTACTTTTTAGGTTTGGGTAGTGCCTTTGAAATAAAGGCACTGTTGCTCATTGCCAGGGGTCTTTCTTGTTATCAATACATGTTTTGTAAATTCTCTCAATATTTATGAGATGAAAATAGAAGGTAGGGCCATTTGGAGAGGGAGCAGTAAGTGGGGAGTTGTAAGAAAGGACAGGAAAGGGTGGTGAATCCTGTGCCATTATGAAGTCAGTCACTGCAGTGAAACAAGGGTCTCATGCCGTGTGGTGGAAGAAATGATGTCCTGTACACCTGTGTTTTGCATTATGTAGGATGGCTGTGCACTTTCCTGTAGCTGAGTCTTTGTTGTACTCTATCGCAGAGACTAGTAAATGCTGCCATTAAGCAAATAAAATGATAAATAACTGGCAGTTTAACTTAGACACTAATGGAGTCTAAAAGCCTTTAAAATGACAAAACCCAGCAACTTTTATGATTTATAGGCTCATTTGTGTTACACAGTTTGGTCATATACTTGACAGTATTCCTGGCTTTTTTTTTAACTCACTCCTAAAAATTATGGTTTTGTGTTACCTGAGTGAAAGGGCATTAAAATTCAGGAGCAGAATATAACAGTCTCAGCTATGTCTCCTAATGTTAAGCACAGTTTCCTTTTGGGCTGGCCCCATTTGCACAGTGTAAGGGAAAGACAGTAATCTGGTCAATCCCCAGTGTGTATATTGTAGCAGTAGCCCTATGAAACTGCCCTCAGAAGGCCTTGTACTTGCTGTTGTGCAGCATTGGTTTAAGACAGCCATGCTTCCTTATGGATCCAGGAGTTTTCATTTATTTGCTGCGAGTCTTGACAGTCTGCAGAACACTGGTTGCTGTGGTCAGAGTTGTGTTATGTCAAGTCAAAATTCTAAGAATAGCACGGATTGCACAGCCTTTAGTTACCTGGTGCCAGGCTTTCTTTGGAAATCATCCTTTAAGCTAGACTGTTTTGGCATCCACAGAGGGCTCAGTGGTGTCTCTGAAAGCAGTGATGTAATCTGATCTGTGTTCTGTGTGGTCTGAGAACCTGAATACCATTTTGCATTAGCTGCATTGATCGGGAATCCTCTCTAGTCATTTACTCGACAATTAATACAGTCTTGTAAAGTGCCCCCTGGGTGTCCCTATAAACCAGCTTGTTTTAGTCTAGGACCAAAAGATGAATCAACATAGACAGGAGTAACTAAAGCTGATGAATAGAAACAGGAAAACCTAAATCCACAGACCACATTATTCTCTAGCCAGCCTTAAAAATAAGCTATGCTTCCTTGAAATTGCTCTGAAACTGAGGAAACATTTTCATGATTCAAATTGTTATTGATTAAACTATGAAAATATAACAAATATACTTCTATAACTGTAGTCTTATTTTTGTCTAATTCCTGTGATCTAAGTCTGTTTCTAAGAAATGCCAAAGGTCTTTTGCATTGGTCCTTAAAGCAGCATTAACTCTTTGTGATTATTTGTTTTGCAAATTCTGCATATACAGAGTGGTTTGACTTTTGAAACACTGGGACCAATGAGAACTGTTGGTATATCGTTGAAAAGGCTCAAAAAAATACTGATTTCTGATTTGCAAGTCATGTACTGCTTTGGTTCATAGAGGAAATGGCTGCTGAAAGATATACATGCTGGTGTCAGCCTCAGACTTACCAGTCATGTGCTGTTGTCATTGCCATAGGAATGTCCATAAAATTCCTATACTGTAGTATAGACCATCTAAATCTCATTTATATTTTATTCACAACACCTCATCAATAAAATGGGTATTTGTTCTTGTATTCAAAAAGTTTATAACTAACCCATAAAAATGAGATCCTTAAAAGGTGTTTTCCTAGATTCTGTCCCTCAGTTTCTAACTCTAAGGCCTTTCATGAGTATTGCATGTGTGTTTATCCCATAAATGAGTGTTGTACTTGGATCTCTGGATCTTTGTTTCTTCTAGAACCCAAATACCTGTTTCATACTACAAAGAAAACCATGAATTCTAAAATCATGTTTAAATGAAGTAGATGTGGTAATTAGTTTTATTTCAGTTGAGCATGAAAACTTCAGAGCCCTATGTGTTACAGTATTTAGTAATGCTATGCTTTCCTCTGTCTTCATAATTTTTCAATGTGAAGTGAAAAGGAATGTTTTCTGAAAATGAGTCTTCTGTCTGCAGGTACTACTGAGAGGGTTTGCTTGATCCAGGGAACGATTGAAGCACTGAATGCAGTTCATGGATTCATTGCAGAAAAAATTCGAGAAATGCCCCAAAATGTTGCCAAGACAGAACCAGTCAGTATCCTGCAACCTCAGACCACCGTTAACCCTGATCGCATCAAACAAGTGAGTGTTTAGTTGGGAAACCAGGGAGAAATGGCCACAGTGTAGTGTGAATTCCTTTCAGGGGAAACAGGTTAGTCTTAGTATGAAAATGGTTAAACTTGCCATTTAGTTTTTGAAGACTTTTGAAGCCTTCAATTGGCAAATCAATATATTGATTAATTTTATACTTATTGGTAATATACTAAGAGGCACTGACAAGACTAGGATGGCTTTTTGCAAATATAGAGGTATGGGTTTTATTAATTTATGGAAATATTTTGTTTAAAATATAGCACTTCTTAAATAAATTATGAAATGTGGAAATGCATTTATATTTTCAACATTTCCAATGCCCAACTTTAGTGACATATCTAGTTCTCAATATAGTTATTGCGTGTAGACTCCTGTTCTGGTAATTTGTCTTGTCTAACGTTTCATCAGCACATATGTATATGTCACGTTGTACACCTAGTGTTCAGTTCTTTGTTATCAGTCAGCTATTACGTTTTGTATCACATGTATAGTACTTATATATCTGTTATAAAGGTCCAATGTTGAATTTTAATGTATGGGGTTTTTTTGTAAAGAAAATTTTTCTTGAGGAAAAAACATTGTGAATTTTTAAGATGGGAATAATTCTTGATATTTTATAGGGAAATGACATTGCTCGATGTTATGTAGGTTCTTTTACCGTAAATATTTTAGACATACATATTTAAAAATTATGTTCATAATTATTGTCTACTTTTTTGCCCTTTTACTTAGCCACTTAATTTGTGATTTAGTTTTATTATGAACAGATTGTCATTTTAGAATAAATGTATTATTATTCAGCAATTAACAGAAAATTTATTTTCATTGTAATAAATTTGAAATGTAGATGAAAGTTCTATTAATTTCATGTTTCTGAATTAAAACTATGTTAACCAGTGTTATGAATCTATCATAGTTTTATCAATATTTAGATAAACATAATAACCATATATCAACTTTAAAATTTATGGATAGCAAATATATGCTCAAATTATGGACTAATATTTAATTACCTACTAATAGTCTGTTTAAAAATACTTCCTTATTTAAACCATAAGAAAGTATCCCTTACTCCAAACAACGATCGCTAGCAAGATTCTCCATTAATATTGAATAGTTCAGTTACTCCAGAACTATGTCAAGGTGTCTCTCTATGGACACATGGCAACATCCACATACCTTAAAGCTCTACATACTAGTGTTGGTTTATTCATAATCAGGTAGCAGCTTGAAGAGCTTACTTTATCTATGCCAGGTGAGTAGAAAATAGTGCAAATAACATTGACTTAACAGTGATATGAAGATGTTGTCAGATTGGAAAACAAGTTGTCTAGATGGAGACATCCGGGTTGGGGTCACGTGGGGCTAGAAATGTCCTGCAGGAGCACTGAAGTATCTGCTCTCTTTTCCTACTGCCATCACACAGCCCATTGCTTCCCCTTTTTTGCTGTAACATCTATGAAAATATTCAAGCATTTAGCTGACCATTTTGATAATTTCTTTTAAAAGAGTCATGAAATTAAACTTTGAATAGTATAAGACTATGTCTATACAATAATATGAGGATTCTCTTACTATTTGTACCATTAAATAGTAGTCTGACCCAGTAAAATTCCAGTTTTAGCCATGGTTGTCTAAGACTGACCTGCTCTCATACAAACAGGACCAATGTAGACTGATAAATCCCACCAGAATTTTAAAGGATTTGACTGATTTTTGTTTGCCCTTTTTAATTTTTATTATGCTTAAGATATATTGATTTATCTAGTTTCAGATACTCACATTCATTTATATGTCTTAATATTCATAAGATTAAAAATTATTGGTAAACACTACATTTTCATGTAGTCAGTGACATGGATAACATAGTGACACACTGCAAGGAAGCCAGAAACAAACGCTGTTGTGCTGAGGCAGCGTTTAACACGCACTGTCTGAACAGTGTAAGCACCATAGCAAGTTTCTGAAAAGCTGTGGAGAAATGCCTTTCTGCCTCCTACAGAGATACATCTTGTGCTCTACACTTCAGGTTTTTAACTTTTTAGCTATCTAGTTCACCAATTTAATATTTAATAACAAGCCTTGTTCTCGTTTTCAGTATATAAACTTAAATAGCTATGATTTTATTCTCAAGGAAAAATGCCACTTTGAGTCTATAAAATAAGTATTTATAAAGTAAGTTATTTAGTCATAGAATAGATAGAAGGGGTTTTCTTGATGCTTACAAGTTTGAATTTTAATTCACAGAATCTGAAGATGCCTTGCCAAGAGTATTCCTAAAACAAGTCACACACATTTGCTTTTGCTGTGGGCTCCAAAATAATTTTTTCAAGTATTAATTATAAATATTACTCTCCACAATGTTATTTACATATTAAAATTGGATTTAAGAAAATGCTGCAGCCAAATATCTTTTACATAAAATAGATTCAGGTGGAAAATCAATTTTGTTAGTGTTTACATTATTATCCTACTCGGTTGTTTGTGCCTGTCAATTTTAAAGTTTTGTTTTTTTAGAATTGTAAGTTATAATCTGTACTGAAAATCAGAAGTCAAAAATAGTTTTTAACAAATTAGATTTTAAAAGTGATGACTCTTCACCATGTGCTATGAATTTCTAATAAATTTTATCGTACATTGTGTTCCCAGATACAGGTCACTGGGTGAATACATTTTGTAAACCATAATTTTCTATCCACATGTACCTTTCCTTCTTGACTGGTGGCATTATACAAATGTAGTTTCCTGCATGCTCAGCTCAAAAGTCTCCCTACCAGACAGTGATGAACTCTGGTTCAGTGTCTGAGATTCAACTTCATGTAACACATGTTGTAGATTACTTAGTTCTTAATTCTGAGTCCTTTTTAAAATCCAAACTTTGTAAGGAAAAAGCTAGGAGAACTTGAAGAATTTTCTTACACTTAAAAAAATACCAAGATTTTTTTTTAAATCTGCCCTGAATTTTACTTCTGTCATAAGTCAGCAAAATTCATCGAATTTTTGAACATCATTTATTCAAACATAAATTAATTAAATACTTTCTTAATTGTAAAATGTACAAAATGGTACACCTTGAACTTGATATTAGTTTGTTTGTAATATTGCTTACCCTATGAAATATGAAAGCATATTCATATTTTAAAGGTGTAATATAAACAGTGTACCATAAATCTCAAAAGAGCCTAGTTAGGAAGGAAGACAGGGAAAGCCCATTTTAGAAGGGGGAGCTATGATGCAATTGGAAAGAAGGCTATCACAGCTCTTGAATAGTGACAGGACTGACTGACTCGGAGTATGTGTTCTACTGTTTAGAGAATATTCACATTTGTTAAGTAGGATGGGGGACAGATCAGGAGCCTTATGTGTTTGGATGAAAGGGATTATAGACTATAAGATCATTCCTCATTTTCTGAGAGGTCTCCTTTAATGAATTTTAAGGATTATTTTTAAAGTGAAGGCTTCTCTGCACTTTGCTCTTCTTTGTGCTTAAAACAAAACAGATTTTAAAGCATTGTTATTGGTGAGAAAATAAATATGAATAGACCAAACAGACTAATGTTAATGATGTGAGACAGACAGGGTATTTGCCAGTTGGCTAAGGGGAGAGTTGCTATTTAAATACTTTGTTCTTAAGGAGTAGTATACAGGACTTGTTTAATATAACGCTACAAAGTTTGGGAACTGCGTGATTAGTAGAAAGAGGTCAGTTACTGGTTGGCAGATGTGCGTAGAGGGGCCAGTGGAGATCTGTCGCTCATAGCTTTCCATGCTTCACCTGTGAATACTACATGTCCTTAAAAACTGTTGAGAATTCTTAGAAGGAAAGCCACATTTATTGTATAGTTTATTTATAGAATAATCTCTGGATCAGCAAAACTCATTTTGACAAGAATTCATCATATATTTTATTAAGACATTTTAGTTCTTAATTCCCTAAAATAGTTATATCAATATTTTATAAAATGTTTAGTGTTAAAAAATCTTGATTTTTTTTAAAGTGACTTTATATTTCAGGGAGTCAACAGTTTTAGGAAGAAGCACACTGATCTCTGTGGGTTCAAAGCCATCTTAGTCCACTTACCAAGTTCCAAGCCAGTCAACGCTATTTAATGAAACCCTGTTTTGTTTTGTTTTTAAATCATGTTTTTGTAACAAGCAATTCAGCCTGTAGGATCTAAAGAATTGTTGAATAGCCATTGAAGTAATATAGGTAAAAAGGCTTTTCCTTTGAAAGGAGAAAAAGCGGCGTGGGGCTCAAAGCTACTGAAAACTGAAAAAGTATATATTATAAAAATAGGTGCTTTACAAATGGTATACATTACAAATTCAGACACGGATTGGTATTGCTAGGATAGTCGGTTAAATACATACTCACAACATATTTTAATTGATAGCATTTTATAATCACTATATATTAATTACATAATTAGTTGATATAAATATTTTCTTTATGCGATAATAATGAAAAACTTATTGTATTCCTGTATTTCATGTCAAAACATTTTACATGGATTTGACATCCCTAACTGTGGACTTAAAATTTTTCCCACAATTGCATTGGCCTAATTAATATGAACCTCCAAACTAAAGGCACTATTGTACTATATTCCTATTCGTCTGTTTATTAGGGCCATTTTCATTCTAAAACTTAAAAGGCAACTGAAATGAAAACTGCTTCACATATATTTATTATTGCAAATTATAAAAATGATGCATTTATTCTTCAAAGGATGTGTTTGAATAGTAGCTAGGAAAGTTGTCATGTTTTTCTGTCATTACATCAAATATTTCACCCTAGAAAATACACTAATGCTTCAGTAAGCATATGCTTTACCGCACACATTTGATTAATTCTCACCTATGTAAAGTATTAAAATGTAACTTCCTATTTAATCATCATGCTTAAGATATTTAAAGCACAGTAATATAATTCAAAGGTTTAAATTATTTATTTCATTCATAGAAGAAAGGGAGAGCAGCCAAGTTATTAAGGACAATTTTGATGAATATCAAAGTTGTATCAATTATTAATAGATATTCAGAATATATGAAAATCATAAAGAATAGCAATAAAATTTTGACAGATCGTCTGAATCTAAGTTATTACAAATCCTGAGCCTCATATGGCTACTCTTACATCTACTTCTTCGCACTAGTGAGGCACCTCATGGGGATTTACGTCTCATGATGCTATTGTCCAGTACTTGAGAATGGTTCTATCCTACGGAACATGGGCACTCCAGATCTGCATTCAGTATGAAGCCAACTTATAACGGGAGAAAGGAAGGCTAGAATTAATATCTATTTACTCAGGAACTTGAGTGTTGGCCAGAGGTCAGTACAGAACAGTTGTTTAAGTGTATGGGATCCCTCCTACAATACCATGTCATTAAGCTAGGTTGAGAAAATGAAACCTTTGATTTTGAATTCATACAGCATACAATAGTATGATAACATGCTCAGTATATCATTGCATGGAAAAAATACCTGTTAATGTGACTTTCAGACATGGAAAGTAATGTTTCTCTAGAAGTCTGACGATTAATTACAAAGTGCCAAAATAGAAAATAAAAGAGTTGAAGCTATTAAGTCTTCCCCTGACTTAATACCTTTTCCAGGTTTTGTGTGTGCGTGCATGTGTGTGATTGTGTGCCTTGAAAAAGTCCTTGACTCAACTCCATATAAGACCAACGACTTCTCCAGGTGTTGTAGGTTTTAGGAAAGAAAATAGGCGAAGGACATAATGAAGTCCAGTGGTGCAACTATTGTGATGGTATCATTACTGGAAGTCAGTGATCAAATTAATCATTGATTTTAATTTAAACTGTCTTATTCTGTCTAAATTGGAAAGTTCTGACACCTGAAATACACATATAAGACCACAAACAAACACTCCCATGTACTTTTCTTTGCACTGTCAAACCTCCAAGGATAGGTCTTTGCTCATATATCAGTAACTGATAGACATAATAAATTAACACATATTATCCTTTATATGGGCGTGTCAAAACTATAGAAAACTATCCTTTTTGCCTATTAAGAAATATTCCCTTAAAGGGTCTGGCCTAGCCCTGTTATATGTTACGTGCAATGCAACACTTGAAGAAAACTCTGAATCCCTTAAATTTACTGCCTTGCTAGAAGTTAAAGGTTTCTAAAAAGACTGGGTAACTGACTCAGTGAATATGTATAGTTTGCTGTGACACATCTCTGTAGCATATTGGAAGCTTGAAAATGGACAGAAAAATCAGTTTATAATATCTTGTGATTATTTTGAACATAGGTGGATAATGCACAATACATTATACTCTTTATTATAAATGTAACATTTATCATAAATGATAGTGATAATTTTTAGAATGCAGTCAGTTATGTATTTATTAATGAGGATAATGTTTACATTTTCAGATGACTCTAAGTATATTAAAATTTATATTTTAGAAGATAATGTGTATTAAGAACTCAGAACTGCAAATTAAATTGCTTTTATGTATGGATCCCTAAATTCATGTGGAATCAGCTTGTTGGTGATGTTCAACATATTAAGTAGGTGGATACTTTTGTGCCAAAGTAAACTTTCATTTCACCACTTCTTCAAATCTCCGACTGTATTCATTGATAGGAAAGTGGCTCTTCCAGTTTTATTCATCTAACTTCTTGAATTTTCTTTGACATCTCTTTTCCCCAAAGCAAATTAGAGGGAAAGAAATGGGACTGCTCTTCATGCATAAGGGCAGGATGCCTTTAGCACTCATGTGAGTTCCTATCCGTCACCACCATGATTTTAAGTCATGAATTTATTTTTACATGCTTATGCATGCGTATTTACATGTATCAGTTACTCAGTTGACCTCAAATTCCATTAAATTTGAACAACTAGGTGGAAACTTTGTCCATAGGATTTTGTTCTCGTTATATTACATTTTATTTCGTTTTGTTTTGTTTAATGATCAGCTTAAGGCTCATAAACGTTGATTTGCTCCTGAACTGCTTTGTTCCCAGACATTGCCATCTTCCCCAACTACCACCAAGTCCTCTCCATCTGACCCCATGACCACCTCCAGAGCCAATCAGGTACAGTATCATCCTCTCATCTACACCATTCTTTCACAGCGGTTGCCTGCCAACTGGAGAAAAAGATAATGGTGGGTTAAGGATTTATTCGTTCATTCGCATATATGCACCATGATCAGATTCCAAATAAATATCATTTTTAATTTTACATGCATTTTAACTTCATTAACAAAAAATATTGATGTAGTAGACTTAATGAGAATTTTGGACTTTTTAAAACAGTGATCACTTTACAGAGCCCTGCTGGTTAATTATTGAGTTGGTCTTTTCATCCCTTTCAATGTATCTTCCTAGTAATTTTTATAAAGAAATTAAGCATATCACATGGGTTATAAATTGTATTAAAATTAAGTATAGATATGTCTTTAAAGGTGACAATAATTTTACTCTTTGAAACCGGCCTTACTTTGTAAACAGTTCAACAATAAGCACTTTTAGCTTGAAAACTGGTGTAATTTTAGCTTTTAATAATTATAAACAGGATTCATTTTCTTAATTAAGAACTCTTAATCATATTCATTGCAACAGTATCAAACTTTGCAATGAAAATTAGATCTTATTTCTTCAGTTTCACAGTTGTTTTAGAACTAAATACTTGCAGGCCACTTTTCAAGTTTGTTGAGTTATAGAAGTATAAAATGTTTAAACATATTTTCACTGTGTGAGTTGAGTTTTATTTAAATAAGAAGTACTTTCTTATTATTTCTGGTTTTCTTTTTTAGCAAAATAAGGGTTCAGGGAATGGTTTAAATATTAACATCTTATATTTTAAAATATTTTTATTAGTTGTCCAAAAAGGTATTGCTACACATAGTAAATGTGGCATTTCTCATATTATTTAATTTAAAGTCATCAGGATTATTTCTCTATCGAGTAATTCTAATAATTTTCAACCTGGGAAAATAAAATGACAAGCTTATCTAAGCACTCTTAAGATGCTGGTCTATAGTAGAAATTTGGTTTTCTTTCTATGTAAAGACACTTCCTTTAGCCATAAGAAAATGCTCCCATTTTGTCCCTGAAAGAATTAAGGCCCATCAGGATGATGTGTTTAGCACTATTCTCTGAAGACCATGTTCTCCAGCCTCCCTCTTTTTGCTTCTGTTCCCCCATGCTTTAATTCTGTGGTATAGAAACTCACAAGGGAATGACTGCTTTTGTTTTAAATTTCTCTCCTATGCTCCATTAGGGTTTGATTTCTCAGCAAAAGCTGGACAGATGAGTACAGCATAAACAAGACAATGATTTTTCTCAAAATAAGATGATACGTAGAAAGCCAATCTACTAATTTTGTCTCTGAAATTACACTTTTAGTTTATTTATATTAATGTGGATTTTTATAAGTGATTCCTTAAAAGACCGAGTATATCTCCTTTCTTGTTAATGCTCTGTTCCCCTCTAGATATATCTAGATATATATCACACTTGCTTCTGGCAAGTATTTTATCATAGTGATTTGAAATATAGGCACTGTGATTTCATATTCTGTCTACTGAACCGATACGTTTTATTATTCATACTGTTTTCTTTCTTCTTTTTGTTCTGTTTATGTACAAAGAAGCATAGCTCCTGGATCACATGAAGCAAGCGTTAGACGAAGAAGATCAAATCCTTAATTTATTGAAAGACTTGTAGCTTATCAATAACATTTCATTCTTAGTAATTTGTAGCTCTCTCCTGTACTCCTTCATGGTAGGTTCCCATCAGAGGCAGTAGTAAAGCAACATCGTCTTTGTTGTTCATTCACACTTTAAGTTAGAGCACCTCCTCCTTTCTTACGAATTGTCCTAATTAATTTACTGATTTCTGTCTGTAAATACAATCTATTTAGGAAAATATAGCTTAATGTAATAATCTTAAGCTTTACAAAAGTAAAATACTATATATATATATAGAGAGAGAGAGAGTACAGTCAAAAATTAACATTTGTGTTGTTTTCTAATCAACATTGGCTAAATGATTTTGATCAAGTTCTCGTTTGCGATTAGTCATTTGTATTACTGATATGCAGAGAAGAATTGTAAATACGCAGAAGGTCTAGAAATGAAAACCATAACAGTAATTCAGAGGATATGCTTGTTCTGCAGAGCCATCATTCTAAAACTTCTTACTGTAAACATCATTTCTAGCACTTGACTTTTATTGATGTTAGTCTTTAGCCTCCTTAACATGTCTCCTTGGGTCACAATGTCTGAGCACAGTATAGTGCAATAGTAACATCCTTGAAAACAGAACATCCACTGTGTGGTGAACCTTAGAAATCAATAGCAAGAAAGTGAACCCTAGAGCACACTATTTGTGGTGAGGAGCTTGCCTTGCTCTTTACATGCTGAGTAAGCCCATGTGAAATTCAGATGCTAGACTCTCTTAGAGCCTTTCATCTGACATATTAAAGTCCCCAGCTCTTTTTACAGTGCTTCAATATCGGAGTGTCTCCTTTAAAGGAAGTATGAAAGATATTAGTCTTTAAAAGTAAATTACTTGGTAAATAGCTTATTTTAAATGTTCGAGTTAATAACATACCAATACTAGTACTGTCTGTTTCTGCAGCCCCGGGTATGTCTGTGGTCAGGTTCACTGCCCTTAGCTTAGGTTATAATTACAGTCTAGGGAGCATGCCATTGCTTGCGCTTAGTGGTGATTCTCTATTGGGAAAAGAATGAAGTGTAAAGCTGACACTGCTACATGTTACTTCCTTTTTTGTGTTTAATATTTTAAAGTGAATGTTTGCAGCTTTTTATTTATAAGGGTTTCAAGTGACAAAACTATAAGGCAAAGGGAATTGGTTAAACTTTCAGAAACATCCACAAGATCAGTAACATTAATCAGTTCCGAGAAGATGATTATATATTCGGTCATCTCATCATAGTTTTATAAGTCAGTCGCTGTCATATAGTTATCAGAAGGGGGCAGAGATAAAAGGAGCAGGCTCAGAACTGTCTTTTCTTCCCCATTTCTGCCATCGACTTGCTACTTCCCCTTTCTTAACCTATAACCTTACTTATACTCCAGCGAAATCATTGAAGCCATCCAAAGAGGACTTCTGTAAACTGATGTTGACAGTATTACTAGACCAACACTTCATGTCCATGCCTTTTGCCTTTTCATTTATTTCCACAGGCCTTACTCTCTCTGTTCCTACCAAAGTCAGTTATTTCAGGTGCACAATAAGCCTATTCTTTTCCTATTACCAAAGCAAAGCTTTTCTCTAATTATTCTTTGTCAAGTTTTGATTCTACATTACAATATTATAATTTGTCTGCCCTTGTTCTTTTCCTATCTTTTATTTTTTAGATTTTGACCCTCTCATGCATGTACACAGTGCATTGTGGGCATATTCACCCTGCTCCTTACCTTTCTTCTCCCCTCCCACACCAGTCTCCAATCTGAGAACACTGAACAGCCGTCTCATTATTCCCTGTTTCCTCTACAAACTACTCCTTCTTGTTGTCCTTCATATCAAATTCCACAAAAGTATCTCTGCTCTGTTTCCTGTGTTCTTTTCTGTTCCTAAATCTACCCCAGTGAGGCTCTTCTCTCCACCACTTACCACACATGCCGAGTGATGCCCACACTGTAGTTGCAGGTGTTTGTTCTCAGTCCACATGTTACTGGCCTGTCGGCAGTGTGTATCCCATTTGGTTACATCCACTTCTGTGATGTGCTTCCTGCTCTTGGAATCCACGACTCAGCTTTGTGTTCCTTCCTGACTGGTCCTGCTTCCAGTGTCTTATTCTCCTTCCTGTCCCACCTCACTGATGGATGTCCTGTTCTTTAGAGATGACTTCTGGACATCATATATGTTGCCTTTTATGTCTGCTGTATACAGCATGCGCTTCGGGCATTTTGTGCTGCTTTCATGCCTTACGTGCTACCATATAAAGAACACTTCTCACAAATCCAAAGACTGGAAAGTCCAGACCCAGCATGTAAGGAGAGCTCTCTTGCAGCATGCTCACATGGAAGAGGTAGAAGGTAGCGAAAAGAGCCAACACGCTGTCTTCTCAGAAAGCATTCCCACAAATATATGTCATATAGCAGTAGTAACCCTTTAGTGAAGGCAGAGCTTACAAAATGTATGCACTGCTGAACACCGTGGCCTCCAACGCCATTGCATTCGAGTGAAATTATAGCACGTGAACTATGGAGAAGACAAAAGCTGTCTCTCAAACCACATTCAAACAACCATGAATTAACAGAATATTTATATAGGCTCACAAGCTTCTTATCACGTTTTAATGTTCATGATTTAAATTTATAATTTTCAAAAATATTTTATGAAATTTAAGCTTCAGGTCCCAAGTTCCTTGACCTTGCCTCTCGCAGTAACTCCAGATGGCATGCAGCTGCCTGCTTAATATTACCACTTACACATGGGAGTGCTCCCTTCATTTCAACAATTCCAAACCCACCCTAAACCTCCTTTCAAACCGTCAAATGTTTATATTCTCTTGCCTGCATCTGAATTGTTTTAAACCAGTTTACCTGGTAAAATGCAATCTACCCAGCATCGCACCAGCACTTGAGAGGCTCTGTCTCTGACCCCAAAACTACCCCTCACTCACGCTGGGCATTCGCATCACAGACTTGATATTTCTTTCAGATACTGACAGATTCTCCCTCAGCTCTTGTCTTTCTTTCTGCATGTGAAACTCTAATTTCAGAAAGCTGTTTGCTTGAAACCATTGTAGCATTCCAAGACTATTTATTCCAAATGCATCTACTGCAGAAGACCACTTGGCTGCCTTGTGTAGTATGCCTGTCTGGCTGCCCTCCCTCTCACCCCAGCAGTCCTAATTACATTCTTTATGCTGCCTTTTGTTCTGCTGTCTTGGAAGAACTATACACTTTCTTCCTATAATACCTGTTGTATACTCTGTGCCCAATCACTTCTTTAGAACATGACATTATATGACAATAGGAATTTTCTGTTTTATTCTCTGGTGTATGAAACAGAATCTGGGGCATACATAGTAGGTCCTGAGAAGTACATGTTGAGTGACTGCCATTAAATATATCAGGATCATAGGTTTTATAGAATCCTTCAAATGAAACTTTGATTCTAATCAAGTAAAGAAAAGAGAAGAAATTGATTTGTTGAATAAAGAGATTAAGCCTAAAGAATATATAGTCTTACTACACTTACCTTCTATTCAACTATGATAACATCCGTGATATCGTAACTGTTTCTCAATTCCTATGGAAAAATTTTAAAAACCCAATAGAAAATGAGTGCGGTTCAGGAAAGGTAGTTGACAGAGAAGGAATAGAAATGTCCAGGAAAAGCATGTTTAGCTTCACTAGCATCAGGCTCAGTTGCACTGTCTCTCACAAGGTTAACCTTCTTCTCAGAATTTTTGTAAGTATATGTGATACACATCAGATTCAGAAACAAGATGTGTGCTCAGAAGTCAAATGCTGTTAAGCACACGGGAATAAGCCCTCATGGGCAATGTCAGTGACAGAAGTACTATGGTGCAGACTTAAGAATCTCACCTAAGAACTATTCTAATGTGGAGATGTATAGATGTATGAGTATGTAATTCAACAGTGTTTACACACTGTTGAAAACAACCTGACCTGGAATAGTATAATTCTTGAAGGATTTCTGGCGTTGCAGGCATTTATGTGTGAACATATGAAAGTGATAGAAAAGACCCAGGTGAACTGGTTCAATAGCTTTTGTCTGAGCTAAAAGGAATCAAATTACTAAGAAGCAGTTTACTTTTTCTAATGGTCAGAAAATGTCGGCCTTGTTCTGTGTTTGAGTGCATCAGAGTAATGGCAAAAATATGAAAATTACTAGCATTTTATTCCTATGTCTTTCCTCCTAAAAACTAAAAATGACAACAGGATGAAAAGGCAGGTATCAATTTACCATGATATGTTAAATAGAAATTAGAAGTTTCTTGGGAGAGATACTTGATACTGTAGGTGCCTCCAAGCTGCAAGATGCTCTCTCTACGTTACTGTACATCTTGGAATGTGCTAGTTTGTGTCAGGAAGGGTCCCTGGAGAGATGCTCTGTCCCAGAGAGATGCTCATTTACTGTAAGGCATTGTTTCAGGCTTAAAATTATGAAAATTAAATTATTATATAATACATGTGTGTTTTTATCTATATAAGTTATAAGTTCTTGAGCCTAGATTCATTTCGAAGCTTCTTATGGAGTTTTTAATGTAATGACACTTGGGGGGCAAGATGACATAAATATATTTGAACGGATTGATACCTACAAAAGTTTCAGTGTTGGCAGTAGTTTAGGATTGAGAGGGTTTGCTAATTTATATGATTGAAAGTACAAAGGCATATTATTCAAAAGGTATTTTCCGGTCTGAGGCTACATTAGTAGGCTTACCCATAGTAGACTTAACCCATAGAGAGATAGGGTTAGATTTCTTGTCCTGGAGATCTTTATATGCAAATTATAATCATGGTTTTTAAGATTGTTTTCTGCTGTTATAGCCAAAAACTATGGGACTCCATTAAGTAGATGCTTTCTGTCCATGCTTCCTTCAATACCAGAACATCTACTGTTAGTGTCGGTGTAGAAGTCTATGCACACACATGCATGTTCATAATTAAGTAGATGCTTTCTCTCCATGCTTCCTTCAATACCAGAACATCTACTGCTAGTGTAGGTATAGAAGTGTATGCACACACATGCATGTTCACAATGTGGCCTCATAGTCACTAATTTACTGATCTGATGCCTTTGATGATTTTAAAAGTCAGAGCTTTCTCCTCCCTTAATATTTTATTGGTCATTATTTAAGCACTCTTTGCATTCACCCTATCTAGATAACACTGTATTTCCATGACATAAAGTTTCTCCTTAACTCTCAAGCTTTCTCTACTCTCCAGAGCCATAACCATTCATTTGCTTGACATTTTCACTTTGGTGTCTAATAGATATTTCAAGCTGAAAGTGTCCAGAACATATTCCTTCCTAGCCACATGTCCCATGCTTTCTTCACATCATCTGCACACTGAACACAGACCCTGACTTTGTACATAGGTATGTTCACCTTTCACTCCTTAAGTTAAATAGTGAATTTGGTGAGAAATAAAAACATGAGAGCCCTAGATTGCATATTGATTTTTTAATTTCCAGTTACACTTTCCTGGTAACTAGAACTAAGAATCCTTCAGCGTATGATTTAGTATGTATGTACCAAAATGGATTTGGGAAGGCTTTAATATTATCATAAGTAGCCTTTTTATTTAACCTGTGAACAATTATAAATAGCCCTTCTTCTATAACAAAACTTTAATAAAATCTTACTTTTATAAAGCAGCAAGACTACTCTAAATTATTCTGACTTTTAAAATAGATTTCTCTGCCATACTGTATCATTTTACACATTCTCTGGTTCCCTGCAGTTGACTCTAACAGCTTTCCTTCGTGTAACTGTCTAGAGTGCTTGTCATCTCAGAGTAACAGGGATGGTTTGAGTGCTTCTGGGCTGGAAACCATGGATGGCTTCCTATTTCCCAGTCCAGCTGCACCTCCCAAGCACTGATGTAATGCAACCTTAAAATAGACGTCATTTGGGGTTGGGGATTTAGCTCAGTGGTAGAGCGCTTGCCTAGGAAGCGCAAGGGCCTGGGTTCGGTCCCCAGCTCCGAAAAAAAGAAAAAGAAAAAAAAAATAGACGTCATTCACAAAAATGAAAACTGTTTTAGACACAAAGCAAAATCACATTATTCAAATAAGTCTATTAAACCCTTTTCCCTTTAGAAATTTAATGGAGACTATTGTTCATTTTCTGTCCCTTCCAGAGCCAGATAAAACAGGGTTCAGTCTTCCCATCACTATCTTAGCTTATACACTGAATAAAAAGTGACGTGTAAAATAAAAATGTGTCAGCACCTCTACAAACACCCTACAGATACTCATGTGTATCAGTTAAAGTATTAAAGGTTAAAATGCAAACCCTGAAGCAAAAGGGAGGCCCATTCATGTTACAGTTACTCCTTGAGTGAGTCTGCAGAGGCCCACATATACTGTGCCATCTTAACTAGCCTCCCTCACCACTTAATCAAATAACACTCAGTTCTAGATGTCTCAAAGTAATCTGACTACATTTTCATGGCTAAATTGGGCTAACTACTTACACACACTATGAAACTAGAAAATATGGCAGAAAGTATACATTAATAGTAAATGACCATGTAGAGTCAGGCAGATAGAATATACTTATTTGTTTATTTGCCAGTGTGACAGTATTAGATTTTTAAGTCACTGAAAACATGGTAGTGGTATTTTCAGAAACTTTCTGATAAGATAGGAACATCACTGCTCTTAGCTTTTGAATATTTCAATATGTGCATGATGCATCTTGAAATTTTAGGATTTGATAATTAACATTACTCTAGATTAAAGAAATCAGTTAGAAATTAGAGATATGCAGTTAAGAGTCCTTACTTTGGGTTCAGTTCCTGGCACCCTCCCCCAAGAAGTCTTAAAAGAGATATGATGCTCTTTTTTGGCCTCAGCGGCCGCCACATATATCTGATACAATTATATACATGCAAGCAAAATACACGCATGAAATAAATAGATCCTTTTTCAATTAAAACCTTTTGGAGTTATGAGGTTTGATTTTTTTTAATAGGTAGCTGAAGCTAAATGACTGGTAGGATATACAAGATTTCAGGGTGTGAGAGCACACAAATTGAGGAAAACATCAGTTGTAAGGAGAGAAAAAAACCTTTCAGTCAGCTGAAAGACACCGAAGATCAAAGCAAAGAGAAACACAATAAGTGCCGGATACACTGAGGAATTTACAGTTGGAATGTGTACTATGTGGGGACTTTTATGTCTCCTACACAGATGATGAGACTCAGACAGGAAAAACTAGAATTGAGGCATAGCCTAGAGAAGTGTATAGTCTACAGGGCATCCTGGCTAGTTCAGTGCAGAATCTTATTGGGAAGAGTAACTGAAGGATTTGAATAGACTTTTTCCAGGATTTTCATATATGTGATAAAACTTAAAATAGGCATCATTTGCAAAAATAAATGAATGTTTCAGAAGCAAAGCAAAATGCTATTGAGTCTAATAATTCTAGAATAAATTCTATTTCATCTTTATAATCACCTAAGGTAGAATTAGGGTTAGAATATAATTACAAATCTTTAAAAGCAATTTTCTGGGAAAAAGTCTACTAAAATTAATAACTGTTAAAACATTCTTCCAATAGCCTCTATAAAATAAAATTAACTTAGGCAGCAACTTTGAATATATTTGCCATTCCTAAGAAGTAGTTTTAAATTTGGATTTTGTAATTTTCAAAAATTAAGCTATTTTAATCATAGGACTAAACAAAATTAGAATCAGAAAAAATATTTTGTGTTCAAACAAAATAAAGAATATGTCTAAGATGTATAAATGCACTCACATGTGCCACTCTGGAACATGGATTTAGGTTCATTGCCTGCTTCCTTCAAGAGGAATGGCCAGACCTCACCAACTCCTTTAAAACATCCCTTTGCAGATTTGGGTTCTAAGGTAGCATTGGTGATTCTTGCTTCAAATTACCTAGTGAATTACAAAACAAACAAACTAAAAAGATAAATCTCAAGTTCAGAAACTAAACGTCCCCTCAGATGTTAGAGGTGGTTTGGCCACCTAGTCTACCATCTGTACCACAGAGAGAATGAAGATGCTACTTCAGTGCCCTGTCAGTGACTGCAGTTGCAGGGTTGATGAGCCCAGGGACGGGGTATAGACAGATATGTGGATGTCAACGAATGCAAGCTCAAGGTTAGTCTCTAGAAGTAAGACAGGATGTGATGATTCTTGTGGCTGGACACAGTATAAATTAACAAAATGACCACATTGCGCTGTCCTAAACACTCAGTGACTACAGTAATTCATCATCAGTGTACGATGATAGGGTAACAAGCAGTACTACTAAATAGAGTTATCTTCTAGAATAGAGAGTCACGTCATCAGAATATATAGGTGATGAAGCTCTCACATCCCCTTAACTTAAGAAACACCCTATATCACTATTAATCATTTGGTGGTCAGTTTCTATAAATGTAAATGACTATTTGTCTAATTAAAAAATAAAATGCTAATAATTATTTTATTGATCTTTACCTCTAACTATAGCCACAAAAAGGATAAGATATTTGTGAATAACCCCCAAGCTACTAGGTAAAAAGGAACATGAAATTAATGTTTTGAAAGGTGTAAGTGAGTATTTTCTACAGCTGTCTATGTTAACTTTTCTTTCATCATTCTGCACTGTTTCTTGGAGCTGCAGCAGATGAAGGACCAGTAGCGGCATTATGATTTTTTAGCTCTCTGAAGACATGACCATTTGTACAGTTATGATCCCTCTTTTTACATGCTGATTTCTACAGACTGTATTGCAAAATGCAGAGATTCAAGGAACTTTTGTTTAATAATTTTGACTTGAATATTACTTTTTTACTTGAAAATTGCATATTCCTTTATAAACTCATTGTATAAGGTAATTTTATTAAAGTATGATAAAAGTCACTTTAAAGTTGTGGTATTTCCATCTTAATAAATTATGTTTAAACTAATTATCAATTTATTACTGTACTTTTTCTAGGATAGCAAAGTAATATGATGCATGTGCACAAAACAGAAGTATTATTTATACGTATTTTTTTTAATTACAGGTAAAGATTATAGTTCCCAACAGCACAGCAGGTCTGATAATAGGGAAGGGAGGTGCTACTGTGAAGGCTATAATGGAGCAGTCAGGGGCTTGGGTGCAGCTTTCCCAGAAACCTGATGGGATCAACTTGCAAGAGAGGGTTGTCACTGTGAGTGGAGAACCTGAACAAAACCGAAAAGCTGTTGAACTTATCATCCAGAAGATACAAGAGGATCCACAGAGTGGCAGCTGTCTCAATATCAGTTATGCCAATGTGACAGGTCCAGTGGCAAATTCCAATCCAACCGGATCTCCTTATGCAAACACTGCTGAAGTGTTACCAACTGCCGCAGCCGCCGCAGGGCTATTAGGACATGCTAACCTTGCCGGTGTTGCGGCCTTCCCAGCAGTTTTATCTGGCTTCACAGGCAATGACCTGGTGGCCATCACCTCTGCACTTAATACATTAGCCAGCTATGGATATAATCTCAACACATTAGGTTTAGGTCTCAGCCAAGCAGCAGCAACGGGGGCTTTGGCTGCCGCAGCTGCCAGTGCCAACCCAGCAGCAGCAGCAGCCAATTTGTTGGCCACCTATGCCAGTGAAGCCTCAGCCAGCGGCAGCACAGCTGGTGGAACGGCGGGGACATTTGCATTAGGTAGCCTGGCTGCTGCTACTGCTGCAACCAATGGATACTTTGGAGCTGCCTCACCCCTAGCTGCCAGTGCCATTCTAGGGACAGAGAAATCCACAGATGGATCAAAGGATGTAGTTGAAATAGCAGTTCCAGAAAACTTAGTTGGTGCAATACTTGGCAAAGGAGGGAAAACCTTAGTGGAATACCAGGAGTTGACTGGTGCAAGGATACAGATCTCCAAAAAGGGAGAGTTCGTACCTGGCACACGGAATCGGAAGGTAACCATTACTGGAACACCAGCTGCAACACAGGCTGCTCAGTATTTAATTACACAGAGGATCACATATGAGCAAGGAGTGCGGGCCGCCAATCCTCAGAAAGTGGGTTGAGTGCCCCGATTATACGTCAGATTGTTTTAACCCCTCCTTTACCCCATTTTCAAGAAGGATGTACTGTACTTTGCAGAAGTGAAGTTTTTCTGTTATTAATATATAATTATGCAAATGAATGCGACTATGTTGACAATGTGTATATGTAAATAATATGTGTTTTACCAGATGTTTCATAGAATTTTTTCTTGACCTGTTTTGTTCTCTATACTTTGCTTGTGTATATTTGTCAGAGGTGTTTCTAGTGTAAGATTTAAGCCTGCCATTTTACCAG